>NW_027203627.1:600000-1000000 GCF_024711535.1 Dipodomys merriami | reverse complement strand
GCAGCCTCCTCCTTTGTTTACCCTTCACCTCCCTTCCCAGCCTCCCCCATCCCCCCCACCCAGTCATACCCCCCTCCCCCCCCAGACTGACATTGTAAAGCTTGCTTTGACATGACATTTTGTAATTCTTCTTGTTCAGAACAAGGAAAAGATCCTTCAAGCTGTCAGGGAGAAAAGGGTAATCACCTATAAAGGGAAACCAATTAGAATCACCTCAGATTTCTCAGCAGAGAAAATCAAAGCAAGAAGAGCCTGGAATGATGTATGCCATGCCCTAAAAACAAACAACTATCAACCAAGAATACTGTACCCAGCTAAACTCTCCTTCATAACTGAAGGCCAAATAAAAACCTTCCACAGCAAAGAAAAAATGAAACAATACATCTCCACCAAACCAGCCCTACAAAAGATTCTTAAAGATGTCTTACACATAGAAAACCAACAAGACCAAAATAAAGGCCAACAAACTGCACCCAAACTGAGAATCCAAGAACCATAGGAAGAACCCAGGTTTCGCAGCCCCCAAGAAGGTAGATAACATGGCAGGAACTCCCAAATATCTCTCAGTCCTATCTCTTAACGTTATCGGACTGAACCCTCCAATTAAGCGCCATAGACTGTCTAGTTGGACTAAAAAACAAGACCCTTCTCTCTGCTGCCTGCAGGAGTCACATCTTGCCCGTAAAAACAAACACATTTTCAATGTTAAAGGCTGGAACAAAATCTACCAAGCAAACGGCCCTCATAAACAGGCGGGAGTTGCAATCCTAATATCAGATAAAATAGACTTCAAATTAAAAATCGTGAGAAGAGATAAAGAAGGTCGCTACATACTAATTAAAGGATCTCTCCTTCAGGAGGATATTACAATTCTAAATATCTATTCGCCAAACAATGGAGCACCCAAATTTATCAAAGAAACACTACTTTCCCTCAAATCCCATATAGATCCAAAGACATTAATTGTTGGGGATTTTAACACATCACTCTCCACACTAGACAGATCAACTCGGCAAAAACTCAAAAGAGAAACCGCAGATCTAAACAGCTGCATAGATCAACTAGACTTAACAGACATTTACCGAACATTTCACCCAGCAGCATCAGAATACACGTTCTTCTCAGCAGCACATGGAACGTTTTCTAAAATAGACCACATTCTAGGCCACAAAGCAAACTTGTCTAAATTCAGAAACTTTGAAGTTATGCCCTGCATTCTCTCTGACCACAAGGGATAAAATTAGAACTCAACACCAAAAGCCACCAAAGAAAATCCGGTATCATATGGAGGCTAAACAACACACTGCTGAATCAAGAGTGGGTCATGGAAGAGATTAGAAAGGAAATGCAAATGTTCATGCTATTCAACAAAAATGAACACACAAATTACCAGCTCCTCTGGGACACAGCAAAGGCAGTACTCAGAGGCAAGTTTATAGCTCTGAGCTCCTACATCAACAAATTGGAGAGATCGGAAACTAACAATTTAATGACACATCTAAACCTCCTTGAAAAAGAGCAGCAAGATAAACCCCAATCCAGTAGACGGAAAGAAATAATCAAAATTAAATCAGAATTAAATGAATTAGAATCCAAAAAAACTATAGAAAGAATCAACAAAACAAAGAGTTGGTTCTTCGAAAAACTTAACAAAATTGACAGACCCTTAGCAAATCTTATCAGAAAAAGAAGAGAACACACCCAAATTAATAAACTCAGAGATGAGAATGGAAACATCACCACGGAAACAACCAAGATTCAGAACATTATAAGGGAATACTTTTCAAAACTTTATGCCAATAAGTTTGACAACTTGGCAGAAATGGACCTCTTCCTAGCAAATATTGACATGCCAAAACTAAACCAAGATGAGTTAAACTATCTTAACAGGCCCATATCAAGCATTGAAATAGAAACAGCAATAAGAGACCTCCCAGCTAAGAAAAGTCCAGGACCAGATGGTTTTACAGCGGAATTTTACAAGGCCTTCAAAGCAGAGCTCACACCAATTCTCCTTCAACTCTTCAATGAAATTGAAAGACAAAACTCACTACCGAACACATTCTATGAAGCCATCATAACCCTCATCCCAAAACCAGGCAGGGACTCATCAAAGAAACAGAACTATAGACCCATTTCTTTGATGAACATTGATGCAAAACTTCTCAACAAAATTTTGGCCAACCGACTTCAACAATTCATCCAAAAAATCATACACCACGATCAAACAGGATTCATTTCAGGGATGCAAAGCTGGTTCAATATACGCAAATCAATTAATATTATTCATCACATCAACAGGAGCAAGAACAAGAACCACATGGTTATCTCAATAGACGCAGAAAAAGCAGTCGACAAGATCCAACACCCCTTTATGATGAAAGTTTTGGAAAAATTAGGAATCCATGGAACATTCCTCAATACAATAAAGGCTGTATATGACAAACCTACAGCCAGCATTATACTCAATGGTGAAAAACGAAAGCCATTTCCTCTTAACTCAGGAACAAGACAAGGATGCCCACTCTCTCCACTTCTCTTCAATCTAGTGTTAGAATGCCTAGCTACAGCAATAAGAAAAGATGCAGACATAAAGGGGATCCAAATAGGGAAAGAAGAATTAAAACTCTCCCTCTTTGCAGATGACATGATCTTGTATTTAAAGAATCCCATAGACTCCACTCCCAAATTACTCAAGCTGATTAAAAACTTTGGCAAAATAGCAGGTTATAAAATTAACCCCCCAAAATCAATGGCTTTTCTGTATGCAAACAATGAGAAAAGTGTGGCGGAAATTAGGAAAGCAACTCCATTTGTAATAGCCCCACAAAAAATAAAATACCTAGGAATTAACTTAACTAAAGAAGTGAAGGACCTCTATGATGAAAACTTTAAAATCTTGAAAAAGGAAATCAACACAGAACTTAAAAAATGGCAAAACCTCCCATGATCCTGGATTGGAAAGATTAACATCCTGAAAATGGCAATACTTCCCAAGGCTATCTAAAAATTCAACGCAATACCTATCAAAATTCCAACCTCATTCTTCAAGGAAATAGAAGAGGCAATCCAAAAATTCGTATGGAACAATTAAAGACCCCAAATAGCAAAAAGCTCCTCAAGGGAAAGAACACTCCTGGAGGAATATCAATACCAAATTTCAAACTCTACTATAAAGGATAGTAATCAACACAGCTTGGTATTTGCATAAGAACAGACCTCAGGACCAATAGAATAGAATTGAAAACCCAGAAATGAACCTACAGACCTATAGCCATCTAATCTTCGATAAGGAAGCTAAAACAATAGAATGGAAGAAAGACAGCCTCTTCAGTAAATGGTGCTGGCAAAATTGGTTAACTACATGTAGAAAACTAAAGCTAGATCCTTATATATCACCCTGCACCAGAATCAACTCCAAATGGATCAAAGACCTTGAACTCAAAGCAGACATTCTGAAAACATTACAGGATGGAATAGGAGAAACCCTAGGTCTCCTTGGCTCAGGCCGAAATTTTCTAAATAGAGACCCGGAAACACAACAAATCAAAGAAAGGTTGTACAAATGGGATTGCATAAGGTTGCAGAGCTTCTGCAGGGCAAATGACATAGCTAGCAAGATCAATAGAAAGCCCCCCGATTGGGAGAAGATCTTTACTAGCCATACAACGGACAAGGGTCTCATATCTAAAATATACTTGGAACTCAAAGAATTAAACCACCCAACAACAAATCCTCAAAGAAACAACTGCCCAATAAATAAGTGGGCGAAAGACTTAAAGAGAAGCTTCTCTGAAGAAGAAAGAAGGATGGCCAATAGACACATGAAGAAATGTTCAACATCCCTAGCCATAAAAGAAATGCAAATCAAAACAACATTGAGATATCACCTCACTCCAGTTAGAACAGCAAAAATCAAGGACTCTAACGACAACAGATGCTGGAGGGGATGTGTACAGAAAGGAACCTTACTTCATTGTTGGTGGGAATATAAACTTGTTCAACCACTTTGGAAAGCACTATGGAGGTCCCTCAAAAGACTTCACATAGATCTTCCCTATGATCCAGCAATCCCACTTTTGGGCATTTACCCTAATGTCTACAAACAAGACCACACTAAAGCTATCAGCACAACTATGTTTATTGCAGCATTATTTACCATAGCTAAGATATGGAACCAACCCAGATGCCCCTCAGTAGATGAATGGATCAAGAAAATGTGGTATATATACACAATGGAATTCTATGCCCCATCAGAAAGAATGACATTTCCCCATTTGTTAGGAAATGGAAAGGCTTGGAAAAAATTATATTAAGTGAAGTAAGCCAGGCCCAAAGAAACATAGGTCCCATGGTTTCCCTTATTTGCAATATCTAGTATAGGTATGAGTCAAGCTGAAAAGGTCAGATAATGTGATGTTAGGAAAACGAACCCTTAAATATGTATTTTAATGTTTTTTTTCTTTCATGCATGTGTTTCTAACGCATTTATAAGATTATTTCTTTGTTGCTTTGTATGTCCCTCCCCCACAGTGTAACCCCCGCTTTCACTATATTTGATGTCAGTATAACATGTGGAGGAGATGGGGACAAACAAGTCGTTTAAGGATTCAGGTGGACCTGTTACAAAAATGAGAAGTACAAAATGTCATGTCAAAACCAGCTTTACAATGTCGGTGTGGGGGGTTGAGGGGGGTAAGATTGGGTGGGGGGGAGGGGGTAGGCTGGGAAGGGAATTGAAGGGTAAACAAAAGAGGAGCCTGCAATGCTTGGTAAAAAATGTATGCATTATCCTGCCCGTGTAATTGTAACCCCTCTGTACAGTATTTTCTCATATAAAATAATATAAAATTTAAAAAATATCAAGTTTCCTTTCTCATGTTTCTATGTGTGGGGTGGCATTCCACAAAGGATCAAAAGTGTAACTGTGCAACTTTGACATGTTCGAACATGAGTTTACACTATCCTCTTAATGTGACTATATCCCAACTGAGAAAGAAGCAATTAAAAAACTCTCCTGGTGTGGTAAAAACTCTGGGGGGTCTAGAAATCAAATGCAAAATTGCTCTGGGGGGATTCATTAAATCATGTAGGATTTAGAACGGGTAAATGAAAGACAGGTCTAGACTAAATTGAGGTTACAAGCTTAAAAATCAGAAATTGCAAAATCTGTGATAGGTGAATGTCAGCAGCTACAATCTCCAGGAGCACTCAAGCTTTGGGACTTAAAACATCAAAGTAAAGGAGGAGACCTTGAGATCCTAGAACATAGAAAGATGACAAATGTATGAGTACATACATATGGCCTGAGTTTGAAAACATTGTGGAAGGACAGAATCTTAAAATATCAGATGTAGAGACCAACGAGGAAGCTAATGAACCCCCTATAGAGCCTCCAGAAGCCATGGTAATTGGTGTTAGCAATGACTGAAAAGCAAATAAAGATGTCCTTAAAACTAATGAAAGTGACTGACAATTTAAAAATTGAGCAGTGTTCTCTCCACAATCCATTCAGAGAGGAGACCTCAGCTTCCCTACTCAAAAGAGGATTTAAGAGTCTATTACAGAGAGCGTAACACAGCAATTCTCCCATATGGAAGGAAAAGCTGAAGGTTCAGAGAGTAGACTGCTCCTAGTCATGTTAGGGAACATCAGCACTCCCAGTACACATGTTCTAACTGAGGAAAAGGTGACCGCCATTCAGGCAGGAAATAAGCTGTAGACATAATCTTCTTCACAATGCATAATATGTCCAAGACAAAATGCAAAAGCTATCTGCAATAGATCATCATCAATGCTTTCTACAATAATCAATGCCAGCAACCTCATCCTTGGGCCAATGAAGCGATGGGAAATCATCCAAACTTGTACAAAGCTAACTATATCAAAGTCACAAGAGAAGCCACTGATGCAAAACAAAAATTAACTTAAATGAAATGTGAGGGGGTGGAAATCAGTAAGTATACTCAGAGAAAATAACTTTGGCTATCTTGCTATGGGTTGGATATATTTTGAGTGTATCTTCTAAAGACTCAGAGACAGAAAATGCTGGAACCTTCAGGAGGTGGTACCTACTGTGAGAAGAATGCTGGAGATGTTGCCTTTGGAGATTGTTTAAAGTGGTTCTCCTAGAACCATGAAGCTTTCCAGAGGATCGCTACCAAAGTCTTCCTGCTCTATGTCTTCTTTCTCATCAGGGGAACTTTCTCTCTCAAACACCTTCTTTCCATGATGTCCGCCATACAGAGACTTTCTTCCAGAGGCTGGAAGTGAGGGGTTCAATCTTAAGTGTTCCAAAATGTTGAGCATTGGGTTATAAACTTCTCATCTGAGATATATTGTCATAGCAATGAAAAAAAATATGAACTAGCAGAAACATTCAGCTCAAGGCAAGCGCTCTACTGCTTGAGCCACAGTGCCACTTCCGGTTTTCGAGTGGTTTATTGTAGATAAGAGTCTCACGGAGTTTCCTGCCCAGGCTGGCATTGAACCGAGATCCTCAATATCTCAGCCTCCTGAGTAGCTAGGATAACAGACGTGAGCCACCAGCGCCCGAGATGAGTGAACTTTTATATCTATGAATATACAATGTTGCATTAGATAAAGTATGTCAGATATATTTAAAATAGTTATATATGTATATTTATTGTGTATAATTTCCCTAAGTTATATATATGAATATTAATACCATTTTAATGGTTTCATATCATATGTATTAAATAATTTGTAATAAACACACTGAACATGTCAAGTGACCATATGCTTTGAATATTTATGATGAAATAATAATGAATGTAACGTGGAGAAAGACTTGTTACATTCCCGATTTCAAGGATAGAGTATTCCATTTTTCTGCTCCCAAGGCTGACACTATTTGTACCCTTATCTTAGGTTCTACCTTGGGTTAAGGAAGTACAGTCTGTAGCATGCATGGAAGTATGCCATGTAATTGGCTCATTATCTGATAATGTGCATTAGACAGAATAAAGTTTGTTCACAAACTCTAGCTGGTCATGATTCTTACAAGTATTTTGCTACATAAAATAACATCAAATGTACCAGAAGCTGATCCTAGAAAATGACTAAGCATAATGTGAGTGCTTGAACAGTAATAGACCTGCTTTATATGTGAGTAAATCATGGTACAACTTTTCTCTTGTATCAGGCTGGCTGATACTTTCCCAGGGCTATGCTGTAGATTGTGACTTTCTAGCTACTTTTCTTTCCTATCATTTCCCCCTCATCTTTGCCTAGAGCTCTCTCATTGTTATTTCTCCTCTCTGTATCAGAGAATGGAATTCCAAATCTATTGAAAGCATCATTTAAATGGAAACATATATTTTTTGATGAAATAACAAATACGAAGAAATATACTAGTAATGACCCTGCTCTGAAATAAATTCTTCAGGGAAAGAACAAAGATCAAATGGAAAATGTGATCCTATACAAAAGAATCTAATGTGTTGTAAACTTGTTAATCATTGTATACATAGGGTTGTTGGGCCTTCTTTTTATTAGTTTATAATAGTGACACAGCAAGGAGATTTACATTTTACCAGGTCTTTTATAAAACTAGTAGAACATGAAAAGTTACTGGAATTGAAAATTAAACAAAATATATAGAGATTGCTCATATATTATCCTTTCAATAAATGAAGATCCTCTCTCATTACCACCACCATACATGCACTAGTTAAGCTACGAACATGAAGACAAAGTGCTGAGATCAGCCACCTCTGAGTGGAAGGACATTTTCAGAAGTGTTAGTAATCATGACAGGGACAGCCTGACTGATCACAGCAGTGCACATGCTGGTCGACAAGAAGAAAAAGAGAGACAGGTATAGGAGGAGGACAAGAGTGATCCAAGAATCTCTTTCTAGCTACATGAACTACTTCCTCCAGCAAGGTCCTTATACCTATTCTTCACCAAGACTCAATACTATCAAGGAATTAAGACACTGATTAGGCCAGAGAACTCAGAATCAACTGGACACCAACACACATCTCCTTATAATGTAACACTTCACCCTTGGCTTCTTAAAACGTATTGTTCCTGCCTCATAATACAAAATGTATTTAGTTCCTCTATACACATTTCTGTAAGCTTGACAGTTCCAAAATTGCTCAGAAGCTCAAACTGAAAGTGTTTTTTCTGAGACTCAAGATAAACTTTGGAGAAAAAAAAATATACTTCCAAAACCTAATGGAACAGAGTGACCATTTCTTTCCAAATAGTAAATTAACAAGGAAGGATAAGAACAAAAACAAAGCAAAGCCCCCTATACCTACATTTCCAGATCCAGAGTACATGATGTCTTGATGTGAGGTCAAAGATGCTTTAAGCTGGACACTGGTGGCTCATGTCTGTAATCCTAGCTACTCAGGAGGCTGAAATCTGAGGATCTTGGTTCAAAGTCAGCCCAGGCAGGAAAGTGGGTAAGACTCATTCCTAATAAACACCCAGAAAACCAGAAGTGGTGCTGTGACTCAAGTGGTAGAGCACTCACCTTGAGCTGAAGAGCTGAGGAACAACACCCAGGCCCAGAGTTCAAGCTCCATAACTGACAAAAAAAAGCTTTCATACCACCACTCATACAGATTGACCTTCTGAAGCCACCTGGCCTCTATCCTGGATGGGCTGCACTTTCTATTTTTTTCCACTTCCCTTAGTGTCTGTTTCCTGTTCCTGGAATTTCAAAATCTTTTGCTCTCAATTTCTGGATAAGGGCTGGGAAGGTGGCTCAGTGGTAGAGCGCTTGCCTTGCATGCCTGAGGCCCTGGGTTCAAGGCACCACATAAGCAAAAAGAAAAAAGCCAGAAGTGGCACTGTGGCTCAAGTGGTAGAGTGCTAGCCTTGAGCTGAAGAGCTGAGGGACAGCGCCCAGGCCCAGAGTTCAGGCCCCATGACCGGACCCCCCTAAAAAAATCAATTTCTGGTTAAGAGTCACCTTGAGATTCATATATCACCCTCTGAGAGGATCCTTGAAGGAAATCTAACATGGCTACACATTACCTTTTTTTTTGAAATCTCAGTCGAAAATTAATTGACCCCATAAATATCCCATACTATGTATCTGAAAAACTAGAACTATGTGGACAAGTCTTGCCACAGTCTTGAGCAGTTAACAGTGTTCTCTGTGCCATGTCTGTAGGTACCTCTCAACGTCTGTATGTAAACTCAGGAAAATGCTTTGGTAGATGGCTGTACATAAGCCTGCCACTATGGTTACTCTCTCTTCTCAAGGGAAAGTGCAATCGTTATTTAATACCTGAGATTCTCTAAGGACATTTTTCATATTGCTTCAAGGAAATGTGCTTCACTTCAGTTTAATGTTGGATTCTCTTTAAAAACCATGTGCTCTTTGTCCATGATCTTAACTTTCTCCTTTCTGGCCAAACTGCATTTTTTACTTATTTATTTTCTTCCATTTTTCCTCTTGGCTTTTCCTCTAGTTTCTCACTGTCAAATTAATCAGGAATAAAAGCATCATGGCCTAAATGTGGTCATGAAATTTCCTCCTGCAAATTAATTATGGTTGCCTTTCAACACAGCTTCTAACAAAGTTTAAGGGCACAGACAAAATATAGACAAATTCTATTCCAGACTTTAACACAAATGATCTCTAATAAAATTCCCCGTAGAGTTCTTGTTTCCATCTGAAATCTCATGTGCATTGTCCACATTCTCATTAGCTTGTTGGTCTTTTGAACTCAACAAAATATTTCCTTAAGCTCTTCTTGCAACATTTGAGGCTTTCTCCAAACCCTTCCAAATTCCTCACACAAACCCTGTCCAAAGGCTTAAGAAAGTTGCAGTCAGGTTTGTAGCAGAAACAACCTAACTACAAATATTAATTCTGTGTGTTATTTTGTCTATTCACAGATATGGAGAAATTTCCAGATAATAGCAATCAAAGCTAGCAGGGTTTTATTTTGATGTATCTTTCTATAGTGAAAATAATTATGGTGGGGAGGGCAAGCCAGAAGAAAACAGTTACACTGCAGCAGACAGGAAGCAGGGAAAGGGAGAGAAGAGGGCCTTCTTTCTTCTGCTACATCACAACCTTTACTTTTGATTTCATTCTAATACTACTATCATATTATGATTCCACCAAAGCATTAAATCACATAAAATCTAATCATCTGTGGAAACACCTTCACAGAGTCAGAAGTATAATTTATTAATCACTTACATGTTTGTTAATCCAATTGACTACTAAAACTGATCACAACCAATTCAGTGATTGGACAGATCATTGTTCCATATAGTCTATTTATTGCATTTCACAACTGTTTTGCATTCTATCAGTTTAGATAATTTTATAATGTCACATATCACCAACTATAATGATATTCATGGTATTTTAACTGCCATACAATCCTGGATGTTGCATCTTTTCATCCCTGTCTCCCTACCTCCACTGAGCTTTTAATTTTCTCCATAGTTATACAATTTGAATAATTTTATGTGGTTGCAATCAGAGGTTATGTGTCATTTTGAGATTAGCTTAGATCACAGGGTGACGTGCATATATGAATTTTCTACACTATTTTGAGGATTGGAGAACTCAGTGTTAAATTTCTAAGTAGTATATCATCATACAGATATATCATAGTTTATTGACACATTGAACTTGTTTCTAAAGTTTGGTGTGAACAAAGCAAGCACACACGTATATGCAGTTGGTGACTTTGAATAAATACTGAGCAGTGGGATTGCTACATCGTAATGTAAGACTGTGTTTAAGTTTAGTGAATCTCATGTGCTGTGCTCTAAACCATACTGGTTGTGTATTTCCTTTAACACCAACTATGAAAGTCAGTTTTTACAGCTCATCCTTACTAGAACACATTGTTACTTATGAGATTTTGGCTACTCTAAAATATATCTAGTGTCTCAAGGCTGTTTCCCTAGTTATATATTTGAATTACCTTATTAATTGTGACTATATGTTCTCTAAGCATTTTATCATTCTTTTTAATAACATGTCTTTTCCAATATTTTTGTTTGAACAGATGTGTTTGTATTTAGAGATAGTTTATATAAGCAAAAAAGTCTTACTATTCACTGAACTAGACACTTTTGAAAAGCTTCATTCAAAGATAAATTACTAATAGCCATGTAGTATTTAAGTCTCTAGTGGTCAAGGATTTGTGTGTGTGTGTGTGTGTGTGTGTGTGTGTGTGTGTGTGTGTGTGTGTGTGTGTGTGTGTGTGTGCACGGGCACTACCCTGTGCTACTCTCCAGGCCTGAACTCCTATCTTTGATACTATCTGGTCTTCTCTGCACCAGGCTAGTATTTTACCACTTGAGCCACAGCACTACTTCCAGCATTTTGGTGATTAATTGAAGATAATAACAAATGGTGAGACAAAGGACAGAGGGAAACCCAATGTAACAAATACTCACGAAATAATATGGCAGAAATGAACTTTACCACATGGGAAGAGAGGGATGTGGGGAGAGAAAATAGGAGAGAAATAAAGGAGGGCATAACAATGTTCTACAACAAAAATTACTTTATATTTTAAACTGTAAGCATTCTGTACCTCACCTTGACAATAAAATTAAATTAAAAACAAGAACCTCACAGGCTGTCCAGATTAGGCAGACTTTAAACCATGATCCTGTGATCATAGCCTCTTGTGTAGCTAGAATAACAGACATTGAGGCCCAGTCCCCTGCAAAGCATTTGGGTTTTATTTACATCATTTTTAACTCATTCAAATTTATTTTGTCATTTACCTTTATTTAATATGCCACCTACTGACAAAATTATGTGATTTGTGTTAAAATTTTACAAATACTATTCTAATGTTTTATAAATCTAAGTTTTATCATTTAAATATTTTTTCTAAATTCTGATATTTTATAGACACTTTTTGTCATATTTTATTTTCCCATATAAATAATTTTATGTGAACTCATTACAATTTTAAAAATTTAAACAATACAATGAAAGTAAAAAATATTATTTAAATCCATTTATATGTAATCCCCGATGCTTCTCTTTATACAGTGCAAATATCTTCATCAGTTAGCATTTCAATTCTGCATAAAGAACACCTGTGATGACTTTTTGAATAAAATTTGTTCAAGAGTTACCTGTAAATTTTCTCTGAAGTCTGAAAAATTTGGAAACAATATTTTACTGTACATAATAAATGTATTATTTTAGGAAATGTATGCAATTTGAAAAATGCTTTCATCTTATATTCATTTTTGTTTTCCTTCTTATAAGTTATTAGTCACTTATGTTGTTCTACTCTACATAGTTAATACTTCTACACTAATATTTTATCTATTTAAAATTTGTTGTTTGAAATAATTCATTGATGATATTTTAGATGTAATTTTATTTATATATATTTTGAATTTCTGCTAAATATCTTGGATAGAAGATTAATATTTGGAATTTGTAGAGATGCCCTAGTCTGCTTCATTTGTCATTTTCCTTTGTATTTCTTTTCAATAGATATTGTAGTTGCTCTTTGTGTGTATATATATATATATATATATATATATATATATATATATATATATATGCTAAAATTCATTGGCTCTTTCACTTCTGATACAGTCCACACAGGAAGTCTTCAAACTAAAATGAAAGAAAAATATAAACCAACTAAAAGTTTATAATTTCAAAATTATAACTAAAATAATTATAATTCATTTAAAATTATCTTAAAATATTGTAAAATGATGTACATGGGTCTGCATAAGTCAGGTTATGAGTACATTTTCTTATGAACACTGTCATCTTCTCCCTCATTCTCTCACTGTTTTTCCCCACAGATTCCCCCCTACCCCAAGGTGCCCAGCTCATTCCCAACACAGTGTCTAGTGAACATCACAGCTGAATTGTATCATGCTTTGTCACACCATTTCTGTAGTCCCGTTCCCCTCTCGAAATCAAACTTATATATAAGCCAAAAGTTACAGAAATAAAAAAATGACAAAAAACATGCTTAAAGAGTTAAAAAAGTATTCAATTCAGCACGAATAATATATAAAAGTGAAAGGTACGTGAAATTATTAATTTGCTTCTAGTCTATCTTTTAAAAATAGAGAATAGAATTAAAGTATAAGAAATAGCAGAAGATATATTTTCTAAAACGTCATATAAAAGATAAGTCTATAAATGTTTTAAAATCCATGCAGTATAAATGAATACAAAACAACAGTAAAATATTTGGGGGAAAAAAGAGAAAAATTCTAAAATTTCTAATTTTAAATATGCAATTATAAACCTAGATCCTTATATATCACCCTGCACCACAATCAACTCCAAATGGATCAAAGACCTTGAACTCAAAGCAGACACTCTGAAAACATTACAGGATGGAATAGGAGAAACCCTAGGTCTCCTTGGCTCAGGCCGAAATTTTCTGAATAGAGACCCAGAAAAACAACAAAGCAAAGAAAGGTTGGACAAATGGGATTGTATACGGTTGCAGAGCTTCTGCAGGGCAAATGACATAGCTAGCAAGAGCAATAGAAAGCCCACGGATTGGGAGAAGATCTTTACTAGCCATACAACGGACAAGGGTCTCATATCTAAAATATACTTGGAACTCAAAAAATTAAACCACCCAACAACAAATCCTCAAAGAAACAACTGCAAAACACTTAAAGAGAAGCTTCTCTGAAGAAGAAAGAAGGATGGCCAATAGACACATGAAGAAATGTTCAACATCCCTAGCCATAAAAGAAATGCAAATCAAAACAACATTGAGAATATCACCTCACTCCAGTTAGAACAGCAAAAATCAAGAACTCTAACAACAGATGCTGGAGGGGATGTGGACAGAAAGGAACCTTACTTCATTGTTGGTGGGAATGTAAACTTGTTCAACCACTTTGGAAAGCAGTATGGAGGTTCCTCAAAAGACTTCACATAAAACACCCCTATGACCCAGCAATCCCACTTTTGGGCATTTACCCAAATGTTTACAAAAAAGACCACACTAAAGCTACCAGCACAACTATGTTTATTTCAGCATTATTTACCATAGCTAAGATATGGAACCAACCCAGATGCCCCTCAGTAGATGAATGGATCAAGAAAATGTGGTATATATACACAATGGAATTCTATGCCTCCATCAGAAAGAATGACAATTCAGCATTTGTTAGGAAATGGAAAGGCTTGGAAAAAATTATATTAAGTGAAGTAAGCCAGGCCCAAAGAAGCATAGGTCCCATGGTTTCCCTTATTTGCAATATCTAGTATAGGTATGAGTCAAGCTGAAAAGGTCAGATAATGTGATGTTAAGAAAACGAACCCTTAAATATGTATTTTAATGTTTTTTTTTCTTTCATGCATGTGTTTCTAACGCATTTATAAGATTATTTCTTTGTTGCTTTGTATGTCCCTCCCCCACAGTGTAACCCCCGCTTTCACTATATTTGATGTCAGTATAACATGTGGAAGAGATGGGGACAAACAAGTCGTTTAAGGATTCAGGTGGACCTGTTGCAACAATGAGAAGTACAAAATGTCATGACAAAACCAGCTTTACAATGTCTGTGTGTGGGGGGAAGGGGGGTATGATTGGGTGGGGGGGAGGGGGAGGCTGGGACGGGAGGTGAAGGGTAAACAAAGGAGGAGGTTGCAATGCTTGGTAAGAAATGTATGCATTATCCTGCCCATGTAATTGTAGCCCCTCTGTACAGTATGTTCTCAAATAAAATAAAATAAAATAAAATAAATAAAAATAAAAAATGTGTAAAACATATTGAGTTACAGTTAAAGAAAATATTAGAACAAATAAATAAATTGGGCAACTTATTTATTTCAGAATGTTTAAAATAGCACATCCAAATAAGTGTGAATTTCAAATAAATGAATATAAGTTTCAAATAAAAGTATACTAAAAATTGAAAAAAATATGCAGTTATTTTACTTAAATAGTATATCTACCGACTGTATCAGCAAATTCAAGGGAATAATAGAATTACCTGTCTAATAATAATTAATTTCTAATGGATTAAATCAATAATTATTGAAATATTTCTCCAAAATTAAAGCAATATTTGAAAACACTAAAACTGGAGATACTGTTTATTATCTTGCCTACACAAAGTACAGTTTTATAGAGTGAAGAGAAATGATCCAAGCCAGATATGAAAATTAAAAACCTGTACTTTGATAAGGAATGGAATATCAGTGCAGACAAATTTTGTAATTTCAACTCCATGGGTCTATTAGATGAATGGATGGATAGAATGAATTTAAATTAGACATTGATCAGTTAACAGATATCTACTAAAAGATATGAGAAACAGAGCAGTATAAATGGAATAAAAAAATACCTCCTTCATCATATTTTAAAGTAGCTTAGCTTAAAAGGGATGAGGTTGTCTGACTTGAAAAAGGCCATTCATTTTCTGGTTTGTGAAAGGTAGAAATTCAATGCCCAGGTGACTAACATCTTAAAGAAAGTGAACATGAAAGAGTTTGAATCCAACCTTATTTGGTGGGTTAGATTAAAATAAAGTGTATTTTAAATAGTTGGCAATATACAAGCAAGAGAAAATGGAGGAGTAAAATGCAAGTAAAACTATCACCGATCAACTGAAATTATGCTCCAAAATGGTTCATTCAGGAGCTTCTCTTACATGCCTATTTGGCAGCATTTTAGTTAATATTCCAAGTACATTTTATTTTTCCATTTGACACACAATTATTTAATTCTGTTAAGCTATTTTATGAGTAGAATTAACTCTTAATTTCCACTTCTTGATAGATTATTGCATCATGACTTTGTGGTAATAGAGCACTGATGGCATTTATTTTTGTACTCATCATTTTTGAGGGGTCTCAAGCCCTCAATAGCATCTTATTAACATCCTCTATGTCTCATACACGCCATGATACAAAGACATTAAATAAAAGATCTATGAGTTAAGAACACAGTTTCTGAGCAAGGCAAACTAGATAAGCTAGTTACAAGAGAAGGTTTAATCAGACTTCAGGCAACATGGAAGATGTTATCATTTTAATGCTTCATTGCATTATTTGTTCATTGTACTTAAAGAAAAACTTAGTCATTTCTTTGTTTTTCAATATAATTTTTATTGTGAAAATACCATACAGAGAGGTTACAACTACATGAACAAGGTAATGAGTACATTTCTTTTTTTTTTTTTTTTTTGGGTCCGGTCGTAGGGCCTGAACTCTGGGCCTGGGTGCTGTCCCTCAGCTCTTCAGCTCAAGGCTAGCGCTCTACCACTTGAGTCACAGCACCACTTCCAGCTTTTTTCTTTTTGCTTATGTGGTGCTGAGGAATTGAACCCAGGGCCTCGAGCATGCAAGGAAAGTGCTCTACCACTGAGCCACCTTCCCAGCCCATGAGTACATTTCTTATCAAGCATTTTTGCCTTCTCCTTTGTTTTCCCATACCATCCCTTTGTCATTTCTTGATTATGCAATGAAGTTTTACTCTAAACTTTTGAAAATAGTTTACTTTTGTTTTTGAAAATAAAAATGTTGACATTCAAATAAATGGCAAAAGAACAAGGTATAATCTTCTGAAGAAACTCAGGAAACCATTTTCTAAACTAAAATTGTAATGTTGAATCCTTTCCTTTTCTCTTGTATGCTTCTGTTGTTTCACATATTTTTCTCCATTTGCAAGTTCACATGTTAGAAAATAGTCCGTGTCATCATTCTGAAGCTTAACTTTCTACTGTTTGAAACCAGGTCACAAGTAGGATTGAGTAGGTCACAAGTTGGTCATGCAGTAGTGAAAAACGCTTAGTGTTCTAATTTTAACTTTTGGCTTAATAATTTGATAATAAAACCAAGTGTAATTATACCTTAATGTCATATCATATATATTTTAATCTCATAAACATTGTATGGTAAAACAAAGTTGTAGTGAAAATAAAAAGAGTGTTTCAAGTGTAACATGGGAAATGAGGGTTTCTAGGAAGGAAAAATAAAACAAAACACTAAAAGATACATAAATATAATTTCTCAATTGTAGTACAACTCCAATACCTTCTCTTTTAAGATTAATTTTCTGTTTCTTGAAAATATTTAGTAGAATGGTTGCACAGTGATTTTACAAAGTGGGTAAATTAATGACACAAGAATTATTTTTAATTCTAGATATTCTCCAAAAATACATGAAAGAAGAAAACTTTTTGTTCAAAGTTGAGATAAAATATTTAGTTAACTTATTTTTTTCATTCAGAAGTTAATAAAAGTATATAAAATGGTTATCAGAACATACTAATTCTGGTAACAAGCTATACTAACATGTACTTGTGCATATGAAAGCTTTAATTTTGATTTTCATATTCAATTACTTTTCTTAAATTTAATATTGCATTAATAGTTTCAAAACATATCTTAGTAACTTATTTTCCTTGATCTATATGAAATTACCAAGCTTGCTGCAGAAATAATTCAAATTCCATAGAAAAATTTTCATCAGATGTGATGCATTATCTGTGAAAATAATTAAAACCAAATTTTAAAAATGTGAGGGGACATACAAAAAAGAGGTAAATTTTAAAAAAGAACCTTAAGATACTTGTTTTCATTACCATTCTTCAGGTCTGAATTTATAAATGAAAAAATGCAGAGTTGGAAACAGTGCAAACTATTAGAGTATTAGATATTAGGTGGCAAATTTCTTTCCTGTCTTTGGAGAACAAACAGTGTATTATCAGAAAGAATGACATTGCCCCATTTGTTAGGAAGTGAAAAGACTTTGAATAAATATATTAAGTGAATAAACCAGGCCCAAGGAAACATAGGTCCCATGGTTTCCCTTATTTGCAATAGCTAGTATATATCTGGGACAAGTAGAAAATGTCAAAAGCTATATACATATGACCAGATAAGATGAAGTTGAGCAAAATGAACCCTAAGATAGGGACACAAATGGTTGCATCTTTCTTGCTATTGTTTTAATGTATTTATAAGGTACTACATGATTGTTTTGTTGCTTTGTATGTCCCTCCCCCTGTTTTTACTGTATTTGATGTAGGGCTAACTTGGGGAGGGGAAGGGAAACAACAAAGTGTTTAAATAGGGATACAGGCTGACATATTGCAACAATGAGATGTGCAAGACATTATGGTGAAAAATGAACTTTACAATTTAAGTAGGTGGGGGAGTATAGTTGTGGAGGTGGGAGGGAAGGGATGGTGGGGGAAAAACAAAGGAGTAGGCAACAATGCTTGATAAGAAATGTACTCATTACCTTGTTCATGTAACTGTAATCCCTCTGTACAGTATTTTCACAATAAAAATATAAAAAAGAAAGCTTATGGGATGATCTCAAATTGTCAGTGTGCATATAACTGAAGTAGGAATATGATTCTTTTTTTTCCTTTACCAACATTTCCTAGTCTGACTCATTTGGACACTTCCAGGCCAAGAAAGTACATTGTGTTTCAAAAAAACTTGCAATTGTCTTGTGATGTTCTGGTACCATGGAGCAGTTATACACCTGGAAATACCCAGCTCCAGATGTAAAAACACCATATCTATATAAAAACAAACTATATTGAAAATAAAATGTTGCTAGAAAAATTGAATGATAAGGTACCTGCAGAGAATGAGTCTTGGAATATACCAGTGACATTAAAATATTCAGTAAATCCAGACAGAAAAAACCTGGCACTTAATGCGTACATCAAATGTCAAATAATGGTTAGCAATTTGTCTTGAATCTTTGCCTCAGAGCACATTGATTTATTGTTTTAAATGCACTTAAGGTATTTTCCCCAGGAAGGAGTGGTCTCAGGGCCTCTTACTTGCTAAGCAAATGCTATACTGTTTTAGTCACACATCCAGTCCTAGGCTATTTTATACAATGAGATGTACCGAACTATAGTTAAACTTTTACTACTATGACTCTTAGAAAAAAGATGATAATAAATTTCCTTGAGAATTATTCAGGCAAAAATAAATATAAAGCTTCCTAAATCTGCCCAACTAATCGTGCCTATAGATTTAGTGATTTAGGCTGCCTATTTTGTGCTACAATAGAAAATACGGTTATTGTCCTATGTATTCATATATTTTACTGATTTCTCCCAAGAATACTTTCTTCTAGAGTATGATCTTATTCAATCAAAAAGAAATTGCCCATTATCTGAACACTAAACCCTAGTTCTTTGACTGTGTATCTTTAACAAACAAAATAGAAAGCACATTGTCAAAGTATTTTACAATAAACTTACCTTATTTGTAAGAATTATTGGATGACATTTTCATGAAGGATAGCCAAAAATAAATGAATAAACCAAAAGAGATTTCAAAAACGAAAATTTAATTTTTGTTAAATTTTTGTACATTGCCCATGTAGAATGCAGCTCAGTTGATACAGAGAAGCTCTGTCAGACCTGCACAGCTCTCAGCCAGCCCCGCACTCTTATCCTCTTTGTTTACACTGTTGTGTGACACTGGAGAATTTCATTGTCTTTAATTCTGTAAATATCTGCCCCCACAAAGGAAAATATGAAAAAAGCAAGGTAAAATTTATGCAAATTTCTCCAAGCAAAAAGGGATACATCCATAATGTGTTTGAGAACATGATGAACTGAAATTTTAAAATGGTTGAAAGATATTGTGCACTATGTGCTGAATTATGGGGGGAAAACTGAATCAAGAACTTCAGTAGAGTGCTAAACTAGAAGTCCCCAGAACATTCACAGATTTTCAGTACAGCAATCTCATTAGGTCCACGTACCCACTATACTGGGTCATGCCAGTGCTTTTGAGGATCATATCATAGACAAGAATCAACCATCGCAATGATGACTGTGTATTTAGTATGCAACAAAATAATTCTCTATCTTTTCAAAAATCTTCTTAAAAATAGAAATGTACAATTTGTATCTATCTTCTAAAAGTGTATAATTAAAGTGAGCCAGCATTTAATAATTTGTTGGAGTGAGACAAGGGTCAAAACTTGAATTAGCTCTTCTTTTAACCTCCAGAGTTGGCATGATTTGCTTGCTAAAGTCCTCATCTTATTCTTCTACATTTGCACTGCAGCCAGGTTAGACTAGGGTTAGGTTGTACTTCACAAATTCAGCAGTTTTTGTTATATGGAGTGTTCACTCAGGTATTTCATTCTGAGATCCAGTTCTTTATTTATATTTCTAGCTTTAACACATTCTTGAGAAATAATTAATATTCATTAAACTATGTTGAACAATAATAATAGATGAACAACATATTTTATTGAAATATATTATATGTTGGAAATTATCTTAGATGTATATGTAGTTATAAGTGTATGTGTTATCTATTTTTGATCTCTCTAACTACCTATACCTGTCAATCTATCTATCATCTATATATCTACCAGTTATCTAGAGGAATGTTCTAACCAGAATTTTTCTTAGAAATACAATTTATACAAACTATTAATTGCAAGGGGAGAAGGAACAGAAAGTAAAATGAAAAGCTCTAAATGAAGGTAAAATGGGGACTATTAATAATTACAGTACATGAAGGTTTCTTGAGGAAGATTGAAAAAATCCAATAATTTAGAAATTTTTTCTGAAAAAATTTATAAAGTTGGAAAATCAGAGTTCTCAGACTTGATTTGTTTCTTTAAGGGAAGCTCTTAGAAGGAAATTCTCTGCAAGTTTCTTCATCAAAATCATTTATTCCATAAGTTCAACAGGTAAGAGTTCTCTATTAAAAATAAATCCTGTTTCACATGTTAAATTTACTCATTACTTGTCACAAAAATATTGAAATGTATTAGAAATTCAAGTTATTCTAAAATGTACATATTTTAAAACTTTTGTTTTTATCAGTTTTACCATCTTTCTCCAAATCACATTATTCTTTGTCCTAATAAAGTCATAGTTCATCTACAAATGAGGAATGAAATATTTTTCATTTATTTTTCATTTCATTTTATATTTCATTTATTTCATTATTTTCTTTGAAAAATTAGAAGAAATTAAAATTTATAACTCACCTCATAATGTCCCTGAACCAATGTGTGGTCATTTGTTAAAGGCTGGATATTATGTTTTTGTGATAATAGTCATATTCTTCTGTTGTGAATACTAGCCCCTTGAGAATGCAGCATTTGAAATGTGGATAATAAGTCTGCATAGCTAATTTAAATTTTTCATTGTAGTTTATTCAAACATAAAGAACTCCACTTGGCACTTAGCTGAGAGATCAGAAATTGCCACCTGGTATTCTTTCTTTCTTTCTTTCCTATTCCCTACTTCTGCTATGTCTTGATCTCTACTCTTTTCTCGCCTTTTCTTACTGATACTGATTGAATCTAGCTACTTTTTCATATCATAAGCTTATTTCTACTCTGATTCTATCTATCGTTTTAGAGCACAGACTTAATTCTGATTTGGAGACTAGCTATGTTTTCTAATTATAGAGTCGTTGGCTTAACTAAGGGAAACCATAAACTAGGTACTTCAGGTGTAAGCATCAGGGACAGATTCTTTTCATAACATTACCTTTCCTGGAAGCATGTCCGTGGAATGCTGACTGAAGCTGTTTGAAACTTTCACTCATTCAGTTGTGACCAACTCTGAGGGGATGTATTCCACACTCACACACTTTTTCTCCCTATTACTGTTGAACTCTACAAAAATCAGACCCTTCAAGGCACTTTCAAGTCCATGATTCTTCAAATGAGTTGCAAGCAAGGATATCTTACATGGCTTTAATCTTGTGCAATGTAATCTTTTGTCATCTGCCTTCAGGTCTTTTTTTAATTCTTAATTTTTTTTATAATTTGACCTAGTTACTTATTGATCTTATAGGTTTTATATAGTCTTGCCTTTCAGAGAAGATATCTATTATTATATGTTTTAAATCTTATCAGGTAGTATTAAGTTGACCCCAAAATTTGATTTATATAGACATCACTCAACTTACAGCAGTGAGCTCAATACCAACATCTTAAAATCAATTTTATCAGCCATTTCTTTATTAAAAACATCAGTTTGAACAACTAATCAGTTATAAAAATATGTTCATAAGATTTAAGCAACTACCATGACAAATTATAACAACTTAATAGAGCACAAAGACAGGAAAAAGAGAATTGAAAGATGACTTGCACATTCTTTGCATCAGTCCAACAAAGTATAGACAGAATGAAGCTCTAGGTGAAGAAAGAAGAATGAAATAAGCCATCCCAACGAACTGTGGCACAGGCTAGTATCAACTGGTCTACTTACCCAGTCACATACTCATCTTTGTGGCCCCAGATTTTAGTACTGTCCCATGTCCAGTCAACTGATGTGCTCTTCACATTCAGGCCCATCTACACATCCCACTGCACTTCATCTCCATACACCAAGAAAGCCCCCTTACCAACATGTAAACATGCCTGGAGATATAAGAGTTCGGTGCTCCACTAATTAAAAGAACTGAAAACAGAATGAAAATGAAGTGGGAAAACCATGCTAACTCTAATTAGCAAAAGATGGCAAAAAGCATGATTGGCTGTAGTTATGTTACTCAATAAATATTTTAAGTCAAAATCATCTGAGAAGAAAAATAAAAGTCAATTTATAATTATGAAGTGGTTTATTTACAAGATGATATAACAGTTATAGCAATATATTCATATATATGTATATCAAATAATAAAAATTTAAGCAACCATGAACTGATCTTCAGGAAAAAGTTTATAGCAATACACCAATAGTAGGAAAATTCAGTGCCTCAATCTACAACACATGGATATTCCGACAGAAAGAAAAAAATGAAAGAAAAAAAGAAAGAGAGAGAGAGAGGAGGGAGGGAGGGAGGGAAGGAAAAAGGAAGGAAGGAAGGAAGAAAGGAAGGAAGGAAGGAAGAAAGGAAGGAAGGAAGAAAGGAAGGAAGGAAGGAAGGAAGGAAACAAAACGAGTTAGCAACATTACAGACTACATAAAATTTAAGAATATATGTACACCCCATCCAATAGCAAAAAGTATATATGAGTCTATACATATAGGATATTCTTCAAAATAGAAAATATTTAATGACACCAATCTTCAAAGAACAATGTGGATTAAAATAATATGTATCCATAATTATCATCGTTATAAATTTTACATAATTTTGTACTAATAATAGGGAATTTTAAAAATTCATTCATATTAATAAATTAAGCAGTACAATCTTAAACAATGAATCAGAGAAGAAATAACACTAATAAATATTGACAAATATAAATACATAAACACAATATACTAAAGTTGTTAAAGGCAGCTTAAACACTTCTGAGATGTAAGTATTGAGTCATGCATGTGTATATTCTAGTTGACAAGAACAAAATCTATACACATAGGAAAAAGACGGCCTCTTCACAAATAACATTGTGTAACTAATAGTCTACAAAATGAGAAATGCTAGTCTCTTCATTAAAACCATTGCGAAAATAATTGTCCACTATGCAAAAAAGATTGAAAATAAAATATTCCCATAGACTACAGGCAAATTTAAGTTGAAATTAATTAATATATTAACTGAAAGTTATGACAATTATAAAAGTCCTATAAGACTAAACAGAGAAATCCTCTTGACATTCTTTTTCACAATGATATTTGGGGTATGATTTCAACAGCCCAAGTGACAAAGTAGAGGTAAATAAATGAAAATATTTTCACAGATGTAAGCGAATCAGTAAAATAGGCCAACAAAAATATAATTAAATGTCTTACAATTAGGATTGTTTCATTTTTCCATGGAGTGTCAAAGTCTACTCGTCAATCTCTGTATATCACCAGTAGCCTGCTTTTGCACATTCTTTCACACAGTTGGTAACAATATATAAATTAAAGCTCAGTTTGCTATTTTGGAAAGCACTAGTCTTTTCTAGTAGTTTTTCAGTTTTCTACTGTGAACAACCTGGAGTGATAGTTTTAAAAAAATATTATAGGGAAATAAACACATAAGTTACAGATAAGATTACTCCCTTATTTCAAATTGTGGCTAGCGATTAGTAGAATTCTTGTTAAAAATGTTAAGAAACTAAAATGATCCCAATGACCTTGGGAAGGATTTAGCACCAGATATCCATCTTCTGGTTATGGAATTAGCATAAACACAGAAAAATATTCATAAAAAAACATTGTGACTGAACTACCTCAGTCCCTTTGTTTGCTAACAATAACCCTCACCCTCAAGCTAACCCAAAACCTAACAATAAACCTAACCCTAACTCTAACCGTAACCCTCACACTCAAACTCATCTTCACCCTAACCCTCAACCTCACCCTAACCCTAACAATAACCCAAAAACTAACTCTAACCCCAACTCTCTCCCTCACCCTAACCCTAACCCTAAACCTAACCCTAACCATCACCCAAACCCTAACAGTAACCCGAACGCGAACCTGAAACCTAAGCGTCACCCTAACCCTAACCCTAACCCTCACCCTCAGCCTAGCCCTCACCCTAAACCTATCACTAACCCTAAGCCTAATCCTCATCCTCACCCTAACCCTAATGCTAAACCTAACCTTCACCCTCACCGTAACCCTCACTCTAACCCTTAGCCTCACCCTAAACCTAACCCTCACCCTAAACCTAACCCTAAACCTAACCTTCACCCTTAACCTAGCCCTTACCTTAAACCAAATTCTAACACTCACCCTCACCGTAACATTCACCCTCACCCTAAACATCAACCTAAACCTCTCCCTCACCCTCACCTTAACCCTAACCCTAACCCTAAACCTAAACCTAAACCTCACCCTCACCCTCACCCTAACCCTAACCCTAACCCTAACAACAACCCTCACCCTCACCTCTCCCTAACCCTAACACTAACTATAACCCTAACCCTAAACCTAAACCTAACCCTCACCCTCACCATCACCCTCACCCTCACCATCACCCTAACCCTAACCCTCACCCTCAGCCAAGCCCTCACCTTAACACTAACCCTAACCCTAACCCTCACTGAACCCTAACCCTAATGTTAACCCTAACCTTCACCCTCACCCTAACCGTCCCCCAAACCCTTACCCTCTCCCTAAACCTAATCCTCACCCTAACCCTCACCCTAAGGCTAACCCTCACGCTACACCTCACCGTAACCCTAACCCTACCCCTCACCCCACACCTCACCCTAACCCTCACCCCAACACTATCTCTAACAATAACCTTAACCTTAACCGTCACCCTAAACCTCACGCCAATCCTAACCCTAACCCTACCCCTCACCCTCACACCAACCCTCACCCTAACCCTTACCCATACCCTAAACCTAACCCTAACGCTCACACAAACCCTAACCTCACCCTAACCCTAACCCTAACCCTCAGTCTAATCCACATCCTAACCCTAAACCTAAACCTAAACCTCGTCCTAACCCTAAAGGTCACTCTAACCCTAAACTCAACCTCACCCTCACCCTCAGCCTAACCCTAAACCTAACCCTAATCCTAACCTGCACCCTCACCCTCACCCTCATCCCAACCTCAACCTAACCCTCAACCTCACCGTCAATCTAATCCCAACCCTATCCCTAACCCTCACCCTAACCCTAACCATCACCCTAACCCTCACCATAACACTCACTTCACTCTAACCCTAACCCTCACCCTAACCATGAACTTAACCCTAACCCTTTTCTAAACCTAATCCACACCCTAAACCTCACCCTAACTCTTACCCTCACCCTAACCCTATCCCTAACCCTAATCTTCACACTAACCCTAACCCTAAACCTAACCCTCACCCTAACCCTCACCCTCAACCTAACCCTAAAATTAACCCCCACCCCAATGGTAACCCTAACACTAATCCTCACCCTCAACCTAACCCTCACCATAAACATCACCCTAACACTAACCATTACCTTAACCCTAACCCAAACCCTCACCCTATTCCTCACACTCACCATCACCCTCACCCTAAGCCTAACCCTAAACCTAACTCTAATTCTAAACTAACCCTCTTGCTCACCCTCACGCTAACCCTAATGCTAACCCAAACCTTAATCCTATCAATAACCCTAACACTCACCCTCAGCCTAAAACTAACCCTAACTCTAACCCTCACCCTAACCATAACTGTAACCCTCACCCTCAACCTAACCCTAACACTAAACCTAACCCTCACCCTAACACTCAATCTCACCCTAAACCTAATGCTAACCCTAACCTTCACCCTCAACCTAACCCTCACCCTAACACTCAACCTCACCCTAAACCTAACCATCACCCTCACTCTAACCCTAACCTAACCCTCACCCTCACCCTAAACCTCACCCTAACACTCATCCTCACCCTAACCCTAAACCTAAACCTCAGACTAACCCTAACCCTAACCCTACACATAACCCTCACCTTAAACCTCACCCTATCCCTAAACCTAACCCTTACCGTCAAACTTACCCTAACCCTGACCCGCACACTAAACCAAACCCTAACCATAACCCTAAACCTACACCTCAGCCTAATGCTCACCCTAATCCTAACCCTAACCCTAATCCTTACCCTACCCCTAAACCTAACCCTCAACCTCACCCTATACCTCACCCTAACCCTAACCCTCACCCTCACCCTAACCCTAATGCTAACCCTCACCCTCACTCTAACCCTAATGCTAACCCTCAAATTCACACTAAACCTAATGTTCACCATAAACCTTACCCTCTCCCTAATCCTAACCCTCACACTCACCCTAAACCTCACCTTAACCCTAAACTTAACCCTCACCCTAACCCTCACACTAACCCTATCCCTAACACTAACCCTAACCCTCACCCTCACCCTGACCATCACGCTAACCCTAACCCTACCCCGACCCCTCACCTTCACGCTAACCCTCACCCAAACCCTTACCCTCATCCTAAACCTAACCCTAAACCTCACACTAACCCTAACCTCACCCGATACCTAATCCTACCCCTCAGCCGGATCCTAATCCTAACCCTAAACCTAAACCTAACCCTAACCATTAACCCTAAATGAAACCCTAAAATTAACCCACACCCTCACCCTCAACGTAACTCTAAGCCTAACCCTAACACAAACCCTAATCCTAACCCTCAACCTCACTGTCACCCTAACCCTAACCCTAACCCTAACCCAATCCCTAACCCTCAACCTAAACCTAACCCTAACCCTCATCCTAATGCTCACCCTAAACCTAACCCTCTCCCTAAAACTCACCCTCACACTAAACCTCACCCTAACCCTTACCCTCACCCTATCCCTAACCCTAACCCTAACCCTAATCCTCACATTAACCCTAACCATAACCCTCACACTAATTCTAACCCTAACTCTAACCTTCACCCTCACCCTAACCCTCACTGTCACCCTAACCCTCACAGTCACCCTAAAACTCACCCACACCCTAACCCTCACACTCACCCTAATCCTCACCCTCACCCTAAACCAAACCCTAACCCTCAACCTCACCCTAACCATAACCCTAACTGGAACCCTCAACTTAACCCTAACCCTAACCCTTACCCTCAACCTAACCCTAAGCCTAAACCTATCTATCCCTCACCCTAATACTCACCCTAATACTCACCCTAAACCTAACCCTCACTCTCACCCTAACCCTAAAAATAACACTCACACTAACCCTAACGATCACTCTAACCCTAACCCTACTCCTCAGCCTAACCCTCATCCTTACCCAAAACGTAACCCTAAACCTCACCCTAACCCTAACCCTAACCCTAAACGTCAACCTAACACTAACCTTCACCCTCACCCTCACCATCAGCCAAACCCTTATCCTAACCCTCATCCTCACCCTCACACTCACACTAACCCCCACCCTAACCCTCAACTCACCCCAACCATATCCCTAACCCTCACCCTAACATTAACCCTCACCCAAACCCTCAACCTAACCTTCACCTTCACCCTAATCCTAACCCTAACCCTCACCCTTACCCTCAACCTAAAACTAACCCTCTCCCTAACACTAACCCTCACACTAAACCTCACCCTAACCCTTACCCTCACCCTAAACTTAATCCTAAACCTAACCCTAATCCCCACACTAACCCTAACCCTAACCCTAAAATTAACCTTCACCCTAACCCTCACCCTGACCCTAACCCTAACTCTAACCCTCACCCTAAACCTCACCCTAAACCTAACCCTAAATCTAAGCTTCACCCTAACCCTTACCTAACCCTAACCCTAACACTAACCCTTACCCTCACCCTCACCCTAAACCTCACCCACAACCTAACGCTCACCCTCACCTTCACCCTCACCCTCAACCTAAACCTAACCTTCAGCCTAGTCCTAACCCTAACACTAACCCATATCTTAACCCTCACCCTAACACTCAACTTCACCCTAAACCTAACCCCCACCCTCACCCTCACCCTAACCCTAACCCTAACCCTCACCCTAATCTTACCATCAGCCTAAACCTCACCCTCACCCTAAACCTAACGCTAACACTCACCCTCACCCTAACCCTAACCCTAAACCTCAGAATAAACCTAACCCTAACCCTACACCTAACCCTCACCTTGAACCTCACCCTAACCCTATACCTAAACCTTAACCTCACCCTAAATTTAACCCTAACCCAAACACAAAACCTAACACTCAC
Source organism: Dipodomys merriami (assembly GCF_024711535.1). Classification (NCBI taxonomy): domain Eukaryota; kingdom Metazoa; phylum Chordata; class Mammalia; order Rodentia; family Heteromyidae; genus Dipodomys; species Dipodomys merriami. Next base: position 971,445 of record NW_027203627.1, on the reverse strand, counting down.
TGTAACCCTAAACCTACCCCACAGCCTAACGCTCACCCTAACCCTAAACCTAACACTAATCCTAACCCTATCCCTAAACCTAACCCTCATCCTCACCTGATACCTCACCCTAACCCTAACCCTCACGCTCACCCTAAACCTAATGCTAACCCTCACCCTCACCCTAAACCTAATGCTAACCCTAACCTTCACCCTCAACTCAAACCTCACCCTAAACCTTACCCTCTCCCTAAACCTAACCCTCACAATCATCCTAAACCTCACCTTAACCCTAAACCTAACCCTCACCCTCAATATCACCCTCATCCTAAGCCTAACCCTAAACCTAACCCTAATTCTAAACTAACCCTCTCTCACACCCTAACCCTCATTCTAACCCTTAAACTCACCCTAAACCTAACCTTCAACCTAACCCTAACAATAACCATAACCCTTACCTTAAACCTCACCCTAACCCTAACCCTAACCCTAACCCTAATCCTCACCCTAACTCTAACCCTTACACTCTCCCTAACCCTCACCCTCACCCTAACACTAATGCTAATCCTAAACTTCACCCCCACCCTAACCCTCACGCTAAAACTTATGCTCACCAGAAACCTACCCCTCACCCTCACCCTAATCCTCACCCTAACCCAAACCCTCACCCTAACCCTCACCTTAAACCTTACCCTAACCCTAACCCTATCACTAACCCTCACCCTGACCCTCACCCTAACCCTCAACCACAACCTAACCCTCATCCTCACCCTCACCCTCACCCTAACCCTAACCCTAACCCTCACCCTAATCCTAACCGTAACCCTAACCCACACGCAAACCCTCAAAGTAACCATAATGCTAAACTTAAACCTCAATCTCTTACTAACCCTCAACGTAACCCTTTCCCTCACCCTAACCCTAACGCTAACCCTAACCCTCACACTCAACCTAAACCTAACCCTCAACCTAAACCTAAAACTCACTCTAAACCTCACCCTAAACCTCACACTAAACCTACCCCTAACCCTAACCCTCACCCTCAACCTAGCCCTTACCCTAAACCTAACCCTAACGCTAAGCCTAACACACAAACTCACCCTAACCCTAATGCTAACCCTAACCTTCACCCTCACCCAAACCCTCACCCTAACCCTCAACCTAACCCTAAACATAAAACTCACCCTCATCCTAAATCTAACCCTAACCCTCACCCTAATCTTACCGTCAGCCTAACCATCACCCTCAGCCTAAACCTCAACCTAACACTCAACCTCACCCTAACCCTAACCCTAAACCTCACACTAACCCTAACCCTAACCCTACACCTAACCCTCACCTTAAACCTCAGCCTAACCCTAAACCTAACCCTAACATTAACCCAAACCCTATCCCTAACCCTAATGCTAACTCTAACCCTCACCCTCATCCTATACCTCACCCGAAACCTTACCCTCACCCTAACCCTAACCCTAACCCTCACACTAAACCTAACCCTCACCATAACCCTATAGCTACCCCTCGGCCTAACTCTCACCCTAACCATAAACCTAACCCTAATCCTTACCCTATCCCTAAACCTAACCCTCATCCTCACCCTATACCTCACCCTAACCCTAACCCTCATCCTCCCCCTAACCCTAATGATAAACCGAAGCTTCACTCTCACCCTAACACTTATGCTCTCCCTAAACCTAACCCTCAACCTCACCCTCAACCTCACCTTAACCCTAAACCTAACCCTCACCCTAACCCTCACACTAACCCTATCCCTAACACTAACCCTAACCCTAACCCTCACACTTACCATAATGCTAACCCTAAACCTAAACATACCCCTCACCCTAAACCTCACCCTCAGACTAACCCTAACCCAAACCCTAATCCTAACCCTCAACCTTACCCTCACCCTCACCCTAACCCTAACCTTCACCCTCACCTTCACCCTAACCCTAACCCTATCCATAATCCTCAACCTAACCCTAACCCTAACCCTCACCCTAACACTAAACCTCTTCCTAAACCTCACCCTCACAATAAACCTCACCCTAACCCTTAGCCTTACCCTATACCTAACCCTCTCCCTTAACCTGACCCTCACAATAAACTTAACCATAACCCTCACCCTAATTCTAACCCTATCCCTAAACCTCACCCTCACCCTAACCCTCACAGTCACCCTAAAACTCACCCACACCCTAACCCTCACACTCACCCTAACCCTAACCCTAACTGTAACACTCAGCTTAAATCTAACACTAAACCTTACCCTCATCCTAACCCTAAGCCTAAACCTAACCATCACTCTAATACTCACCCTAATACTAACGCTAAACATAACCCTCACCCTCACCCTAACCCTAACCCTAACACTCACACTAACCCTAACCCTCCCTCTAACCCTAAACCTACCCCTCAGCCTAACCCTCATCCTTACCCTAAACCTAACACTAACCCTCACCCTAACCCTAAACCTAACCCTAAACATCAACCTAAACCTAACCCTCACCCTAACCCTCACCATCAGCCTAACCCTAATCCTAAACCTCATCCTGAACCTCAGCCTCACACTAACCCTCACCCTAACCCTCACCCTCACACCAACCCTATCCCTAACCCTCAGCCTAACACTAAGCCTCACCCTAACCCTCACCCTAACCCTCACCCTCAACCTAACCCTAACCCTCACCCTAACACTCAACCTAACCCTAAGCCTCTCCCTAACACTCACCCTCACACTAAACCTCACCCTAACCATAACCCGAATCCTAAACCTAACCCTAATCCTCACACTAACCCTAAACCAAACCCTAACGTTAACCTTCACCCTAACCCTCAACCTCACTCTAACCTAACCCTAACCCTCACCCTAAAGCTAATCCTAAACCTAACCCTCACCGTCACCATAACCCTCACCATCAACCTAACCCTCAGAATAACCCTAACCCTAACTCTAATCCTAACCCTCACCTTCACCCTCACCATCAACCTAACCGAACCCTATCCCTAACCCTCAACCTAAAAATAATCATCACCCTAACCCTCACCATAACCCTCAGCCTAAACCTCATCCTAATCCTAAATCTAACCCTAACCCTCACCCAAACCCTAACACTAACCCTCACCCGAACCCTAATCCTCAACCTAACCCTACGCCTAAACCTAAACCTAACCCTACCCCTAACCCTAACTCTCACCCTCACCCCAGTCCTCACCTTAATCATAAACCTAACCCCAACCATCACCCTAACTCTAAACCTCTCCCAAAACCTCACCCTCACCCTAAATCTCACCCCGACCCTTACCATCACCCTAAACTTAACCCTAAACCTAACCCTCACACTAAACATAACCCCCACCCTAAACCTATCCCTAACCCTAATAATAACCCTAACCCTAACACTAAACCTTAATTTCACCCTCACCCTAACCCTAAACTTAACCCTAAAAATAATCCTATCCCTAACCCTAAATCTAAACCTCATCCTCACTCTAACACTAACCCTAATCCTAACCCTAACAATAACCTGAACCCTAACCCTAACTCTCACCCTAACCCTAACCCTAACCCCACCCATTAGCCTAATCCTCATCCTAAACCTCACCCTAACCCTAAATGTCACCTTAACCCTAACCCTCACCCTCACCCTCACCCCAATCCTAACCCTAACCTTAATCCTAACACTTAACCTCATCCTCACCCTCACCCTAACCCTAACCCTATACCTAACTCTCACCCTCACCCTAACAATAACCCTCACCCTCACCCTTACCCCAAACCTAACCCTAAACCTCACCCAGCCCTCACCATCACCCTAACAGTAAGCCGCATTCTAACCATAATCCTAACCCCAACCTTCACCCTAAACCCCACCATAACCCTAACCCTAACCCTAACCCTATCCTAACCCTAAACCTAACCCTAACCCTCACCCTAACCCTAACAATAACCCTAACCTTCAGCCTCACCATAACCCTCACCCTTAGCCTAACCCTAACCCTAACCCTAATCCTATCCCTGAACCTCAACCTCACCCTCACCCTAACCCTAACCCTAACCCTCAAGCTCAACCTCAACCTAACCCTAACCCTATACCCAACTCTAAATCTAACCCTAACCAACACCCTTACACATAACCTCACCCAAAACCTAACCCTCAACCTCAACTTAACCCTCACCCTAATCCTAAACCTAACACTAACCCTCACACTAACCCTAACCCTCACCCTAAACCTACCCCTACCACTCAGCCTAACCCTCATTCTAACCCTAAATCTAAACCTAACCCTCACCGTAACACTAACCCTAAACCTGACCCTAACCGTATCCCTCACCCTCACCCTCTCCCTCACCCACAGCCTATCCCTAATCCTATCCCTATCCCTAAACCCCACACTCACCCTCACGCTCACCCTAACCCTCACCCTCACCTTCACCCTAATCCTCACCCTCAACCTCACCCTAACCCTATAACTTACCCTAACACTAACCCTCACCCTAACCCTTACCCTCTCCCTAAACCTAAACCTCACACGTACCCTAAAGCTCACCTTAAACCTAAACCTAACCCTCACCCTAACCCTCACACTAACCCTATCCCTAACACTAACCATAACCCTAACCCTCACCCTGACCATCACACTACCCCTAACCCTAACCCTACCCCTCACCCTCACCCTAACCCTCAACCTAACCCTTATCCTCACACTAACCTTAACCCTCACCCTAACCCTAACACTACCCCTCAGCCTAATCCACATCCTAACCCTAAACCTAAACCTAAACATCGCCCTAACCCTAAAAGTCACCCTAACCCTTAACCTCACCCTCACCCTCACCCTGAGCCTAACCCTAACCCTAACCATAATCCTCACACTCACCCTCACCCAAACCTAACCCTAACCCTCACCCTCACAATCACCCTAACCCCAACCCTATCCCTAACACTCACCCTAACCCTAACCATCACCCAAATCCTCACCATAACCCTCAGCTCACCCTAACACTAACCCTCACCCTAACCCTCCACCCAAATCTAACCCTCTCCCTAAACCTCATCCACACCCTAAACCTCATCCTAACTCTAACCCTAACCCTAATCTTCACACTAACCCTAACCCTAACCCTAACCCTCAACCTAAACCTCACCCTCACACTAACCCTAACAATAACCCTCACCCTAATGGTAACCCTAACCCTAAGCCTCACCCTCACCCTAAACCTCACCGTCACCTTAAACCTCACCGTCACCCTAACAGTCACCCACCCCTAACCCTCATACTCACCCTTACCATCATCCTTGCCCTAACCCTCACCATACACATTACACTAACATTAAACCTCACCCTCAGCCTAAACCTAACTCGAACCCTAACCCTCACCCTAACAATAAGCCTAACCCTCACACTCACCCTAACACTACCCCTAAACCTAACCCTCACCCTAACACTCACCCTAACACTCACGCTAAGCCAAACCCTCACCATCATTCTCACCCTAAGCCTAACACTAACCCTAAACCTAATCCTAAACCTATCCCTCTCCCTCTCCCTCACCCTAAACATAACCCTAATCCTAATCCTAACCCTCACCCTCACCCTCACCCTAACGCTAACCGTAATCCTAACAATAACCCTCACCCTCACCCTAAACCAAACCTTAAAAATAAACCTAACCCTAACCCTAACCGAAACCCTCACACTCAAACTCATCTTCACCCCAACCCTCCACCTCACCCTAACCCTAACAATAACCCTAACCCTAACTCTAACACTAACTCTGTCCCTCACCCTAACCCTAACCCTAACCCTCACTCAAACCCTATCACTAATTCTCACCTGAAACCGAAACCTAACCCTCACCCTAACCCTAACCCTAACCTGAACCCTCACCCTCAGCCTATCCCTCACCCTAATCCTAACACTAACCCTAAACCTAACCCTCACATTCACTCTAACCCTAATGCTAACCCTAACCTTCACCCTCACCATAACCCTCACGCTAACACTTAACCTCACCCTAAACCTCCCTCACCCTAACCCTAACCCTAAACTTCACCCTAACCCTAACCCTAACCCTCACCCTAAACCTTACCCTAACCCTAACCCTAAAACTAACCCTAACTCTCACCTAACCCCAAACCTCACCCACACACTAACCCTCATCCTCATGCTCACCCTCATCCTAAACCTAACCCTAACCCTCACCCTAATCCTAAACCTAACCCTAACCAACACCCTAATCCTAAACCTAACCCTAACCAACACCCTAACCCTCAAACTAACCCTAATGCTAAACTTAAACCTCAATCTCACACTAACCCTCAACCTAACCCTTACCCTCACCCTAACCTTAACCCTAAACCTGACACAAACCCAAACACTCACCGTAACCCTAAACCTACCCCTCAGCCTGATCCGAATCCTAACACTAAACCTAACCCTAAGCATTAACCCTAAACATCACCCTAACCCTCACCTTCACCCTCGCCCTCACCCTCACCCTCAGCCTAAACATAACCCCAAACCTAATCATAACCCTCACCCACACCCTTACCCAAACCTAACCCTAACCCTCACCCTCACCATCAACCTAACACCAAAACTATCCCTAAACCCTACCCTAACCCTAACCATCACCCTAAACCTCACCATAACCCTCACCTCACCCTAACCCTAACCCTCACCCTAACCCTCAACCTAACCCTAACCCTCTCCCTAAACCTCATCCACACCCTAAACCTCACCCTAACTATTACCCTCACCATAAACCTAACCGTAACACTAATCTTCACACTAACCCTAACCCTAACCCTAACCCTCACCCTAACCCTCACTCTCACCCTAAACCTAACAATAACCCTCACCCGAATTGTAACCCTAACCCTAATCCTCACCCTCACCCTATACCTCACCGTCACCCTAAACCTCAACGTCACCCTAACCCTCACCCACACCCTAAGCCTCACACTCACCCTTAACCTCACCCTAACCCTAACCCTCAACATAAACATCACCCTAACACTAACCATCACCCTAACCCTAACCCAAACCCTCACCCTAAGCCTCACCCTCACCGTCACCCTCACTCTATGCCTAACACTAAACCTAACCCTAATTCTAAACTAACCCTCTCCCTCAACCTCACGTTAACCCTAATTCTAACCAAAACTCTAATCCTAACAATAAACCTAATCCTAACCCTCACCCTCACCCTCAGCCTAAACCTAACCCTAAACCTTGGCCTCACCCTAACCATAACCCTAACCCTCACCCTCACCCTAACCCTAACCCTAAACCTAACCCTCACCCTAACACTCACCCTAACACTCACGCTAAGACTAACCCTCACTCTCACCCTAACCCTCACCCTAAAACTTACCCTGAACCTAATCCTAACATTAAGACTAGCACTCACACTAAACCTAACCCTCACAAAAACACTAACCCTAACCCTCACCCTAACCCTAACCCTCACCCTCACCATAAACATCACCCTAACCCTAACCATCACCCTAATCCTGACCCTAACCCTCACCCTAACCCTCACCCTCAAAATCATCCTCACCCTAGGTCTAACACTAACCCTAATCCTAATCCTAAACCTAACCCTCTCCCTCACACTAACCCTAACACTCACCCTAACCCTAGCCCTCACCCTAACCCTATCCCTAACCTTAACCCTCACCCTCACAACCTAAACTTAACCCTAATGCTAAAAATAACCCTCACCCTCACCCTAACCCAAATGCTAATATTAAACCTAACCCTAACCCTAACTGTAACCCTCACACTCAAACTCTTCTTCACCCTAACACTCAACCTCACCCTAACCCTGACAATAACCCTAACACTAACTCTAACCCTAACTCTCTCCCTAACCCTATCCCTAACCCTAATCCTAACCCTCACCCAAACCCTAACACTAACCCTCACCCGAACCCTAACCATCAACCAAACCCTAACCCTAAACCTAATCCTACCCCTACCCCTAACCCTCACCCTCACCCCAGCCCTCACCTTAACCATAAACCTAACCCTAACTTCACCGTAATTCTAACCCTCTCCCTAAAACTCACCCTCACTCTAAATCTCACCCTGACCCTAACCATCACCCTCACCCTAATCCTAAACCTAACCCTCACACTAAACATAACCCCCAACCTAACCCTAACCCTAACCCTAATAATAACCCTAACCCTAACCCTAAACCTTACCCTCACCCTCACCCTAACCCTAAACTCATCCCTAAAATTTATCCTATCCCTAACCCTAAATCTAAACCTCACCCTCACCCTCACTCTAACACTAACCCTAATCCTAACCCTAACAATAACCTGAACCCTAACACTAACTCTCACCCTAACACTAACCCTAACCCCACCGATTAGCCTAATCCTCATCCTAAACCTAAACCTAAACCTAAACCTCACCCTAATCCTCACTCTCACCCTCACTCTAATCCTAACCCTAACCTTAATCCTAATCCTTAACCTCACTCTCACCCTCCCTCTAACCCTAACCCTAAACTTCATCCTCACCCTCACCCTAACCCTAACCCTATACCTAACGTTCACCCTAACCATAACCCTCACCCTCACCCCAAACCTAACCCTAAACCTCACCCAGGCCTCACCCTCACTCTAAACCTAAGCCGCATCCTAACCATAACCCTAACCCCAAACTACACCCTAACCCCCACCATAATCCTAAACCTAACCCTAACCCTCACCCTAATCTTCACCCTAAACCTAACAATAACCCTAACCTTCAGTCTCACCATAACCCTCACCCTCATCCTAACCCTAACCCTCACCTTAATCCTAAATCTCAACCTCACCCTCACCCTCACCCTAACCCTAACCCAAATCCTCATGCTCACCCTCAACCTAACCCTAACTCTATCCCTAACCCTAATCCTAACCCTACCATGACCCTTACACATAACCTCACCCAAAACCTAACACTCACCCTTACCCTCACCCTAATCCTAAACCTATCACTAACACTCAGACTATACCTAACCACCACCCTAATCCTCAGCCTAACCCTAATCCTAACCCTAAATCTAACCCTAACCCCCACCCTAACCCTAACCCTAAACATAGCCCTAAGCCTATCCCTCACCCTCACCCTCTCCCTCACCCTCAGCCTAACACTAATCCTATCCCTAATCCTAAACCACAACATCACCCTCACTCTCACCCTAACTATCACCCTCAACCTCATCCTAACCCAACACCTAACCCTAACCCTCACACTCACCCTAACCCTAAACCTAACCCTAACAATAACCCTCAACCTCACACTAACCATAAAAATAACACTAACTCTAACCCGAACCCTCAACCTAACCCTTACCCACATCCGCACCCAACGCTCACACTAAACCTAAACCTCAACCTAAAACTAAACTTAACCCTCACCCTAACCCTAACCCTAACCCTCACTCAAACCATAACCCCAACCCTCATCCTATTCCTAAACCGCATCTTCACCCTCTCCCTTTCCCTAACCCTAACCCTAACAGTCACCTTCACCCTCACCCTCACCCTAAACCTCACCCTCACCCTCACCCTCACCTTCACCCTAACCCTAACCCTAACCCTCAACCTAACCCTAACACTCACCCTAAACATAACCCTAACCCTCACACTAACCGTAACACTAACACTCACCCTAACCCTAACCCTAACCCTCACTCAAACCATAACCCCAACCCTCATCCTATTCCTAAACCGCATCTTCACCCTCTCCCTTTCCCTAACCCTAACCCTAACAGTCACCTTCACCCTCACCCTCACCCTAAACCTCACCCTCACCCTCACCCTCACCTTCACCCTAACCCTAACCCTAACCCTCAACCTAACCCTAACACTCACCCTAAACATAACCCTAACCCTCACACTAACCGTAACACTAACACTCACCCTAACCCTAACCCTAACCCTAATGCTAACCCTAACCCTCACCCTTACAATAACCCTCACCCTAACCCTTACCCTCACCCTAAACCTAAACCTAAACCTAACCCTCACCCTCATCCTAAATATCACCCTAACCCTAACCCTCACCCCAATCTTAACCGTAACCATCATCCTAACCCTCACCCTCACAATCACCCTCAGCCTAAACCTAACCCAAACCCTAAACCTAATCCTAAACCTAACCCTCACCCTCACCCTCACCCTAACCCTAAACCTAACCCTAAAAATAACCCTCACCTTCAACCTAACCCTAACCCTAACAATAACCCTAACCTTATTCCTAACCCTCACACTAATCCTAACCGTCAGCCAAAGCCATACACTCACCCTAAACCTTACCCTAACCCTAAACCTCACCCAAAACCTAAACCTAACACTCATCCTCACCCTCACCCTAACCCTAACCATCACCCTAACCCTAACCCTAAACCTCATCCTCAGCCTAACCTCAACCTAACCCTAATCCTAAGCCTAAACTTCACCCTCAACCTAACCCTAATGATAACCCTTAACTTAACCTACACAATAATCCTCCCTCTAACCCTTAACCTCACCCTAAACCTAAGCCTCATCCTCAACCTAACCCTAACCCAAACCCTAACCCTCACCCTAACCCTCATCCTAACCCTTACCCTCACCCTAACCCTAACCTTAACCCTAACCTTCACACTAAACCTAACCCTCACCCTAACCGTAACACTAACCCTCAGCCTAACCCTCATCCTAACCATAAACCTAACCCTAACCCTCACCTTAACCCTAACGCTAAACGTCACCCTAAACCTAACCCTACTCCTCAACCCTCACCCTAACCCTAACCCTAACCCTCACAATAACTCTCACCCTCACCCTAACCCTAACACTGACAATAACCCTAACCCTCACCCTAAACCTCACCCTCACCATCACCCTCAAGCCAAACCTAACACTAAACCTAAACCTAATCCTAAACCTGACCCTCTCCCTCACCTTCAACCTCACCCTAATCCTAACCATAACCCTCACCCTCACCCTGACCCTAACCCTAACCCTCACCCTCACCCTAACCCTAACCCTTACAATAATCCTAACCCTAGCCCTAAGCCTAAACCTCACCCTCACCCTCAGCCTCACCCTAACCCTAAACCTAACACTTACTCTAACCCTAACCGTCAGACCAAACCTCACTCTCACCCTAACCATAACACTCAGCCTAACCCTAAAACTAACCCTCACCCTCAGCCTAGCCGTCACCCTAACCCTAACCCTCAGCCTAACCCTCACCCTCACACTAACCCTTATGCTAACCCAAAACTTCACCCTCACCCTAATCCTCACTCTAACACTTAACCTCACCCTAAACCTAAGACTCACCCTAACCCTAACTCTAACCATAAACCTCACGCTAAACTTTATCCTGACCCATACCCTCACCCTAACTCTCAACCTAACCCTAAACCTAACCCTAACCCTAAACTTCACACTAACCCTAATCATCACCCTGATCGTAACCCTAGCCCTCAGCCTAACCCTCATCCTAACATTAAACCTAAATCTAATCCTAATCCTAACTCTAACCTAAAACGTCACCCTAACCCTAACCCTCACCCTAACCCTAGTCCTAACCCTAATCTTAAACCTCACACTCACCCTTACCCTCACCCTAACCATAACACTAACCCTAACCCTCACCCTCACTATCACCCTCACGCTAAACCTCACCCTAATCATTTCTCTCACCCTAACCCTAACCCTCACCATCACCCTAATCCTTACCGTCATTCTAACCCTCACCCACACCCTAACACTCACACTAAGCCGAAAAATCACACTCACCCTAAACCTCAACCTCAACCTAAATATCACCCTAAAACTAAACCTCAACTTAACCCTAACCCTAACACTCACGCTAAGCCTCACCCTCACCCTCACCCTAACTCTAACCCTCACCCTAACCCTAACCCTAACGCTCACCCTCAACTTAAGCCTAACCCTAAATGTAACCCTCACCCTAACACTCACCCTAACACTCACGCTAAATGTAACCCTCTCTCTCAGCCTAACCCTCTCTCTAAAACATACCCTAACACTCACCCTAACCCCAACCCTACCCCTCACCCTAAACCACATCCTAACCCTAACCCTAAGCCTAACCTAACCCTCATCTTCAACCTCACCCTCAGCCTAAGCCTAAACTTAACCTAATCCTAACCCTAACCCTCATGCTCACTCTCACCCTAATCCTAAATCTAAACTTAACCTTCACCCTCACCCTCACACTAACCTCCACCATAGCACTTAACCTCACTCTAAACCTAAACCTAGCCCTAACCCACACACTAAGCCTAACCTTCATCCTAACCCTAATCCTAACCCTCACCCTAAATCCAACCCTAACCTTCACCCTAACCCTAACCCTAAACCTAACCCTCATCCTAACCCTCACCCTAACTCTAAACCTCACCCTAATCCTCACCCTAACACTCACGCTAACCCTAACCCTCCCTCTCACCCTAACCCTCAATCTAACCCTCAATCTAACACATACCCTCACCCTCACCCTAACCCTCACCCTAACCCTCACCCTAACCCTAAACTTCATCCTAATCATAAACGAAACCCTAAACCCAAGCCTCATCCTAACCCCCACCATAACCCTAAACCTAACACTAACACTCACCCTAACACTAGCAATAACCCTAACCCTCAGCCTCACCCTACCCCCTCACACTAACCCGAACACTCACCCTAACCCTAACCCTAACCTTAATCCTCACACTAACCCTAAAGCTAACCCTAAACAAAACCCTCACAGGAACACTCACCCTAACCCTAACCCTAACCCTAACTTTCACCCTCACCTTAACCCTCACCCTAACCCTGACCCTCACGCTCACAAAACCCTCACACGAAGCCTAAACCTCAACCTAACCCTAACCCTAATCCTCACCCTACCCCCCACCATAACCCTAAACCTAACCCTAACCCTCACCCTAACACTAACAATAAACATAACCCTCAGCCTCAGCCTAACCATAACCCAAACCCTAACCCCAACCCTCACCCTACCCCCCACCATAACCCTAAACCTAACCCTAACCCTCACCCTAACACTAACAATAAACATAACCCTCAGCCTCAGCCTAACCCTCACCCTCACCTTCACCCTACCTCTCAAACTAACCCTAAACCTCATCTTCACCCTCTCTCTTAGCCTAACCCTAACCCTAACAATAACCCTATTCCTACCCCTAATCCTAACCCTCATCCTCACCCTCAAGCTAACCCTAAACCTAACACTAACCCTAACAATAACCCTAACCCTAACCCTAACCCTCACACTAAACCTAACCCTAACCCTAACCCTAATCCTTAACCTCATCCTAACCCTAACGCTTACACTAACCAGAACCCTAACCCTGACTCTAACCCTCACCCTAACCCTAATCCTAACCCCACACCTCAGCCTAAACCCTCATCTAAACCTTAACCTAAACCTCACCCTAACCCTAAAGATCACCTAAACCTAACCCTCACCCTCACCCTCAGCCTAACCCTAACCCTAATCCTCACCCTAACCTTAACCCTCACCCGAACACTCACCCTAACACATACCCTCACCCTAACACTAACCCTAACCCTCACCCTAACCATGTCCTTAACCCTAAACCTCTCCCTTAACCTCACTCTCACCCTAAACCTCACCCTAAACCTTATCCTCACCTTAACCCTAACCCAAAACCTAATCCTCACACTAATCCTAAGCCTAAACCGAACCATAAACCTAACTCTCAAACTAACCCTCACCCTAATGCTAACCCTTACCCTAAACCTCACCCTCACCCTAACCCTCAACCTTACCCTAACCCTCACCCTTTCCCTAAATATCACGCTAACACTAACACTCACCCTAACCCTAGTCCTATCCCTGACCCTATGCCTCACCCTCACCAACACCCTCACACTAAGCCTAACATTAAACCTAACCCTAATGCTAAACCTAACCCTCTCCATCACCCTCATGCTAACCCTATTGCTAGCCCTAACCTTAACCCTCACAATAACCCTCACCCTCAAAATAACCCTAACCCTATCCCTCACTCTAATGCTATCCCTAACCCTAACCCTCACCCTGACCCTAACCCTCACCGTCACCCTAACCCTAACCCAAACCCGAACCCTCACACTCACCCTAACCCTCAACCTAACACTAACCCTAAACCTCACGCTAAAGCTAACCCTAAACCTAACCTTCACCCTAACCCTAACCCTTGCTCCAAAACTAACCCTAATCTTAACACATAACCCTAAACCTAATCGTCACACTAACCCTAAACCTAAAAGTATCCCTCATCCTAAAACTGAAACTAATCCTAACCCTAACCTTAATGTTAACCCAAACGCTCATCCTTTCCCTAACCTTCACCCTAACCCTAACCCTAACCCTCATCCTAATGCTAACCCTAAACCTAACGCTCACCCTAACACAAACCCTCACCCTCACCCTAACTCTAACCCTAACCCTAACCATAAACATAATCCTCACACTAACCCTAACCCTAACCATAACCTTCATCCTAACCCTCACCCTAATCCTAACCCTAAACCCTACCATCACCATCACCCTAACCCTAACTCTCACCCTCACCCTAATCCTAAACCTAAACCTAACCCTCACCCTAACCCTAACCCTAACCCTAATGCCAACCCTAACCCTCACACTCACCCTATCCCTCATCCTAACCCTTACCCTCACCCTAACCCTAAACCTAACAATCACACTAAACCTAACCCTCACCCTAACCCTAAACCTACCCCTTTGCCTAATGCTCACCCTAACTCTAACCCTAACCCTAACCCTAATCCACACCCTATTCCTAAACCTAACCCTAACCCTCACCCTCAGCCTAGGCCTCACCCTATCCCTAACTTTCTCCCTCACCCTAATCCTCAACCTAAGCTTACCCTCACCCTCAATTTAACCCTCAACTTTACCCTACAACTCACCCTATCCCAAACCCTCACCCTAACCCTAATCATAACCCTCACCCTAACCCTCACCCTAATTCTAACCCTAACACTAACACTAACTGTAATCCTAATGCTTACCCGAATCCTCATGCTAACTCTAACCCTAACCCTATTCCTCAACCTCACCCTAACCCTTACCCTCACCCTAACCCTAACTCTCAGCCTAACTCTCATCCTAACTGTAAACCTAAACCTAACCCTCACCCTCACCCTAACCCTAAAATCCACCCTAATTCTAACCCTCACCCTCACCCTCACCCTAACCCTAACCCTAACCCTCACCCTCACATTCAGCATAACTCTAAACCAATACCTAACCCTCACCCTAACCCTAACCCTCACCCTAACCCTCAACAGAACCCTCACCCTCAACTTAACCCTAACCCAAACCCTCACCCTAACCCTCACCCTAACCCTAACCCTATCCCAAACCCTCACCCTCACCATAAACCTAACCCTCACAGTCACTCTAACCCTAACACTAAACCTAACCCTCACCTTAACACTCATACTAAAACTAGCCCTCATTCTCACCCTAACCCTCACCCTAAAACTTACCCTAACTATAACCCTAAACCTTACCCTCACCCTAACCCTAACCCTAACCCTAATCCTCACACTAATCCTAAGCCTAAACCTAACCCTAACCCTAACTCTCAAACTACCACTCACCCTTACCCTAACATTAACCCTTACCCTAATTCTAATCCTAACCCTAACCCTTACCTTCACACTAAACCTCAACATCACCCTAACCCTCACCCACACCATAACCCTCACCCTCACCCCAATCCTCACCCTCACCCTAACCCTAACCCTAACTTCACAGTATGCCTCACCCACACCATCACCCTCACCCTAAGCCTAACCTTAAACCTAACGCTAATACTAAACCTAACCCTCTCCCTCTTCCTCAAGCTAACCCTAATGCTAACCCTAAACCTTTCCCTCACCCTAACCCTAAATCTAACCCTAACCCTAACAATAACCCTAACCCTAACCCTAACCCCAATGGTCAAACTCACATTAACCCTAACCCTAAATTTAACCATAACCCTAATCCTCACACTAACGCTAATCCTAACCATAACCTTCATCCTAACTCTCACCCTAATTCTAACCCAAAACCCTACCATCACCCTCAACCTAACCTTAACCCACACCCTCACCCTCACCCTAATCCTAAACCTAAACCTAAACCTAAAACTCAACCGCACCCTATCCCTCACCCTAACCCATACCCTCACCCTAACCCTAACCCTAAGAATCACACTAAACCTAACCCTCACCCTAACTCTAACCCTACTGCTCAGCCTAACACTCACCCTAACCCTAACTCTAAACCTAATCCTCACACTAACCCTAACCATAATCATAACCTTCATCCTAAAACTCACATTAATCCTCACCCTAAACCCTAACCCTCACCCTCACCCTAAACCTAATGCTAACCCTAACCCTGACCCTCACTCTAACCCTCCCTCTAACCTTTACCCTCACCCTAAACCTAACCCTCATCCTCACCGTACAACTCATCCTAAATCTAACCCTCACCCTAAACCTCACCCTACCCCTAATCCTAAACCTCGCCCTAACCGTCACCGTAAACCTAATCCTAACACTAACACTAAACATAATCCTAAAGCTCACCAGAATCCTCAGGCCAAACCTAAACCTAACCCTACCGCTCAAACTCACCCTTACCCTCTCCCTAACCCTTACCTCACCCGAACCCTAACCATAACCCTAACCCAAACCATAACCCTCACCCTAACCCTAATGCTAAACCCATCCCTCAGCCTCATCCTCATCCTAAACCTAAACCTAAACCTAAACCTCTCCCTAACCCTAAAAATCATCCTAACCCTAACACTCACCCTCACCCTCACCCTCAGCCTAACCCTAAACCTAATCTTAACCCTCACCCTAACATTAATCCTCACCCTTAACCTCACCCTAACACATATCCTCACCCTAAACCTAACCCTAACCCACACCCTAACCCTCACCTTAACCCTAACCCTCTCCCTAAACCTCAATCTCACCCTCAACCTCACCCTAAACCTTACCCTCACCCTAACCCTATTACTAACCCTAACCCTAAACCTAATCCTCACACTAACCCTAACCCTAAACCTAACCCTCACCCTAACCCTCAGCCTCAAAGTAACCCGAACCCTAAACCTAACCCTAAGGCTAACCCTTACCCTATCCCTCACACTAACCCTAACACTCACCCTAACCCTAACCCTAACCCTAATCCTCACCCTAACCCTAAACCTAAGTCTCACCCTCACCCTAACCCTTACCCTCACGCTCACCCAACCTTCACACTAACCCTAAACCTCAACTTAATCCTAAACCTAACCCTCAACCTCACCATAACCCCAACCCTAATCCTAACCCTAAACCTCATCTTCACCCTCTCTCTTACACAAACAATAACCGTATTCCTAACCCTAATCCTAACACTCATCCTCACACTCAACTTAACTCAAAACCTAACTCTAAACCTAACCATAACAATATCCCTAACCCTAACCCTAACCCTCACCTTAACCCTAATCCTAACCCCACCCCTCAGCCTAATCCTCATTCTAAACTTAAACCTAAACCTCACCCTAACCCTAAAGATCACCCTAACCCTAACCCTACCCTCACCATCACCCTCAGCCTAACCCTAACCCTATCCCACACCCTCACCCTAAACATAACCCTCACCCGAACACATACCCTCACCCTAACGCTAACCATAACTCTCACCCTAAACCTCACCTTAACCCTAACGCTCTCCCTAAAACTCATTCTCACTCTAAACCTCATGCTAAACCTTACCCTCACCCTAACCCTAACCCTAACCCTCACCCTAACCCTCACCCTCAACATAACCCTCACCCTAACCCTCACCCTAATGCTAACCCTAACACTAAACCTCACCATCACCCTAACCCTCAACCTCACCCTAACCCTCAACCTTTCCCTAAATATCTCCCTAACACTAACACTCACCCTAACCTTATGCCTGACACTATGCCTCACCCTCACCATCAAACTCACCCTAAGCCTAAACCTAAACCTAACACTAATGCTAAACTTTACCCGCTCCCTCACTCTCAGGCTAACCCTAATGCTAACCCTAACCACAACCCTCACCCTAACCACCACCATAACCCTAAACATAACCCTTCCCCTCACCCTAACAGTAACAATAATCCTAACCCTCAGCATCACCCTAATCCTCACCCTAACCTTTAACCTCACCATCACCCTACCCCTCACACTAAACCTAACCCTCACCCTAACACTAACCCTAACCCTAATGCTCACATTAACCCTAAACCTAACCCTAACCCTTACCCTCACACTAACCCTCACCCTAACCCTAACCCTAACCATAAGTCTCACCCTCACCATAACCCTCAACCTATCTCTTACCCTCACGCTCAACCAACACTCACACTAACCCTAAACCTCAACCTAAACATAAAACTAACTCTCAACTTCACCCTAACCCTAACCCTAATCCTAAACCTAAACCTTGTCTTCACCCTCTCTCTTACCCTAACCCTAACGCTAACAATAACCCTATTCCTAACCCTAATCCTATCCCTCGTCCTCACCCTCACCCTAACCCTAACCCTAATTCTAACCCTCACAGTAACCCTAATTCTAATCCCACCCCTCAGCCGAATCCTCATTCTAACCTTAACCTAAACCTCACCCTAACCCTAAAGATCACCCTAACCCTAACCCTCACCCTCACCCTCACCCTCAGAATAATCCTAACCTTCACCCTCACCTTAACCTTAACCCTCACCCTAACCCTCACCCTAACACATACCTTCAACCTAACCCTAACGCTAACACTCATCCTAACCCTCACTTTAACCCTAACCCTCTCCCTAAACCTCAATCTCACCCTAAACCACACCCTAAACCTCACCCTGAACGTTAACCTCACCCTAACCCTAACCCTAACCCTAATCCTCACACTAAACCTAACCCGAACCCTAACCCTAACCCTCACCCTAACTCTCACCCTCAACATAACCCATAACCTAACCCTCACCTTAAACCTCACCCTCACCGTAGCCCTCAACATCACCCTAAACCTCACCCTCACCCTAACCCTCAACCTCACCCTAACCCTCACCATTTCCCTACATATCACCCTAACACTAACACTCACCCTCACCCTAAAACTAAACCTTATCCTATGCCTCACTCTCACCATCACCCTCACCCTAAGCCTATCCCTAAACATAACCCTAATGCTAAACCTAAACTTCTCCCTCACCCTCAGGCTAACCCTAATGCTAACCCTAACCCCAACCCTCACCCTAACCCCCACCATAACCCTAAACCTAACCCTAACCCTCACCCTAACAGTAACAATAACCCTAACCCTCAGCCTCACCCTAATCCTCACCCTAACCCTTAACGTCAATGTCACCCTACCCCTCACAATAAACTTAACCATCACCCTAACACTAACTGTAACCCTCACTCTAAAGCTAACCCTAACCGTAACCCTCACCCTCACCCTAACCCTCACCGTCACCCTACCCCTCACCCAAACACTAACCCTCACACTCACCCTAACCCTCACACTAACCATAACCCTAACCCTCACCCTAATGCTAAACCTAACCCTAACCCTCACCCTCACCCTAACCCTCACCCTCACCCTAACCTTAACCATAAATCTAACCCTAAACCTAATCCTAATTCTCACCCTCACCATAATCCTAAACCTAACCCTAAACCTCACCCTAAACCTAACCCTAACAATCACACTAAACCTTATCCTCACCCTAACCCTAACCCTGCCCTTCTGCCTAATGCCTACCCTAATCCTAACCCTAACTCTAATCCTTACCCTATCCCAAAACCTAACCCTAACACTCACTGTCAGCCTAGTCCTCACCCAAACCCTAAACCTAACTCTAAACCTCACTCTAAAGCTAACTCTAAACCTAAACATGAACCTCACCCTCACCATGAACCTAACCATAAACCTCACTTTTCCACCCTATCCCTAACCCTCATCCTAACCCTAAACCTCACCCTAACACTCACCCTAACACAAACCTTCACCTTAATCCTAACATCAACCCTCATTCTAACCCTCACCCTAGACCTAACCCTCTCCCTAAAACTCACCCTCACCCTAAACCTCACCCTAAACTTTACCCTCACCCTAACCCTAACCCTAGACCTACCCCTCAACCAAAACCTCACCCTAACCCTAACCCTCAACCTAACCCTAACCCTAACCCTAACCCTCACTCTCACCATAGCCCTCATCCTAACCCTAACCCTCACCCTCATCCTAACCCTCACCCTCACCTTAACGCTCACTCTACCCCTAACCCTCATCCTAAACATAACCCTAACCCTAACCCCAACCCTCACCCTAAACCACACCATAAGCCTAAACCTAACAATGACACTAACACTAACAATAAACTTAACCCTCACCCTCACCCAAAACTTAATGCTAATCCTAACCTTCACCCTCAACCTAACCCTCACACTAAACGTTGCCCTCACCCTAAACCTAACCCTCACCCTCACCC
Organism: Dipodomys merriami; assembly: GCF_024711535.1. Taxonomy (NCBI): domain Eukaryota; kingdom Metazoa; phylum Chordata; class Mammalia; order Rodentia; family Heteromyidae; genus Dipodomys; species Dipodomys merriami. Next base: position 950,891 of record NW_027203627.1, on the reverse strand, counting down.
TAATCCTAACCCCACCCCTCAGTCTAATCCTCATCCTAAAACTAAACCTAAACCAAACCTCACCCTAACCATAAAGATCACCCTAAACCTAACCCTCACCCTCACACTCACCCTAATCCTAAACCTAATCCTAACACTAAACCTCACCCTCATCCTCACCCTAACCCTAAACCTAACCCTCACCCTAACCCTAACCCTAAACCTAAATCTCACACTACCCCTAAACCTACCCCTAAACCATAACGCTATCCCTAACCCTAAACCTCAGCCTCATTCTAAACCTTACCCTAACCCTAACCCTAAAAATGACCCTAAAACCTAACCCTAACCCTCACCCTCACCTTAACCCTAACCATAACCTTAACCATAACCCTAATGCTCACACTAACCCTAATCCTAACCATCACTTTCATCCTATCCCTCATCCTAATTCTAACCCTAAAGCCTAACCTCACCCTCAACCTAACCGTAACCCTCACCCTCACACTCACCCTAAACCTAATCAGAACACTAAACCTAACCCTCACCCTAACCCTAACCCTAACCCTAACCCTCACCCTAACCCTAACCCTAAACCTAAACCTCACTCTAACCCTAAACCTAAACCTAATGTTAACCCTAACTCTCACCCTTACCCTAACCCTCACCCTAAACCTGACGCTAACCCTCACCCTAATGCTAACCCTAAACCTAACGCTCACCCTAACTCTAACCCTCACCCTCACCCTAACTCTAACACTAACCCTAAACCTAAACCTAATCCTCACACTAACCCCAACCCTAACCATAAACTTCATCCTAACCCTCACCCTAATCCTAAACCTAAACCCTACCCTCATCATCATCCTAACCCTAACCCTCACTCTCACCCTAATCCTAAACCTAAACCTAATACTCACCCTAAACCTAACCCTACCCCTAATGCTAACCCTAACCCTCACCCTCACCCTATCCCTCACACTAACCCTTACACTCACCCTAAACCTAAACCTAACAATGACACTAAACTTAACCCTCACCCTAACCCTAAACCTACAACTCTGCCTAATGCTCAACCTAACCCTAACCCTAACCCTAACTCTAATCCTCACCCTATCCTCAAACCTAACCCTAAACTTCACCCTCAGTCTAGCCCTTACCCTAACACTAACCCTCACCCTCACCCTAAACCTAATGCTAAACCCAACCTTCACCCTCACCCTAACCCTCACACTAACCCTTACTCTCACCCTAAACCTAACCCTCACCCTCACCCTACAACTCACCCTAACCCTAACCGAACCCTAAACCTCACCCTAACCCTAATCCTAACCCTTAACCTAACCCTAAACCTATCCCTAACCCTAACACTAACACTAACAGTAATACTAATGCTCACCTGAATCCTCATGCTAAACCTAACCCTAAACCTACCCCTCACCCTCACCCTTCCCCTCACCCTCACCCTTCCCCTCACCCTAACACTGAACTTCACACCAACCCTAACCCTCACCCTAACCCTAAACCTACCCCTCTGCCTAGTGCTCACCCTAACCCTAACCCTAACCCTAACCCTAATTCTCACCCTATCCCTAAACCTAACCCTAGCCCTCACCCTCAGCCTAGACCGCACCCTATCCCTAAACTTCACCCTCACCATAATCCTCACCCTAAGCTTACCCTCACCCTCAACCTAACTCTCACCCTCACCCTACAACTCACCCTAACCCTAGTCCTAACCCTCAACCTAACCCTCACCCTAGCCCTAACACTAACACTAACACTAACCGTAATCCGAATGCTCACCTGAATCCTCATGCTAACCCTAACCCTAAGCCTACCCCTCACCCTCACCCTTACCCTCACCCTAACCCTTAACCTCATGCTAACCCTAACCCTCACACTAACCCTAACCCTAAACCTAACCCTCAGCCTAACCCTCATCCTAACTGTAGACCTAAACGTAACCCTCACCCTCACCCTAACCCTAACCCTAAACGTCACTCTAATTCTTACCCTCAACCTCAACCTTACTGTCATCCTCACCCTCAGCCTAACCCTAAACCTAAACCTAATCTTAACCCTCACACTAACCCTAACCCGAACCCTCACCCTCACATTCAGCCTAACTGTAAACCTAAACCTAACACTCACCCTAACCCTAACCCTCACCCTAAACCTCAACCGAACTCTCACACTAAAATTAACCTTAACCCAATCCCGCACCCTAAAACTTAACCCTAACCCTAACCCTATCCCTAACCCTCACCCTCACCATAAACCTAACCCTCACCCTCACCCTAACCCTAACACTAAACCTAACCCTCACCCTAACACTCAACCTAACACTCACACTAAAACTATCCCTCACTCTCACCCTAACCCACACCCTAAACCTTACCCTAATTATAACTCTAAACCTCACCCTCACCCTAACCCTAATCCTAATCCTAATCCTCACACTAATCCTAAGCCTAACCCTAACCTTCACCCAAACCCTCACCCTCACCCTCACCCTAAGCCTAACTCTAACCCTCAACCTAATGCTAATCCTAAACCTAACCTTAACCCTGACCCTCACCCTCAAACTCACCCTAACCATAGGCCTAAACCTAACCCTCACACTAACCTTAACCCTAATGCTAACCCTAACCCTCAGCCTTAACCTAACCTTCACCCTAACCCTAACCCTAACCCTCACCCTAATGCTAACCCTAAACTTAATTCTCACCCTAACAATAACCCTCACCCTCAGCACCACGATAACCCTAACCATCACCCTCACCCTAATCCTAAACCTAAACCTAACCCTCACCCTAACCCTAACCCTAACCCTAATGCTAAGCCTAACCATCACCCTTACCCTATCCCTCACCCTAACCCTTACCCTCACCCTAATCCTAAACCTAACAATCACACTAAACCTAACCCTCACCCTCACCCTAACCTTAACCCTCAGCCTAATGCTCAGCCTAACACTAACCCTAACCCTGATCCTCAACCTATCCCTAAACCTAACCTAACCCACCCCCTCAGCATTGCCCTCACCCTAACCCTAACCCTAACACTAACCCTCACGCTCACCCTAAACCTAATGCTAACCCTAACCTTCACCCTCACCCTAACCCTCACACTCACCCTAACCCTCCCCCTCCCCCTAACACTCACCCTCACCCTAAATATCACCCTAACCATAACCCTAACCATAACCATAACCCTAACCTCACACTAAGCCTCATCCTCACCATCACCCTCACCATAAGCCTAACCCTAAACCTAATGCTAATCCTAAACCTAACCCACTCCCTCACCTTCAAGCTAACCCTAATGCTAGCCCTAATCCTAAAAATAACCCTAACCCTAACCCTAACCATAACCACCCTCACCTTAACCCTAACCCTAACCTTAACCATATCACTAATCCTCACAGTAAACCTAATCCTAACAATAATCTTCATCCTAACCCTCACCCTAATTCTAACCCTAAACCCTACCCTCACCCTCACCCTAACCCTAACATAAAACCTCACGCTCACCCTCATTCTAAACCTAACCCTAACCCTAAAACTCACCCTCACCCTATCCCTCACCCTAACACTTACCTTCAATGTAAACCTAACCCTAAAATCACACTAAACCTAACCTTCACCCTAACCCTAAAGCTAACCATTAGCCTAATGCACACTCTAACCATAACCATAACCCTAATCCTCACCCTATCCGTAAACCTAACCCTACCCTCATCCTCAGCCTAGCCCTAAACCTAACCCTAACCCTAAACCTAAACCTAACCTTCACCCTCACCCTAAACCTCACCCTAACGCTTACCCTAACCATAAACCTAAACCTCACCCTCACCCTACAACTCACCCTAACCCTAATCCTCACCCTAAAAGTCAGCCTAACCCTAACCCTAACCCTCACCATTAACCTCACCCTAACCCTAACCCTAACCTTAATGCTAAACCTAATGCTCACCCTTACCCTAACCCTCACCCTAACCCTCACCCTAATGCTCACCCTAACCCTAAACCTCACCCTAACCCTAACCCTAACCTTAAACCAACCCTAAACCTAATCTTCACACTAACCCTAACCCTAACCATAACCTTCATCCTAAACCTCATACTAATCCTAACCCTAAACCCTACCCTCACCATCACCCTAATCCTAACTCTCACCCTCACACTCACCCTAATCCTAAAACTAACCCTAACCCTAAACCTCACCCTTACACTATCCCTCACCGTAACAATTACCCTGCCAATAACCCTAACCCTAACAATCACACTAAACCTAATCCTCAACCTAACCCTAACCCTACCCCTCAGCCTAACACTCACTCTAAAAATAACCCTAAACCTAATCCTCACCCTATCCCTAAACCCTAACCCTAACCCCAACCATAACCCTCACCCACAACCTAAACCTAATGCTAACACTAACCTTCAACCTCACCCTAACACTTCCCCTCACCCTAAACCTATCTCTCACCCTCACCATACACCCTAATCCTAACCCTAAGCCTAAACTTCACGCTAACCCTAACCCTAACCCTCACCCTAACCCTCACTCTAAACCTAATCCTAACACTAACACTAACAGTAATCCTAATTCTCACCCGAAACCTCAGGCCAAACATAACCCTATCCCTACCCCTCTCCCGCCCCCTTACCCTCACACTAACCCTTACCCGAACCCTAAACCTAACCCTAACCCGAACCCGAACCCTAACCCTAATCCTAACACCACCCTTCAGCCTAATCCTCATCCTAAAACTATACCTAAACCAAACCTCACCCTAACCCTAAAGATCACCATAACCCTAACACTCACCCTCTGTCTCCCCCTCAGCCTAACCCTTACCCTAACCCTCACCCTAACGTTAACCCTCACCCTAACCCTCACCCTAACACATACCCTCACCCTTACCCTAACCTAACCCTAACCCTAACCCTGACCCTATGCCTCACCCTCACCATCACCCTCACTCTAAGCCTAACACTAAACCTAACACTAATGCTAAACCTAACCCTCTCCCTCACCCTCACGCTAACCCTAATGCTAACCCTAACATTAACCCTCACCCTAAACCTCACCCTCAACATAACCCTAACCAAAACCCTCACCCTAATGCTAACCCTAACCCTCATCCTCACCCTAACCCTTACTGTCACCCTATCCCTCACCCAAACCCTAACCCTCACACTCACACTAACCGTCACCCTAACCCGAACCCTAACCCTGATCCTAATGCTAACCCTAACCCTAACCCTCTCCCTAACCCTAACCCTCACACTCACCCTAACCCTAAACCTTATCCTCACACAAACCCTAACCCTAACCATAACCTTCATCCTACAACTCACACTAATCCTAACCCTAAACCCTACCCTCAACATCACCCAAAGCCTAACTCTCACCCTCACCCTAATGCTAAACCTAACCCTAACCCTTACCCTTACCCTAAACTTCACCCTCACCCTAATGCTAAGCCAAACACTTACCCTCACCCTATCCCCCACTCTAACCCTTACCCTCACCCTAACCCTAACCCTAATAATCACACTAAACCTAACCCTCACCCTGACCCTAACGCTAACCATCAGCCTAATGCGCACTCTAACCATAACCATAACCCTAATCCTCACCTTATCCCTAAACCTCACCGTAACTCTAATCCTAACCCTGACCCTAACCGTCACCCTAAACCTAATCCTAACACTAACACTAACAGTAATCCTAATGCTCACCAGAATCCTCAGGCCAACCCTAACCCTAACCTACCCCTCCCCCTCCCCCTTACCCTCACCCTAACCCTTACCCTCATCTGAACCCTAACCCTAAACCTAACCCTAACCCTAACACTCACCCTAACCCTAATCCTAACCCCATCCCTCAGCCTAATCCTCATCCTAAACCTAAACTTAAACCAAACCTCACCCTAACCCTAAAGATCACCCTAAACCTAACCCTCCCCCTCCACCTCCCATTCAGCCTAACCCTTATCCTAACCCTAACCCTCACGCTAACGTTAACCCTCACCCTAACCCTCACCCTAAAACAAACGCTCACCCTAACACTAACCCTAACCCTAACGCTAACCCTAAAGCTCAAACTTACCCTAACCCTCACACGAATCCTTACCCTCACCGGAAACCCAACACTAAACCTAACCCTTACACTAAACCTAATCCTCACCCTCACCATAACCCTAACCCTAACAATAACCCTGAACCTAACCCTAAACCTAAACCTCACCCTCATCCTAACACTAGCCCTAACCCTAACAATAACCCTATTCCTAACCCTAATCCTAACCCTCAGCCTCACTTCACCCTAACCCTAACCCTAACCCTAACCCTAACCGTAACCCTAACCCTCACACTAACCCTAACCTAAACCTTACCCTCACCCTAACCCTAACCCAAACCCTACCCCTAACCCTACCCCTCACCCTAACACTAATCCTTAACCCACCCTTCAGCCTAATCCTCCTCCTAAACCTAAACCTAAACCTAAACCTCACCCTAAACCTCAAGATCACGCTAACCCTAACCCTCAAACTCACCCTCACCCTCAGCCTAACCCTCACCCTAAACCTCACCCTAAACTTAACCCTCACACTAACACATGCCCTCACCCTAACCCTAATCCTCACACTCATCCTAACCCTAACCCTTAACTTAACCCTCACCCTAAACCTCACCCTCAACATAACCCTAACCCTAACCCTCACCCTAATGCTAACCCTAACCCTAACCCTCAACCTCACCCTAACCCTCATCTTCACCCTAACCCTCACCCAAACCCTAAGCTTCACACTCACCATAACCCTCACCCTAAACCTAACCCTAATCCTCACCCTAATGCTAATCCTAACCCTAACCCTCACCCTAATGCTAACTGTCACCCCAACCCTAACCCTAACCATAACCCTAAACCTAATCCTCACACTAACCCTAAACCTAAACATATCCGTCATCCTAAAACACCCACTAAACCTAACCGTAAACCCTACCCACATTATCACCCTAACCCTAACTCTCACCCTAACACTTATCCTCACCCTAACCCAAAACCTAACAATCAAACTAAACATAACCCTCACCCTAAACCTAACCATAACCCTCTGCCTAATGCTCACACTAACCCTAACCCTAACCCTAAACCTCACCCTATCCCAAAACCTAGCCCTAACCCTCACCCTCAGCCTAGCCCTCACCCTAACCCTAACCGTAACACTAACCTTCACCCTCACACTTAACCTAGTGCTAACCCTAACTTTCACCCTCATCCTAACCCTCACACTAACCCTTACGCTCATCCTAAACCTAACCCTCACCCTCACCCTTAAACTCACCCTAAACCTCACCTTAACCCTCACCCTAAACCTAATCCTAACAGTAACACTAACCATAATCCTAATGCTCACTGGACTCCTCAGGCCAAAACTAACCCTAACCCTCACCCTTTCCCTCACCCTAACCCTTACAATCACCCTAACCCTAACACTCACACTAACCCTAACTCTCACATTAACCCTAACCCTCACCATAACCCTAACCCTCATCCTAACTCTAAACCTAACCCTAACCCTCACCCTAACACTAACAATAACCCTAACACTCAGCCTCACCCTAAACCTAATGCTAACCCTAACTTTCAACCCTCACCCTAACCCTCACGCTAAGCCTTACCCTCACCCTAAAACTAACCCTCACCCTCACCCCAACCCTAACCCTAAATTTAACCATAACCCTAATCCTTCCACTAACCCTAACCCTAACCCTAACTTTCATCCTAATTCTCACCCTAATTATAACCCTAAACCCTACCCTCACCATCAACCTAACCCTAACACTCACCCTAATCCTAAACCTAACCCTAACACTAAACCTCACCCTGACCCTAACCCTAAACATAATCCTAACCCTCACCCTAACCCTAAACCTAACGCTCACACTAAACCTAACCCTAACCCTAATGCTAATGCTAACTCTCACCCTTACCCTAAACCTCATCCTACCCCTAACCCTAACCATCACCCTAATGCTAACCCTAAACATAACACTCACCCTAACCCTAACACTCACCCTCACCCTAACCCTAACCTAAACCTAACCCAAAACCTAATCCTCACACTAACTCTAACACTCACAATAACCTTCATGCTAACCCTCACCGTAATCCAAACCCTAAACCCTACCATCACTATCACCCTAAACCTAACCCTCACTCTCACCCTAAACCTAAACCTAAACCTAACCCTCACCCTAACCATAACCCTAACCATAATGCTAACCCTAACCCTCACCCTCACCCTATTTTCACCCTAACCCTTAGCCTCACCCTAACCCTAAACTTAACAATCACAGTAAACCTAACCCTCACCCTAACCCTAACCCTACGCCTCTGCCTAATGCTCACACTAACCCTAACCCTAACCCTAACCCTAACCCAAAACTAAACTTCACCCTAATTCTAACCCTCACCCTCACACTCACCATCATCCTCACCCTCAGCCTAACCCTAAACCTAAACATAATCCTAACCATCTCCCTCACCTTAAACCTAACCTTAACCCTAATCCTCACCCTCACCCTCAGCCTAACTCTAAACCTATACCTCACCCTGACCCTACCCCTAACCCTAACCCTAACCCTAACACTCACCCTCACCATAAACCTAACCCTCACCCTCAACTTAACCCTAACACTAAACCTAACCATAACCCTAACCCTCACCCTAACCCTAACCCACACCCTCACCCTAACACTAACCCTAAACCAATCCTCACACTAACCCTAACCTTAACCATAACCTTCATCCTAAAACTCACACTTAACATAACCCTAAACCCTAACCCTCAACCTAAACCTAAACCTAATGCTAACCCTAAACCTCACCAGCACCCTAACCCTCACTCTAACCCTATCCCTAACCCTCACCCTCACCCTAACCCTCAACCTAACCCTCAACCTAATTCTAATCCTAACCCTAACCCTCACACTCACCCTAAACCTTACCATCACCCTAACCCACACCCACACCCTAACCCTCACACTCACCCTAACCCTCACCTTCACCCTAAACCTCAACCTCACCCTAAATATCACCCTAACCCTAACCCTAACCCTAACCCTAACCTCACACTAAGCCTCACCCTCACCATCACCCTCACACTAAGCCTAACCCTAAACGTAACGCTAATCCTAAACCTAACCCTCTCCCTCAAACTCAGGCTAACCCTAACGCTAACCCTAACCCTAAAGCTCACCATCACCTTAACCCTAACCCTAAACATCACCCTCACCTTAAACCTAACCCTAACCCTAAAACCTACCCTCACCCTCACCCTAACCCTAACCCACACCCTCACCCTCACCCTAATCCTAAACCTAAACCAAAGCCTAAAACTCACACTTACCCTATCCCTCACCCTAACCCTGACCCTCAACCTAACCATAACCCTAACAATCATACTAAACCTAACCCTCACCCTAACCCTAACCCTACGCCTCTGCCTAATGCTCACACTAACCCTAACCCTAACCCTAACCCAAAAACTAAACTTCACCCTAATTCTAACCCTCACCCTCACACTCACCATCATCCTCACCCTCAGCCTAACCCTAAACCTAAACATAATCCTAACCATCTCCCTCACCTTAAACCTAACCTTAACCCTAATCCTCACCCTCACCCTCAGCCTAACTCTAAACCTATACCTCACCCTGACCCTACCCCTAACCCTAACCCTAACCCTAACACTCACCCTCACCATAAACCTAACCCTCACCCTCACCTTAACCCTAACACTAAACCTAACCATAACCCTAACCCTCACCCTAAACCTAACCCACACCCTCACCCTAACACTAACCCTAAACCAATCCTCACACTAACCCTAACCTTAACCATAACCTTCATCCTAAAACTCACACTTAACATAACCCTAAACCCTAACCCTCAACCTCACCCTAAACCTTATGCTAACCCTAAACCTCACCCGCACCGTAACCCTCACTCTAACCCTATCCCTAACCCTCAACCTAACCCTCACCCTCACCCTAACCCTCAACCTAACCCTCAACCTAATTCTAATCCTAATCCTAAACCTCACACTCACCCTAAACCTTACCATCACCCTAACCCACACCCACACCCTAACCCTCACCCTCACCCTAACCCTCAACCTAACCCTCAACCTAATTCTAATCCTAACCCTAACCCTCACACTCACCCTAAACCTTACCATCACCCTAACCCACACCCACACCCTAACCCTCACACTCACCCTAACCCTCACCTTCACCCTAAACCTCAACCTCACCCTAAATATCACCCTAACCCTAACCCTAACCCTAACCCTAACCTCACACTAAGCCTCACCCTAAACATCACCCTCACCCTAAGCCTAACCCTAAACCTAATGCTAATCCTAAACCTAACCCTCTCCCTCAAACTCAGGCTAACCCTAACGCTAACCCTAACCCTAAAGCTCACCATCACCTTAACCCTAACCCTAACCCTCACCCTCACCTTAAACCTAACCCTAACCCTAAAACCTACCCTCACCCTCACCCTAACCCTAACCCACACCCTCACCCTCACCCTAATCCTAAACCTAAACCAAAGCCTAAAACTCACACTTACCCTATCCCTCACCCTAACCCTGACCCTCAACCTAACCATAACCCTAACAATCACACTAAACCTAACCCTCACACTAACCCTAACCCTACCCCTCAGCCTAACGCTCACTCTAAACATAACCCTAACACAAATCGTCAACCTATAGCTAAAACTAACCCTAACCCTCATCCTCAGCCTAAACCTAAACCTAACACTACCCCTAATCCTCACCCTCATCCTAAACCTAATGCTAACCCTAAATTTCACCCTCACCCTAACCCTAACCCGCACCTTAATGCTAACCCTAACCCTAACCCTCACCCTAACCCTAACCCTCACACTCACCCTAACCCTAAACCTAATCGTCACATTAACCCAAACCCTAACTATAACCTTCATAATAAACTCAAACTAATCCTAACCCTAAACCCTAACCCTCACCCTCACCCTAAACCTAACGCTAACCCTAAATCTCAACCTCACCCTAACCCTCACTCTAATCCTTACGCTCACCCTAAACCTAAACCTCACCCGCATCCTACAACTCACTCTAAACTTAAACCTCACCCTAAACCTCAACCTAACCCTTATCCTAACCCTAAACCTAACCCTAAACCTAACCCCACCCCTCAGCCTAATCCTCATCCTAAACCCAAACCTAAACGGAAACCTCACCCTAACCCTAAAGATCACCCTTACCCTAACCCTCACCCTCACCTCACCCTCAGCCTAACTGTAACCCTAACCCTAACCCTCACCCTAACGTTAACCCTCACCCTATCCCTCACCCTAACACATACCCTCATCCTAATCCTAACTCTAACCCACACCTTAACCCTCAACTTGACCCTAAGAATCTCCCTAAACCTCACTCTCACCCTAAAACTCACCATAAACCTTAACCTCACCCTTAGCCTAACCCTAACCCTATCAATAATCCTCACACTAACCCTAACCCTAACCCTAATCCTAACCCTAACCCTGACCCTATGCCTCACCCTCACCATCACCCTCACCCTAAGCCTAACCCTAAACCTAACACTAATGCTAAACCTAACACTTTCCCTCACCCTCATGCTAACCCTAATGCAAACTCTAAACTTAACCCTCACCTTAAACCTCAAAATCAACATAACCTTAACCTAACCCTCACCCTAATGCTAACCCTAACCCTAACACTCACCCTCACACTAACCCTCACCCTCACCCTAACCCTCATCCAAACCCTAACCCTCACAATCACCCTAACCCTCACCCTAACCCTCATCCTAATGCTAACCCTAACCATAAACCTAAACCTAAACCTAAACATAAAAACCTACAATAACCATAACCCTAACCATAACCTTCATCCTAAAACTCACACTAATCCTAACCCTAAACCCTACCCTCACCATCACCCTAAACCTAACTCTCACCATCATCCCAATCCCAAACCTAACCCTAACCCTCACCGTAACCCTAACCCTAATGCTAACCCTAACCTTCACCCTCACCCTATCCCACAACCTAACCCTTTCCCTCACCCTAACCCTAAACCTAACAATCACACTAAACCTAACACTCACCCTAAACCTAAACCTACCCCTCTGCCTAATTGTCACCCTAACCCTAACTCTAACCCTAACCCTAATCCTCACCCTATCCCAAAACCTAAAACTAACCCTCACCCTCAGCCTAGACCTCACCCTAAAACTAACCCTAACACTAACCCTCACCCTCACCCTAAACCTAGTGATAACCCTAACCTTCACCCTCACCCTAACCCTCACCATAACCCTTACCCTCAAACTAAACCTAACCCTCACCCTCACCCTAAAATTCACCCTAACCCTAACCCTCATCCTAAACCTCACCCTAACCCTAATCCTAAACCTCACCCTAATCCTCACCCTAAACCTAATCCTAACACAAACACTAAATGTAATCCTAATGCTCTCCCGAATCCTCAGGCCAACCCTAACCCTAATGCTACCCCTCACCCTCACCCTTACCCTCCACTAACCCTTACCCTCAACCTAGCCCTACCCCTCACACAAACCCTAACCCTCACCCTAACCCTAACCCTAACCCTCAGCCTAACACTCATCCTAACCCTAAACGTAACCTTAACCCTCAACCTCACCCTAACCCTCACCCTCACCCTAACCCTAACCCTAAACATCACCCTAATTCTAAACCTCACCCTCACAGTCACCTTCATCCTCACCCTCAGACTAACCCTAACCCTAACCCTAATCCTAACCCTCACCCTCACCCACAAACTAACCCTAATCCTAAACGTCACCCTCACCCTCAGCCTATCTCTAAACCTATAACTAACCCTCACCCTAAACCTACTCCTCTCCCTAAACATCAGCCTCACCCTAAACCTCAACATAACCCTTACCCTCACCCGAACTCTAACCCTAATCCTCACACTAACCGTAACCCTAAACCTCACCCTAAACCGAACCCTAATCCTCACTCTCACCCTAACCCTAACCCTCACCCTCACCCTTACACAAACCCTAACCCTAATCCTAAACCTGAACCTCACCCTCAACCAGAACCTAACCCTAAACCTAACCCTCACCCTCAACGTCACCCTAACCCTAAACCTAACCCTTTCCCTAACACTCATCCTAACTCTAACCTTCACCCTAACCCTCACCCTAACACATACCCTCAACCTAACCCTAACCCTAATCCTCACCCTAACCCTAACCTTAACCCTAACCCTCTCCCTAAACCTCACTCTCAGCCTAAACCTCACGCTAAACCTTACCATCACCCTAACACTAAACCTAACCCTAACGCTAATCCTCACCCTAACCATAACCCTCAATCTAACACATATCCTCATCCTAATCCTAAACCTCACCCTAAAACTCACCCTCACCCTAAACCTCACCCTAACCCTTACCCTCACCCTAACTTTCACCCTAAACCTACCCCTCACCCGAAACCTCAACCTAACCCTAACACTAACCATAAACCTAACCCTCACCCTCCCCCTAGCCCTCATCCTAAACCTAATCCTAACCCTAACCCTCACCCTCACACTAACCCTCACCCTCAATCTAAACGTCAATCTAACCCTAAACCTCATCCTAACAGTAAACCTCACCCTAACCCCAAGCCTCATCCTAAACAACACCATAACCCTAAACCTAACCCTAACCCTCACCCTAACACTCACAATAACCTAAACCTAACCCTCACCCTCACCTTAACCCTCACTCTAACCCTTACCTCACGCTCACCCAACCATCACACCAACGCTAAACCTCAACCTAACCCTAAACCTAACCCTCACCCTCACCATAAGCCTAACCCTAAACCTCATCTTCACTCTCTCCCTTACCCTAAACCTAAGCCTCACCCTCAACCCCACCCTCACCATAACCCTCACCCTCACTCTCACCCTAAACCTAAACCGAACCCTAAGCCTCAACCTAAACATAACCCTAAACCTAACTCTCACACTAACCGTAACCCTAACCCTAATGCTAACCCTAACGCTCACCCTTACCCTAACCCTCACCCTAACCCTAACCCGCACCCTAACCCTAAACCTAAACCTAACCCTCACACTAAAACTAACCCTCACCATAACCCTAACCATAATGCTAACAATAGCCCTAAACCTAACCCTCACCCTTACCTGAACCCTAACCCTAACCCTAAAAATAACCCTATCCTTAACCCTAATCCTAACCCTCATCCTCACCCTCACCCTCACCCTAAACCTAAACCTAACCCTAACCCTAACAATAACCCTAAACCTAACCCTCACCTTAACCCTGAACCTAAACCCACCCCTCAGCCTAATCCTCAACCTAAACCTAAACCTAAACCTCACCCTAACCCTAAACATCACACTAAACCTAACCCTCAACCTCACGCTCAGCCTAACCATAACCCTAACCCTAATCCTAACCCGGAACATCATCCTCACCCACACCCTAACCCTAACCCTAACACTCACCCTCACCCTCACCTTAACCCTAACCCTCAGCCTATCCCTAACACTGACCCTAACCTTAACCCTCATCCTAACCCTCGCCATAACACATACCCTCACCCTAACCCAAACCCTAACCCACACTAACCTTCACAGTAACCCTAAACCTCTTCCTAAACCTCACTCTAAACCTTACCCTCATCCTAACACTAACCCTAATCCTCACACTAACTGTAAACCTAACCCTAATCCTAAACCTCACCCTCAACCTAACCCTAACCCTAACCCTCACCCTAAGCCTCACCCTCACCTTAACACTAATGCTAACCCTAATTTTCAACCTCACACTAACCCTCACGCTAAAACTTATGCTCACTTTAAACCTAAACCTCACCCTCAACCTAACCCTCACCCTAACCCTGTCCCTCACCTTAAACCTCACCATAACCCTAACCCTAACACTAACCCTCACCCTAACCCTTACCCTAACCCTAAACCTAACCCTAACACTAAACCTAACCCTCACCGTCTCCCTAACCCTCACCCAAATCCTAACACTCACCCTCACCCTAACCCTCCCCGTCACCCTAACCCTCACTCACACACTAAACCTCACACTCACCCTAAACCTCAACCTCATCCTAACCCTCACCCTCACCCTAAATATCACACTAACCCTAACCCTCACCTTCACCCTAACACAAAACCTCAGCCTAAGCCTCACACACACCATCACCCTCACCCTCAGCCTAACCCTAAACCTAACCCTAACACTAACCCTAATCCTCACCCTAACCCTAAACCTACCCCTCAGCCTAATCCTCATCCTAACCCTAAACCTAAACAAAACCCTCAACATTAACCCTAAATGTCACCCTAACCCTAAACCTCACCCGCACCTAACCCTTACCCTCACCCTAACCCTAACCCTAATCCTCACACCAACCCTAACTCTAAACCTAACCTTCACCCTAACCCTCACCCTCACCCTAACCCTAACCCTCACCCTAACGATAAACCTAACCCTAACACTCACCGTTAACCTAACCCTCACCATCACCCTAACCCTAACCCTCATCCTCACCCTAGGCCACATCCTAACCCTAATCCTAACCCGAACCCTCACCCTAACCCTAACCCTCACCTTCACCCTAACCCTCCCCCTCACCCTAAATATCACACTAACCCTAACCCTCACCCTCATCCTAACACAAAACCTCAGCCTAAGCCTCACACGCACTATCACCCTCACCCTCAGCCTAAACCTAAACCTACCGCTAACTCTAACCCTTACCCTAAACCTAAACCTAACCCTCACCCTCACCTTACCCTTAACCCTAACCCTAACAATAATCCTAACCCTCATCCTCACCCTCACCCTCACCCTAAACCTAACCCTAACCCTACACCTAACCCTAACCCAAACAATAACCATAACCTAACCCTCACCTTAACCCTAAAACTAAACCCACCCCTCAGCCTAATCCTCAACCTAAACCTAAACCTAAAACTCACCCTAACCCTAAACATCACCCTAACCCTAACCCTCAACCTCACACTCACGCTCAGCCTAACCGTAACTCTAACCCTAATCCTAACCCTGAACATCATCCTCACCCTCACCCTAACCCTAACCCTCACCCTCACCCTCACCCTAACCCTAACACTCACCCTATCCCTAACACTCACCCTAACCTTAACCCTCATCCTAACCCTCGCCATAACACATACTCTCACCCTAACCCAAACACTAACACTCACCCTAACCTTCACAGTAACCCTAAACCTCTTCCTAAACCTCACACTAAACCTTACCCTCACCCTAACACTAACCCTAATCCTCACACTAACGCTAAACCTAACCCTAACCCTAACCCTCACCCTAAACCTCACCCTAACCCTCAATCTAACACATACCCTCATCCTAACCCTAAACCTCACCCTAAAACTAAACCTCACCCTAAACCCCACCCTAACACTAACCCTAAACCTACTCCTCACCCGAATCCTCACCCTAAATCTCACCCTAACCGTAACTCAAACCCTCAACCTCATATCCTAAACCTAATCCTAACCCTAACTTTCACCCTCACACTAACACTCACCTTCACCCTAAACCTCAATCTAACCCTCAACCTCATCATAACCATAAACCTAACCCTAACACAACCCTCATCCTAACCCCCATCATAAGCCTAAACCTAACCCTAACCCTCACCCTCACACTCACAATAACCCCAACCCTCAGCCTCACCCTAAGCCTCATCCTAAACCTTATCCTTACTGTCACCCTACCCCTCACACTAACCCTAACAATCACCCTAAACCTATCCCTATCCCTAATACTCACACTAACCCTAAACCTAACCCTAACACTCACACTAACCCTCACCATAACCCTAACCCTAAACCTAACTCTCACCCTCACCTTAACCCTCACTCTAACCCTTATCTCACGCTCACCCAACCCTCACACTAACGCTAAACCTCAACCTAAACCTAACCCTAACACTCACCCTCACCATAACCCTAACCCTAAACCTCATCTTCACTCTCTCCCTTACCCTAACCCTAATCCTCACCCTCAACCCCACCCTCACCCTAACCCTCACCCTCACTCTCACCCTAACCCTAAACCTAACCCTCAACCTAACCCTAACACTCACCCCACCTTAACCCTAACCCTCACCCTCACCCCCACCCTAACACTAACCCCAAACCTAAGTATCACCCTAACCGTAACCCTAACCCTAATGCTAACCCTAACGCTCACCGTTACCCTAACCCTCACCCTAACCCTAAACCGCACCCTAAACCGAAACCTAAACCTAACCCTCACACTAAACCTAAACCTCACCATAACCCTAACCATAATGCTAACAATAACCCTAACCCTAGCCCTCACCCTCACCTTACCCCTAAACCTAACCCTAAAAATAACCCTATCCCTAACCCTAATCCTAACCCTCATCCTCACCCTCACCCTCACCCTAAACCTAAACCTAACCCTAACCCTAAACCTAACAATAACCCTAAACCTAACCCTCACCTTAACCCTAAAACTAAACCCACCCTTCAGCCTAATCCTCAACCTAAACCTAAACCTAAACCTCACCCTAACAGTAAACATCACCCTAAAACTAACCCTCACCCTCACCCTCACGCTCAGCCTAACCATAACCTTAACCCTAATCCTAACCCTGAACATCATCCTCACCCGCACCCTGACCCTAACCCTAACCCTCACCCTCACCCTAACCCTAACCTTAACCCTCACCCTATCCCTAACACTCACCCTAACCTTTACCCTCATCCTACCCCTCGCCATAACACATACCCTCACCCTAACCCAAACCCTAACCCTCACCCTAACATTCACAGTGACACTAAACCTCTTCCTAAACCTCACCCTAAACCTTACCGTTACCCTAACACTAACCCCAATCTTCACACTAACCCTAACCCTAACCCTAACCCTAACTCTCACCCTCACGCTCAGCCTAACTGTAACCCTAACCCTAATCCGAACCCTGACCATCATCCTCACCCTCACCCTAACCCTAACCCTAACCCTCACCCTCAAGCTCTCGCTCAGCCAAACTGTAACCCTAACCCTAATCCGAACCCTGACCATCATCCTCACCCTCACCCTAACCCTAACCCTAACCCTCACCTTCACCCTAACCCTAACCCTACCCTATCCCTAAAACTCACCCTAACTTTAATATTCATCTTAACCCTCACCATAACACATACCCTCACCCTAAACCAAACCCTAACCCCAACTCTAACCTTCACAGTAACACTAAACCTCTTCCTAAACCTCACCCTAAACATTACCCTCACCCTAACACTAACCCTAATCCTCACACTAACGCTAAACATAACCCTAACAATACCCCTCACCCTAAACCTCACCCTCACAATAACCCTAAACCAAACCTTCACCCTAAGCCTCACCCTCACCTTAACACTAATGCTAACCCTAATCTTCAACCTCACCCTAACCCTCACGCTAAAACTTATGCTCACTTTAAACCTAACCCTCACCCTCAACCTAACCCTCACCCTAATGCTCACCCTAAACCCTACCCACACACTCACCCTAATCCTAAACCTAACCCTAACCCTCACCCTAACCCTCACTGTCACACTAACCCTCACTACACCCTAAGCCTCCCACTAACCCTAACCCTCAACCTCACCATAACCCTCAGTCTTACCCTAAATATCACCCTAACACTAACCCTCACCCTAACCCTAAACCTAACCCTCACCCTAAGCCTCACCCTCACCATCACACTCACCCTAAGCTTAACCCTAAACCTAACCCTAATCCTAAACCTAACCCTCCCCCTCACCCTCATGCTAACCCTAATGCTAACCTTAACCCTATCCCTCACCCACACCCTAACCTTAACCCTAACCATAAAAATAATCCTAAACCTAACCCTATCTCTACCCCTCACCCTTACCCTAAACCTAAACCTCATCCTCACCCAACCCCTAACACTAAACCTAACCCTCACCCAGACACTTACACTAAAACTAGCCCTCACTATCACACTAACCCTCACCCTAAACCTTACCCTAACTATAACCCTAAACCTTACCCTCACCCTAAAACTAACCCTAACCCTAATCCTCACACTAATCCTCAGCCTAAACCTAACCCTAACACTAATCCTCATCCTAACCCTCACCCTCTCCCTGACCCTAACCCTAAACCTCACCCTAAGTCTAACCCTAACCCTAACCCTCACCCTCATCCTAACCCTAACCCTCACCCAAACCCTAACCCTCACCCTCACCCTAACCCTCGCCCTCACCCTCACCCTCACCCTCACCCTAATCCTCACCCTAACCCTAACGCTAACCTTAAACCATCACCCTCACCCTAAGCCTAACCCTAAACCTAACGCTAACCTTAAATGTAACCCTCTCCCTCACCCTCAGGCTAACCCTAAAGCTAACCCTAACCCTAGCCCTAACCCTAATGCTAACCCTAACCCTCACCCTCATCCTATCCCTCACCCTAACCCTTACCCAAAACCTAACCCTCACCCTCACCCTCACCCTAACCCTAAACTTAACCATAAACCTAATCCTCACACTAACCCTAACCATAACCATGAACTTCATCCTAACCCTCACCCTAAGTCTAACCCTAAAGCCTACCCTCACCCTCACCCTAACCCTAACACTCACGCTCACACTCACCCTAATCCTAAAGCTCACCCAAACCCTAACCCTCACCCTCACCGTATCTCTCACCCTAAACTTTACCCTCACCCTCACCCTCACCCTAAATATCACACTAACCCTAACCGTCACCCTAACCCTAACACAAAACCTCAGCCTAAGCCTCACCCTCACCATCACACTCACCCTCAGCCTAACCCTAAAATTAACGCTAACCCTAACCCTAACCCTCACCCTCACCCTAACACTAAAGCTAACCCTAACAATAACTCTAACCCTAACCCGAACCCGAACGCTAACCCTCAGCCTGACCCTAACCCAAAACCTAACCTTAACCTTAAATATAATCCTCACACTAACCCTAACCCTAACCATAACCTTCATCCTAAACCTCACCCTAATTCTAACCCTAAACCCTACCCTCATTCTCACCCTAACCCTAACCCTCACCCTAACATTAACACTAACACTCACCCTCACCCTCAGCCTAACTTTAAACCTATACCTAACCATCACCCTAACCCAAACCCTCACACTAAAATTCACCCTAACCCTAACCCTATCCCTAACCCTCACCCTCACCATCAACCTAACCCTCACCCTCACCCTAACCCTAACAATAAACCTAACTGTCACCCGAACACTCACCCTAACCGTCACACTAAAACTAGCCCTCATTCTCACCCTAACCCTCACCCTAAACCTTACCCTAACTATAACCCTAAACCTTACTCTCATGCTAAACCTATCCCTAAACCTAATCCTTACACTAATCCTAAGACTAAAACTAACCCTAACCCTAACCCTTACCCTAACACTTACACTCACCCTAACCCTAACCCTAAACCTTACCCTAATTCTAATCCTAAACCTAACCCTCACCAATAACCTAAATCTCACACTCACCCTAACACGCACCCTAACACGAACCCTCTCCATCAACCTAACCCTCAACCACACCCTCACCCTCACACTCACCCTAAGGCTCACCCTCACCCTAACCCTCATCCTCACCCTAAATATCACCCTAACCCTAACCGTCACCCTAACCCTAACCCTAACCTTACACTAAGCCTTACCCTCACCCTCACCCTCACCCTAACCCTAACCCTAACTGTAAACCTAATTCTCACCCTTACCCTAACCCTAACCATAACCTTCAAGCTAACTCTCACCCTAATCCTAAACCTACACACTACCCTCACCATCACCCTAACCAGACACCTCACCCTCAACCTAATAATAAACCTAAACCTAAGCCTCACCCTAACCCTAACCCTAACCCTAATGCTAACCCTAAACTTCACCCTCACCCTATCCCTAACCCTAACACTTACACTTACCCTAACACTAAACCTAACAATCACACTAAACCTAACCCTCACCCTAAACGTAACCCTAATCCTCAACCTATCTCTAAACCTAACCCTAACCCTCACCCTCAGCCTAGCCCTCACCCTAACCCTCAACCCAACCCTAACCCTAACACTAAACCTCACCCTAAACCTAATGCTAACACTAACCTTCACCCTCAACCTAACCCTTACCCTCACCCTAAACCTAACCCTCACCCTCACCCTCCAACTCACCCTAAACCTGACCCTCAACCTAAACCTCACCCTAACCCTAATCCTAACCCTCACCCTAACCCTCACCTTAACCATATCCCTAACACTAACACTAACCATAATCCTAATGCTCACCCGAATCCTCATGCTAACCGTAACTCTAACCCTACCCCTCACCCTTACACTTACCCTCACCCTAACCCTAACCTTCACACTAACCCTAACCCTCACCCAAAGCCTAACCTTAACTCTCAGCTTTACCCTAAACCTAAACCTAATCCTAACCCTCACCCTCACCCTCACCCTAACCCTAACCCTAACCCTCATCCTCACCGTCAGCCTGACTCTAAACCAATACCTAACCCTCACCTTCAACAGAACCTTCATCCTCAACTTAACCCTAACCTAAACCCTCACCCTAACCCTAATCCTATACCTAACCCTCACCCTCACCATAATCCTAACCCTCACCCTCATCTTAAACCTAAAACAAAACCTAACCCTCACCCTAAAACTCACCCTAAACCTTACCCTAACTATAACCCTAAACCTTACCCTCATGCTAACCCTAACCCTAAACCTAATCCTCAAACAAATCCTAATCCTAAACCTCACCCTAACCCTAACCCTCACCCTAACCCTTACACTCACTCTAACCCTAACACTAACCCTCACCCTAATTCTAATCCTAAACCTAACCCTCAACAAAACCCTAACCCTCAAACTCACCCTAACCCTCACCCTAACGCTAACCCTCACCCTCACACTAAATATCACCCTAACCCTAACCGTCACCCTAACCCTAACCCTAACCTCACACTAAGCCTTAACCTCAACATCACTTTCACCTTAAGCCTAACCCAAAACCTAACGCTAATCCTAAAACTAAACCTCTCCCTCACACTCAGGCTAACCCTAATGCTAACCCTAACCCTAACCCTCACCCTCACCCTAACCCTAACCCTAACCCTAACCCTAACAATAACCCTAACGCTAAACCTAAACCTAAACCTAACCCTCACCATCACCATAACACTAACCCTAACCTTAACCATAACCCTTATCCTCACACTAACCATAATCGAACCATAACCTTCAAACTAACCCTCACCCTAATTCTAACCCTAAACCGTACCCTCACCATCACCATAACCCTAACTCACATCCTCACCCTCACCCTAATCCTAAACCTAACCCTAACCCTAACCCTCACCCTCACCCTATCCCTCAACCTAACCCTTACCCTCACCCTAACCCAAACCCTAACAATCACACTAAACCTAACCCTCATCCTAACCCTAACCGTACCCCTCATCTTAACTCTCACTCTATTTATAATCCTAAACCAAATCCACACCCTATCCTTAAACCAAAACCTAACCCTCATTCTCAGCCTAGCCCTAACTCGAACTCTAACCCTAACCCTAACACTTACCTTCACCCTAAACCTAATGCTAAACCTAACCTTCACCCTCACCCTAAACCTCACCCTAAATATCACCCTAATCCTAACCCTAACCCTCACCCTAACCCACACCTTAACCCTAACCCTAACCCTAACCCTCACCCTAAACCTAACCCTCACCCTAACCTTAAACCTAACCCTCACCCTCACCCTCACCCTAACCCTAAACCTAACCCTAATCCTAACCCTAATCCTAAACCTAACCCTAATGCTAACCCTAACGCTCACCCTTATCCTAACCCACGCCCTAACGCTAACGCTAACCCTCACCCTAATGCTAAGGCTAACCCTAACTCTCACCCTAAACCTAACCCTCACCCTCACATTAAACCTAACCCTAACCCTAAACGAACCCTAAACCTAATCCTCACAGTAACCCTAACCCTAACCATAACCTTCATCCAAAAACTCACACTAATCCTAACCCTAAACCCTACCCTGACCAGCACCTTAACCATAACTCTCACCCTCACCCTCACCCTAATCCTAAACCTAAACCCTAACCCTCACCCTCACCCTATACCTCACCCTAACCCTTACCCTCACCCTAACCCTAACCCTAACAATCACACTAAACCTAACCCTAAACCTAACCCTAACCGTACCCCTCATCTTGATGCTCACTCTAACCATAACCCTAACCCTAATCCTCACCTTATACCTAAACCTACCCCTAACCCTCATCTTCAGCCTAGCCCTAACCCTAAATCTAACCCTAACCCTAACCTTCACCCTCACCCTAAACCTAATGCTAACTCTAAATTTCACCTCACCCTAACCCTTACCTTAAAACTTAACCTCAACCTCAACATAACCCTCACCCTAACCCTCACCCTAATGCTAACTGTAAACCTAAACCTCACCCTCAACCTAACCCTAACCCTCACCTTTTCTGTAAATATCACCCTAACACTAACACTCACCCCAACCCTAACCCTAACCCTGACCCTATGCCTCACCCTCACCATCACCCTCACACTAAGCCTAACCCTAAACCTAACACTAATGCTAAACCTAACTCTCTGCCTCAACCTCACGGTAACCCTAATGCTAACCGTAAACTTAACCCTCATCCTACCCTCAGCCTCAACATAACTCTTACCCTAACCCTCACCGTAAGGCTAACACTAACCCTATTCCTCACCCTCACCCTAATCCTCACTGTCACCCTAACCCTCACCAAAACACTTAGACTCACACTAACCCTAACCCTAACTCTAACCCTAACACTAACCCTCATCCTAATGCTAACCCTAAGCCTAACCATCACCCTAAACCTAACCCTCACCCTCACCCTAACCCTCACCCTAACCCTAAACCTAAACCTAATCCGCACACTAAACTTAATCCTAAATATAAACTTCATCCTAAAACTCACACTAATCCAACCCTAAACCCTACCATCACCATCACACTAACCCTAACTCTCATGCTCACCCTAATCCTAAACCTAACCCTAACCCTCACCCGAACACTAACCCTAACCCTAATGCTGACCCTAAACCTCACCCTCACCCTATGCCTCACCCTAACCCTTGCCCTCACCGTAGCCCACACCCTCACCCTAACCCTAACCCTAACTTTAACCATAACCCTAATCCTCACACTAACCCTAACCATAACCATAAATTTCATCCTAATCCTCACCCTAATTATAACTCTAAACCCTACCCTCACCCTCACCCTAAACCTAACCCTCACCCTCAAACACACCCTAATCCTAAACCTAATCCTAACCCTAACCCTCATCCTCACCCTATCTCTCACCCAATACCCTTACCCTCACCCTAACACAATCCCTAACAATCACACAAAACCTAACACTCACCCTAACCCTAACCCTAATCTTAATCCTAACTCTATCCCTAAACCTAAGCCTAATCCTCATCCTCAGCCTAGCCCTAACCCTAACCCTAACACTAATCCTAACCCTCACCCTCAACTTAAAACTAATGCTAACCCTAAACTTCACCCTCATCCTAACCCTCACCCTACCCCTGACCCACACCATAAACCTAACCCTCACCCTCACACTAAAATACACCCTAAACCTAACCCTCACCCTAAACGTCACCCTAACCTTAACTCTAAAACTCACGCTAATGCTCGCACTAACACTAACCCTAACACTAACCCTCATCCTAAACCTAACTCTCACCGTAACCTTAACCCTAACCTTCACCCTCACCCTCACCCTAACCCTAACCCTAAACCTAACCCTCACACTAACCCTAACCCTAACCCTAATGCTATCCCTAAGGCTCACCCTTACCCTACCACTCACCCTAACCCTAACCATAACCCTCACCCTAATGCTA
The DNA here is from genome assembly GCF_024711535.1 of Dipodomys merriami. NCBI lineage: Eukaryota > Metazoa > Chordata > Mammalia > Rodentia > Heteromyidae > Dipodomys > Dipodomys merriami. The sequence continues at coordinate 925,775 of NW_027203627.1, read as the reverse complement.
ACCCTAAACCAAACGCTCAGCCTAACCCTAACACTCACCCGCACCCTAAACCTAACACTAACCCCAAACCTAATCCTCACACTAACCCTAACCCTAACCATAACTTTCATCCTAACTCTCACCCTAATCCTAATGCTAAACCCTACCCTCACCATCACCCTAACCCTAAAACTCACCCTCACCATAATCCTAAACCTAAACCTAACCCTCACCCTAAACCTAACCCTAAACCTAATGCTAACCCTAACCCTCAATGTCACCCTATCCCTCACACTAACCCTTACCCTAACCCTAACACTAAACCTAACAATCACACTAAACCTAAACCTCACCCTAATCTTCACCCTATCCCTACAACTAACCCTAACCCTCACCCTCAGCAAAGCCCTCACACTAACCCTAACCCTAACACTAACCCTCACCCTCACCCTAAACCTAATGCTAACACTAAACTTCACCCTCACCCTAACCCTCAACCTAACACTTACCCTCACCCTAAACCTAACCTTCACCTTCACCCTAACCCAAACCCTAACTTTAACCATAACCATAAACCTCATATTAACCCTAACCCTAATCATAAACTTCATCCTAACCCTCACCCTAATTCTAACCCTAAACCCTACCATCACACTCACTCTAACCCTAAATCCTCACACACACACTCACCCTAATCCTAACACTAACCCTAACCCTAAAACTCACACTCACCCTATCTCTTAACCTAACCCTTACCATCACCTTAACCCTAACCGTAACAATCACACTAAACCTAACCCTCACCCTAACCCTAACTCTACACCTCATCCTAACCATCGCCCTAACCCTAACCCTAACCCAAATCCTCACCCTATCCCTAAACCTAACCCTAATCCTCATCCTCAGCCTAACCCTAACCCTAATGCTAACCTTAAACCTAACCCTCACCCACACCCTAAACCTAATGCTAATCCCAAACTTCACCCTCACCCTGACTGTCACTTTAACCCTTACCCACACCATAAACCTAAACCTCACCCTCACCCTAAAACTCACCAAACCCTAACCCTCACCCTAAACGTCACACTAACCCTAACCCTAAACCTCACCCTAATCCCCACCCTAAACCTTTCACTAACACTAACCCTCACCCTAACCCTAACCCTCACCCTAACCTTAACCCTAACCCTCACCCTCAACCTCAGCCTAACTCTAAACCTATACCTAACCCTCACACTAACCCTAACCCTCACACTAACCCTAACCCTCACACTAACCCAAACCTTAAACCTCTGCCTAACCCTCATCCTAAACCTAAACCTAATTGTAACCCTCAACCTAACAGTAACAATAACCCTAATACTCACACGAAACCTATTGGTAAACCTAATCTTCACCCTCACCCTAACCCACACGCTAACCCTTAACCTCAACCTAAACCTAACCCTCACCCTCACCCTAAAACTAACCCTAAACTTAAACATAACCCAAATCCTCACACTAACCCTAACCATAAACTTCACCCTAATTCTCACCACAATTCTAACCCTAAACCCTACCCTCACATTCAACCTAACCCTAAACCTCACCCTCACACTCACTCTAATCCTAAACCTAACCCTAACCCTAAACCTCACCCTCATCCTCACCCTAATCCTAACACTCACCCTAACCCTAACACTAAACCTAAGCCTCACACTAAACCTAATCCTAACACTAATGCTAACCCTAACGCTCACCCTTACCATAACACTCATCCTAACCCTAACCCTAAAACTCACCCTAATGCAAACCCTAAACCTAACGCTCACCCTAACCTTAACACTCACCCTCACCCTAACACTATTCCTAACCCTAATGCTCACACTAACCTAACCCTAACCATAACCTTCATCCTAACCCTCACCCTAATCCTAACCCTAAACCCTACCCTCACCATCACCCTAACCCTAACCCTCATCCTCACCCTAAACCTAAACTTAAACCTAACCCTCACCCTAACCCTAAACCTAACCCTAATGCTAACCCTAACCCTCACCCTCATCCTATCCCTCACCCTAACCCTTACTGTCACCCTAACCCTAAACCTAACAATCACACTAAACCTAACCCTCTCCCTAACCCTAACCCTTCCCTTCTGCCTAATGATCACCCTAACGCTAACCCTAACCCTAATCCTCACCCTTACCCTAAACCTAACCCTAACCCTCACCCTCAGCCTAGCCCTCACCCTCACCCTAACCCTAACACTAACCCTCACCCTAAACCTAAAGCTAACACTAACATTCACCCTCACACTAACCCTCACCCTAACTCTTACCCTCATCCTAAACCTAACCCTCACCGTCACCCTACAACTCACCCTAACCCTAACCCTTACAATAAACCTCACCCTAACCCTAATGCTAAACCTCACCCTAACCCTCAACTTAACCCTAAACCTAACACTAACACTAACCATAATCCTAATGCTCACCCGAATCCTCATGCTAACCCTAACCCCAAACCTATCCCTCACCCGAACCCTCACTCTAACCCTAACCCTCAACCTAACCCTATCCCTCACCCTAACCCTCACCCTCACCTTAACACTCACCCTAACCCTAACCCTCATCCTAACACTAATCCTAAACCCAACCCTCACCCTAACCCCCACAATAACCCTAAACCTAACGCTAACCCTCACCCTAAAACTAACAATAACCCTAACCCTCAGCCTCACCCTAACCCTCACCATAACCCATACCCTCACTGTCACCCTACCCCTCACACTAACCCTAACCCTCACCCTAACCCTAACCTTAACCCTAATCCTCACACTAACCCTAAACCTAAACCTAAACCTTTCTCTCACACTAAACATCACCCTAACACTAACCCTAACCCTAAGTTTCACCACTCACCCCATCCCTCACCCTAACCCTTACCCTCATGCTCACCCAATCCTCACACTAACCCTAAACCTCAACCTAACCGTAAACCTAACCCTCAACCTCACCCTTACCCTAACGCTAATCCTAACCCTAAACCTCATCTTCACCCTCTCTCTTACTCTAACCCTAACCCTAACAATAACCCTATTCTAACCCTAACCTTAACCCTCATCTTCACCCTCACCCTAACACTAAGCCTAACCCTAACACTGACCCTAACCCTAACCCTCACCATAAGCTTCACACTAACCCTCACCCTCACCCTAACACTAACACTAACCCTAACCCTCACCCTAACACTAAACCTAACCGTAATGCTAACCCTACAGCTTAAAGTTACCCTAACCATCACCCTAATCCTTACCCTCACCTGAAACCTAACCCTAAACGTAACCCTCACACTAAATGTAACACTCACCCTCACCCTAAAGTTAACCCTAACCCTAACAATAACCCTATTCCTAACCCTAATCCTAACGCTCATCCTCACCCTCACCCTAACCCTAACCCTAACAATAACCCTAACCCTAACCCTAACCCTCACAGTAACCCTATCCCTAACCCTAACCCTAACACTTACCCTCACCCTAACCCTCCCCCTAACACATACCCTCACCCTAACCCTAACCCTAAACCTCATTCTAACCCTCACCTTGACCCTAACCCTCTCCATAAACCAAACACTCACCCTAAACCTCACCCTAAACCTTACCCTCAACCTAACCCTAACCCTCAACCTAACCCTAATCCTCACACGAACCCTAAAAATAACCCTAACCCTACCCTTCACCCGAACACTCACCCTCAACATAACCCTCACCCTAAACCTCACCCTAATGCTAACCCTAACCTTAAACCTCACCCTCACTCTAACCCTCAACCTCACCCTAACCCTCAACCTTTCCCTAAATATCACCCTAACACTAACACTCACCCTAAACCTAACTCTATCCCTGAACCTATGGCTCACCCTCACCATCACCCTCACCATAAGCCTAACACTAAACCTAAACCTAATGCTAAACCTAACCCTCTCCCTCACCCTAATGCTAACCCTAATGCTAACCCTAACCTTAACCCTCACCCTAAACCTCACCCTCAAAATAACCCTAACCCTAACCCTCACCCTAATGCTAACCCTAACCCTAACCCTCACCCTGACCCTAGCACTCACTGTCACCCTAACCCTCACCCAAACCCTAACCCTCACACTCACCCTAACCCTAACCCTAACCCAAACCCTCATCCTAATGCTAACCCTAAACCTAACCTTCACCCTAACCCTAACCCTCACTCCAAACCTAACACTAACCCTAACCCCTAACCCTAAACCTAATGCTCACACTAATCCTAACCCTAAACTTATCCTTCATCCTAAAACTCAAACTAATCCTAACCCTAAGCCTAATGTTAACCCTAACCCTCACCCTTACTCTAACCTTCAACCTAACCCTCACCCTAACCCTCATCCTAATGCTAACCCTAAAACTAACGCTCACCCTAACCCTAACCCTCACCCTCACCCTCTCCCTAAACGTAAACCTAATCCTCACACTAACCCTAACCCTAACCATAACCTTCATCCTAAAACTCACACTAATCCTAACCCTAAACCCTACCCTCACCATCACCCTAACCCTAAATTTCACCCTCAAACTAATCCTAAACCTGAACCTAACCCTCACCCTAACCCTAACCCTAACCCTAACCGTCATCCTAATGCTAACCCTAACCCTCACCCTCACCTTAACCCTTACCCTCACCCTAACCCTAAACCTAACAAACACAATAAATCTAACCCTCACCCTAACCCTAACCCTACCCCTCTGCCTGATGCTTACCCTAACCCTATCCCTAACCCTCACCCTAAACCTCACCCTCACCCTAAACCTAATGCTAACCCTAACCTTCACCCTCACCCTAAACCTCATCCTAACCCTTACCCTCATCCTCAACCTAACCCTCACCTTCACCGTACAACTCACCCTATCCCTAACACTCACCCTAAACCTCACCCTAACCCTCACCCTAACCCTAACACTAACACTAACACTAATCGTAGTCCTAATGCTCACCCAAATCCTCATGGTAAACCTAACCCTAACCCTACCCCTTACTCTCACCCTTAACCTCACCCTAACCCTTACTCTCACTCTAACCCTAACCCTCACACTAACCCTAAACCTCACCCTAACCCGAACCCTAACCCTCAGCCTAACACTCATCCTAACGGTGAACATAAACCTAACCCTCACCCTCACCCTAAACCTAACCCTAAAAGTCACCCTAATTCTAAACCTCACCCTCACCCTAACCCTAACCCTAACCCTCACCCTCACCATCAACCTAACTCTAAAGCTATACCTAACCCTCAACCTAACCCTAACCCTCACCCTCACCCTAAACTGAACCCTCACCCTCAACTTAACCCTAACCAAAGCCCTCACCCTAACCCTCACCCTAACCCTAACCCTATCCCTAACCCTCAACCTCACCATAAACCTAACCCTCACCCTCACCCTAACCCTAACACTAAACCTAACCATCATCCTAACACTCACCCTAAAACTCACACTGAAACTAGCGCTCAATCTCACCCTAACCCTCACCCTAAACCTTACCCTAACTGTAACCCTCAACCTTACCGCACCCTAACCCTAACCCTAACCCTAATCCAAACACTAATCCTAAGCCTAAACCTAACCCTAACCCTAACTCTCAAACTAAGCTTCACCCTTACCCTAACCCTAACCCTAACCCTCACCCTAATGCTAACCCTAACCCTAAACCTCACCCTCACCCTAACCCTCAACCTCACCCTAACCCTAACCCTTTCTCTAAATATCACCCCTAACCCTAATGCTAAACCTAACCCTTTCCCTCACCCTCACGCTAATCCTAATGCTAATCCTAACCTTAAACCTCACCCTAACCCTCACCCTCAAAATAACCGTAACCCTAACCCTCACTCTAACCCTCACCCAAACCCTAAACCTCACACTCACCCTAACCTTCACCCTAACCATAACCCTAACTCTCACGCTAATGCTAACACTAAACCTAACGCTCAGCTTAACCCTAACCCTCATCCTCATGCTAACCCTCATCCTAACCCTAAACGTAAACCTAATCCTCACACTAACCCTAACCCTAACCATATCTTCATCATAAAACTCACACTAATCCTAACCCTAAACCCTACCCTCACCATCATTGTAACCCTAACTCTCACCCTCACCCTAATCCTAAAACTAAAACTAACCCTCACCCTCACCCTAACCCTAACCCTAATTCTAACCCTAAACCTAACCCTCACCCTTTCCCTCACCCTAACCCTTACCCTCACCCTAACCATTAACCTAACAATCACACTAACCCTAACCCTCACCCTAACCCTAAACCTACCACTCTGCCTAATACTCACCCTAACCATAACCCTAATCCTAACCCTAATCCTCACCCTATCCCTAAACCTATCCCTAGACCTCAGCCTCATCCTAGCCCTCACCTTAACTCTAACCCTAACCCTAACCCTCACCCTCACCCTAAACCTAATGCTAACCCTAAACTTCACCCTCACCCTAATCCTCACCCTAACCCTTACCCCCCCACCCTCAACCTCACCCTCACCCTCACCCTACAACTCACCCTATCCTTAACCCTCACCCTGAACCTCACCCTAACCCTAATCCTAACCCTCACCCTAAGCCTAACCCTAACACTAACACTAACCATTACGGTTAGTGTTAGTCACCCTAATGCTCACCCGAATCTTCATGCTAACCCTAACCCTAACCCTACCCCTCACACTCACCCTTACCCTCACCCTAAACCTTACCCTCACCCTAACTCTAACCCTCACACTAACCCTAACCTTCACCCTAAACCTAACCCTAACCCACAGCCTAACCCTCATCCTAACGGTAAACCAAAACCTAACCCTCAGACTCACCCTAACCCTAACCCTAAAAGTCATCCTTATTCTAACACTCACCCTCACCCTCACCCTAACGCTAACCCAAACCCTCACGCTCACCCTCATCCTAACTCTAAACCAATACCTAACCCTCCCCCTCCCCCTAACCCTCAACAGTACCCTCATCCTCAAATTAACCCTAATGCTAACCCTCACCCTAACCGTCACCCTAACCCTAACCCTATCCCTAACACTCACCCTCACCATAAACCTAACCCTCACCCTCATTCTAAACCTAACACTAAACCTAACCCTCACCCTAACACTCACCCTAACACTCACACTAAAACTAGCCCTCATTCTCACCCTACCCCTCACCCTAAACCTTACCCTAACTATAAACCTTACCCTCACCCTAACCCTAAGCTTAACCCTAATCTTCACACTAACCCTAAGCCTCAAACTAACCCTAACCCTAACTCTCAATCTAACCATCACCCTTACCCTAAACCTAACCCTAACCCTTACCCTAATTCTAATCCTAACCCTAACCCTCACCCTCACCCTAAACATCACTGTCACCCTAACCTTCACCCACACCATAACCCTCACACTCACTCTAATCCTCACCCTCACACTAACGCTAACCCTAACTTCACTCTTAGCCTCACCCTCACCATCACCCTCAACCTAAGGCTAACCTTAAACCTAACGTTAATCCTAAACCTAACCCTCTCCCTCACCCTCAGACGAAACCTAATGCTAACCCTAACACTAAACCTCTCCATCACCCTAACCCTAATCCTAACAATAACCCTAACCCTAACCCTAACCCTAACCCGAAGCCTAATCCTCATCCTCACCTTAAACCTAACCCTAAATTTAACCATAACCCTAATCCTAACCATAAGCTTCATCCTAACCCTCACCCTAATTCTAACCCTAAACCCTACCCTCACCCTCACCCTAACCTTAACCCTCACCCTCACCCTCACCCTGATCCTAAACCTAACCCTAAGCCTAAAACACAACCCTATCCCTCACCCTAACCCTTACCCTCACCCTAACCCTAACCCTAACAATCACACTAAACCTAAACCTCACCCTAACCCTAATCCTACTGCTCAGCCTAACACTCATCCTAACCCTAACCCTAAACCTAATCTTCACACTAACCCTAGCCCTAACCATAATCTTCATCCTAAACCTCACATTAATCCTAAACCTCACGCTCACCCTAAAACCTAATGCTAACCCTAACCCTCACCCTCACTCTAACCATCACTCTAAACTTTACCCTCACCCGAAACCTAACCCTCACCCTCAGCCTAAAACTCACACTAAAATTAACGCTCACCCTAAACCTCACCCTAATCCTAATCCTAACCCTCACCCTAAACCAAATCCTAACACTAACACTAACCATAATCCTAATGCTCACCTGAATCCTCAGGCCAACCCTAACCCTAACCCTAACCCTAACCCGCACCCTCAACCTTACCCTCTCCCTAACCCTTACCCTCACCCGAACCCTAACCATAACCCTAACCCGAACCCTAACCCTAATCCTAAACCCACCCCTGAGCCTAATCCTCATCCTAAACCTAAACAAACCTAAACCTCACCCTAACCCTAATGATCACCCATACCCTAACCGTCACCCTCAACCTCAGCCTAACCCTAACCCTAAACCTAACCTTCACCCTAACGTTACCCCTAACCCTAACCCTCACACTAATGCTAAACCTAACCCTAACCCTCACCCTCACACAAAATCACACCATAACCCTTACCCTCAGCATAACTCTAACCCTAATCCTCACACTAACCCTAACACTAACCCTCACCCTAAACCTAACCCTAACCCTAGCCCTAACCCTCTTCCTAACCCTAACGATCACCCTAACCCTCACTCTAACCCCAACCCTCAACCTAACCCTAACCCTAAACCTCTCTCACCCTAGCCCTCATCCTAACCCTAATCCTAAACCTAACCTCACCCTAAACCTAACCCTCACCCTCACCCTCACCCTCACCTTAACTCTCACCCTCACCCTAACCTTCAACCTAACCCTTACCCTCACGCTCACCCAACCCTCACACTAACCCTAAACCTCAAGCTAACCTTAAACCTAACCCTCAACCTCACCCTAACACTAACCCTAAACCTCATCTTCAACCTCTCTCTTACCATAACCCTAACAATAACCCTATTCCTAACCCTAATCCTATACCTCATCCTCACCCTCTCCTTCACCCTAACCCTAACCCTAACCCTCACCCTAACCCTAATCCAAATCCCACCCCTCAGCCTAATCCTCATCCTAACCTTAACCTAAACATCACCCTAACCCTAAAGATCACCCTAACCCTAATCCTCACCCTCACCATCACCCTCAGGCTAACCCTAAACTTAACCCTCACCCTAACCTTAACTCTCACCATAACCCTCACCCTAACACATGCCCTCAACCTAACCCTAACTCTAAACCTCATCCTAACCCTCACTTTAACCCTAACCCTCTCCCTAAACCTAACTCTCATCCTAAACCTCACCCTAAACCTTACCCTCACTCTAACCCTAACCCTAACCCTAACTCTAATCCTCACACTAACCCTAACCCGAAACCTAACTCTAACCCTCACCCTAACCCTCACCCTCATGATAACCTGAAACATAACCCTCACCCTAATGCTAACCCTATCCCTAAACCTCACCCTCACCCTAACCCTCAACCTCACCCTAACCTTCACTCTTTCCCTAAATATCACCCTAACACTAACACTCACCCTAAACTTAACCCTAACCCTAACCCTGACCCTATGCCTCACCCTCACCATCACCCTCACCTTAAGCCGAACCCTAAAACTAACCCTAATGCTAAACCTAACCCTCTCCCTAACCCTCAGGCTAACCCTAATGCTAACGCTAACACCAACCCTAACCCTAACCCCCACCATAAGCCTAAACCTAAACCTAACCCTCACCCTAACTGTAACCATAACCCTATCCGTCAGCCTCACCCTAACCCTCACCCTAACCCTTAACCTCACCGTCACCCTACCCCTCACACTAAACCTAACCCTCACCCTAACACTCACCCTAACCCTAATCCTCACATTAACCCTCAACCTAACCCTAGCCCTTACCCTCACACTAACCCTCACCCTAACACTAACCCAAACCCTAAGTCTCAACCTCACCCTAACCCTCAACCTAACCCTTACCCTCACACTCACCCAACCCTCACACTAAACCTAAACCTCAATCTAACCTTAAAACTAACCCTCAACCTCACCCTAACCCTAACCCTAATCCTAAACCTAAACCTCATCTTCACCCTCTCTCTTACCCTAACCCTAACGCTAACAATAACCCTATTCCTAACCCTAATCCTATCCCTCATCCTTACCCTCACCCTAACCCTAACCCTAACCCAAACCCTCACCCTAACCCTAATCCTAATCCCACCCCTCAGCCTAATCCTCATCCTAACCTTAACCTAAAACTCACCCTAACCCTAAAGATCACCCTAACACTAACCCTCACACTCACCCTCACGCTCAGCCTAACCCTAACCTTAACCCTCACCCTTAACCTTAACCCTCACCCTAACACATATCCTCACCCTAACCCTAACTCTACATCTCATCCTTACCCTCACGTTAACTCTAACCCTCTCCCTAAAACTAACTCTCACCCTAAACCTCACCCTAAACCTCACCCTAAACTTTACCCTCACCCTAACACTAACTCAAACCCTAAACCTAATCCTCACACTAACCCGTACCTGAACCCTAACCCGAACCTTCACCCTAAACCTCACAATCAACATAACCCAAAACCTAAACCTCAATCTAATGTTAACCCTAACCTTAAACCTCACCTTCACCCTAACCCTCAATCTCACCCTAACCCTCACCCTTTCCCTAAATATCACCCTAACACTAACACTCACCCTAAACCTAACCCTAACCCTGACGGTATGCCTCACCCTCACCATCACCCTCACCCTAAGCCTAACTCTAAACCTAACCCTAATGCTAAACCTAACCCTCTCCCTCACCCTCACGCTAACCCTAATGCTAACCCTTAACTTAACCCTCACCCTACCCCTCACCCTCACCCTAATAATCACCCTAATGCTAACCCTAACCCTAACCCTCAACCTCACCCTCACCCTAATCCTAATTCTCACCCTCACCCTAATCCTAAACCTAACCCTAACCCTCACACTAAACCTAACCCTAAACCTAATGCTAACCCTAACCGTCACCTCACCATATCCCTCAAACTAAACCTTACCCTCACCCTAACCCTATACCTAACAATCACACTAAACCTAACCCAAACCCTAACCCTAACCCTAGCCCTCTGGCTAATGCTCACACTAACCCTAACCCTAACCCTATACCTCACCTTATCCCAAAACCTAACCATAACCCTCACTGTCAGCCTAGCCCTCAACCTAACCCTAACCCTAACACTAACCCTCACCCTCACCATAAAATTTATGCTAACAATAATCTTCACCCTCACCCTAACCCTCACCCTAACACTTGCACTCACCCTAAACCTAACCCTCACCCTCACCCTACAACTCACCCTAACCCGAACCCTCACCCTAAACCTCACCTTAACACTAATCCTACCCCTCACCCTAAACGTCACCATAAACCTAATCCTAACACTAACACTAACATAATATTAATGCTCAACCGAATCCTCAGGCCAACCTTAACCCTAACCCTAAACCTCAACCTCACCCTTACCCTCACCCTAACCCTTACCCTCACCCTAAGACTAATCCTCACACTAACCCTAACCCTCACCCTAACCCTAAACCTAATCCTCAGCCTAAACCTCATCCTAACCATAAATCTAACCCTAACCCTCACGCTCACACTAATCCTAACACTAAACATCACCCTAATTCTAAACCTCACCATCAACCTCACTGTCATCCTCTCCCTTAGCCTAAAACTAACCCTAAACCTAATCCTAAACCTCACCCTCACCCTTACCCTCACCCTAAAACTAACCCTCACACTAACCCTAACCGTCACCCTAACCCTAAACCTAATCCTCATCCTAACCCTCATCCTAACCGTAAACCTAACCCTAACACTGACCCTCACCCTTATCCTAACCCTAAACATCAGCCTAATTCTAAACATCACCATCAACCTCACTGTCATCCTCTCCCTTCGCCTAAAACTAACCCTAAACCTAATCCTAACCCTCACCCTCACCTGCACATGAACCCTAACCCTAACCATCACCCTCACACTCAGTCTAACTCTAAACCAATACCTATAACTCACCCTAAAGCCAAACCTCTCCCTAACCCTCACCCTCACCCTAAACCTCACCATAACCCTTACCCTAACCCTAACTCTAAACCTAATCCTCACACTTACCCTAACTCTAATCCTCACCCTAAACCTAACCCTAACGTTCACTCTCACCCTAACCCTATCCCTCACCCTCACCCTCACCCACAACCTAACCCTAACCCTAAGCCTAATTCTAAACATGAACCTCACCCTCACCCTGAACCTAACCCTAAATCTCACTTTCCCACCCTATCGCTAACCCTCATCCTAACTTAAATCCTCACCCTAACACTTACCCCAACACATACCCTCAATTTAATCCTAACCCTAACCCTCATTCTAACTCTCAACCTAAACCTAACACTCTCCCTAAACCTCACACGCACCTGAAACCTCACCCTAACCCTAACCCTCAACCTAACCCTAAACCTAACCCTAACCCTCACTTTCACCCTAGCCCTCATCCTAACCCGAAACCTCACCCTAACCCTAACCCTAAACCTAAGCCTCACACAAACCCTAACCCTAACCGTAATGCTAACCCTAACCCTCAGCCTCACCCTAACTCTCACCCTAACCCTTACACTCACCGTCACGCTACCCCTCACACTAACCCTAACCCTAACAATAACCCTAACCTTAACCCTCACCCTCACCTTACCCATAATCCAAACCCCACCCCTCCGCCTAATCCTCATCCTAAACCTAAACCTAAACTTAAACCTCACCCTAACCCTAAAGATAACCCTATCCCTAACCTCCCCTCAACCTCACCCTCAGCCTAACACTAACCCTAACCCTAACCCTCACCCTAACCTTAACCCTCACCCTACCTCTCACCTTAACACATACTCTCACCCTAACCCAAACCCTAACCCTCACCCTAACCCTCAACTTAACCCTAACCCTAACCCTAAACCTTACCCTCACACTCACCCAACCCTCAAACTAAGCCTAAACCTCAACCTAAACCTAACGCTAACCCTCACCCTCACCCTAACCCTAACCGTAATCCTAACCCTAAACCTCATCTTCACCCTCTACCCTAAACTAAGCCTAACCCTCACACTCAAACTCACCCTCACCCTAACACTCACCCTCACCCTCACCCTCACCCTAACCCTAAACCTAACCCTAACCCTCACCCTAACCCTAACCCTAACCCTAACACTCACCCTAACCCTATCCCTAACCCTAATTCTAACCCTAACGCTCACCCTTACCCTAACCCTCACCCTAACCCTTACCCTCACACTAATCCTAACACTAAACCTAACCCTTACACTAAACCGAACCCTCAACATAACCTTAACCATAACGCTAACAGTAACCCAAACCCTAACCCTAAACCTAACCCTCACCCTCACCCTAACATTAACCCTAACCCTAACAATAACCCTATCCCTTACCCTAATCCTAACCCTCATCATCACCCTCACCCTCATCCTAACCCTAACACTAACCTAACAATAACCCTAACCCAAACCACCACCTTAACCCTAAAACTAACCCCACTCCTCAGGCTAATCCTCATCCTAAACCTAAACCTCACCTTAACCATAAACATCACCCTAAACCTAAACCTCACCCTCACCCTCACCCTCAGCCGAATCCTCACACTAACCCTAACCCTAAACCTATCCCTAACCCTCAACTTAACCGTAAAGCTCATCCTAACCCTCACCCTAACACATACGCTCACCCTAACCCTAACACTAACCCTCACCGTAAACTTAACCCTCTCCCAAAAACTCAACCTAACCCTTACCCTCACCCTAACTCTATCCTTAACCATAACCCTCACCCTAACCCTCACCCTCAACATAACCCGAACCCTAACTCTCACCCTAATGCTAACCCTAACCATAAACCTGACGCTCACCCTAACCCTCAACCTCACTCTAACCGTCAACCTTTCCCTAAATATCATCCAAACACTAACACTCAACCTAACCCTAACCCTAACCCTGAGCCTTTGCCTCACCCCCACCATGACCCTCACCCTAAGCCTAACCCTAAACCGAACCCTAATGCTAAACCTAACCCTCTCCCTCACCCTCACGCTAACCCTAATGCTTAACCCTAAACCTAAACCTCACCCTAAAGCTAACCCTAACCCTAAACCTCACCCTAACGCTCACCCTAACCCTAACACTCACCCTAAACCTAACCCTCACCATCACCCTAACCCTCACACAAACCCTACACCTCACACTCTCCCTAACCCTCACATTCACCCTAAACCTCACCCTTTCCCTAAATATCACCCAAACATTAACCCTCACCCTAACCCTACCTCTGACCCTTAGCCTCACCCTTACCATTACCCTCACCCTAAGTCTAGCCCTAAACCTAACCCTAATCCTAAACCTAACCTTCTCCCTCACCCTCATGCTAACCCTAATGCTAACCCTAACCCTAACCCTCACCCTCACCCTAACCCTAACCCTAACCCTAACAATAACCCTAACCCTAACCCTAACCCTATCCCTTACCCTCTTCTCACCTTACCCTATCCCTCAACCTCACCCTAACCCTAACAGTAAACCTAACCCTCACCCTGACACTTTCACTAAACCTAACCCTCACTCTCACCGTAACCCTCACACTAAACCTTACAATAACCCTAACCCAAACCCTTACCCTCACTCTAAATCTAACCCGAAACCTAACCCTCACACTAACCCTAATGCTAACCCTAACACTAACCTTCAACCTAACCCTCACATTTACCCTAACCCTAACCCTAAGCCTCACCCTATAGCTAACCCTAACCCTCACCCTAACCCTAACCCTAACCCTAATGCTAACCCTAAAGCTCAACCTTACCCTAACCCTCACCCTAACCCTTACCCTCACACTAAACCTAACCCTACACCTAACCCTCACACTAAACCTAACCCTCACCCTCACCTCACCCTAATCCTAAGAATAACCCTAAACCTAACCCTAATCCTAAACATCACCCTCACCCTAACCCTCACCCTTTCCCTAATTATCACCCTAAAACTAACACTCACGTTAACCCTAACCCTAACCCTGACCCTAAGCCTCACCCTCAAAATCACCCTCAGCCTAAGCCTAACCCTAAACCTAACCCTAATCCTAAACCTAACCCTCTCCCTCACCCTCAAGCTAATCCTAATTCTATCCCTAAACCTAACCCTCACCCTCAACATAACCCGAACCCTAATCCTAAACCTAACCCTCTCCCTCACCCTCAAGCTAATCCTAATTCTATCCCTAAACCTAACCCTCACCCTCACCCTAACCCGAACCCTAATCCGAACACTAACAATGCCCCTAACCCTAACACTCACCATAACCCTCACTCTAAACCTCACCCTCAACATAATCCTAACCCTAATTCTAACCCCACCCCTCAGCCTAATCCTCATCCTAATCCTAAACCTAAACCTAAACCTCATCCTAACCCTAAAGATCACCCTAAGCCTAACCCTCACACTCAGTCTAACCCTGATCTAAACTCGAATCTTAACCCTGAACCTTATCCTCACCCTAAACCTAACCCTAACCCTAACCCTCACCCTCAACCTCATCCTAATCCTAAACCTAACCCTATCCCTAACCCTCACGCTCACCTTAACTCTCACCCTAACCCTCACCCTAACACATACCCTCAACCTAACCCTAACTGTAATCCTCACAATAACCATAACACTAACCCTCACACTAAACCTCACCCTAAACCTTACCCTCACCCTAACCCTAACCCTAATCCTAATCCTCACACTAACCCTAACACTAACCTTAACCCTAACCCTCACCCTAACCAACACCCCCAACATAACCCTCACCCTAACCCTCACTCTTATGTTAAACCTAACCCTAACCCTCACCCTCACCCTAAACCTCACCCTCACCATAAACTTCACCCTTTCGTAAATATAAACCTAACACTAACCCTCACCCTAACCCTAACCCTAACCCTGACCCTAAGCCTCACCCTCACCATAACCCTCACCCTAAGCCTAACCATAAACCTAACCCTAATCCTAAACCTAACCCTCTCCCTCACCCTCACGTTAACCCTAATGCTAAACCTAAACCTAACCCTCACCCTAACCCTCACCCTCAACATAAACCTAAATCTAACCCTCACACTAAACCTCACCCTCAACATAACCTTAACCCTAACCCTCACCCTAATGCTAACCCTAACCCTAAACTTCACCCTCACCCTAACCATCACCGTCGGCCTAATCGTTACCCAAATCCTAACCCTCACACTAAACCTAACCCTCAACCTAAACCTAACCCTCACCCTTTCCCTAAATATCACCCGAACACTAACCCTCACCCTAAGCCTAAGCCTGATCCTGACCCTAAGCCTCACCCTCAACAGCACCCTCACCCTAAGCCTAACCCTAAACCTAACCCTAATGCTAAACCAAACCCTCTCCCTCACCCTCATAATAACCCTAATGCTATCCCTAACCCTAACCCTCACCCTAACACTAACCCTAACCCTAACCCTATCCCTAACACTCACCCTAACCTTAACCCTATCCCTAACCTTCACCCTCATCCTATCCCTAACACTCACCCTCATCCTAACCCTAACACTAAACCTAGCCCTCACCCTAACACTCACCCTAACACTCACACTAAAATTAACCCTCACTCTCACCCTTACCCTAAACCTAAACCTAACCCATACCCTCACCCTAACCCTAATCCTCACACTAACCCTAACCCTAACCCTAACACTAAGCCTCACCCTAACCCTCACCACGCCCTAACCCTAACCCTAACCCTCACCTTAATGCTAACCCTAACCCTAAACCTCACCCTCACCCTAACCCTCAACGTCACCCTAAACCTCACCCACACCCTATTCCTCACACTCACCCTAACCCTCACCCTCACATTAACCCACATCTCACCCTAAATATCACCCAAACCCTAACCCTCACCCTAAACCTAACCCTAACACGCAACCTAAGCCTCACCCTCACCATGACCCTCACCCTAAGCCTAACCGTAACCCTAACCCTAATCCTAAACCTAACCCTCTCACTCAACCGCATGTTAACCCTAATGCTAACCCTAATCCTAACCTTACCATAACCCTTACCCTCACCCTAACCATAACCCTAATCCTCAAACTAACCCTAACCCTAAACCTCACCCTAAACCTCACTCTAACCCTAACCCTCACCCTAACCCTCACCCTTACCCTAACCCTAACCCTCACCCTAATGCTAACCCTAAACCTAAACCTCACCCTCACCCTAACCCTCACCATCACACTAACTCTCACCCACACCCTAACCCTCACATTGACCCTAACCCTCACCCTCAACCTAACCCTCACTCTTTCCCTAAATATCACCCTAACACTAACACTCATCCTAACCCTAACCATAACCCTTACCATAAGCCTCACCATCACCCTCACCCTAAGCCTAACCCTCAACCTCACCCTAACCCTAACCCTAACCCTAACAATAACCCTAACCCTAACCCTATCCCTAACCCTCAACCTCACGCTAAACCTAATCCTCACCCTTACTCTAACCCTAACATTAAACCTAACCCTCACCCTAACACTCACCCTACCACTCACACTAAAACTAGCCCTCACTTTCAACCTAACCCTCACCCTAAACCTTACCCTAACTATAACCCTAAACCTTACCCTCATCCTAACCCTAAATCTAACCCTAATCCTCACACTAATCCTAAGCCTAACCCTAACCCTAACCTCACCCTAACCCTCATCCTAACCCTCACCTTAACCCTAACCCTAACCCTCACCCTAATTCTAATCCTAACACTAACCCTCACCCTCTCGCTAAACCTAATGCTAACCCTAACCCTAACCCTCACCCTCACCCTAACCCTAAACCTAACCCGCAACCTAACGCTTACCCTAACCCTCACCCTCACCCTAACCCTGACACTAAACCTAAATCTCACCCTAACACTCACCCTAACACTCACACTAAACCTAACCCTCACTCTCACCCTAACCCTCACCTTTTCCCTAAATATCACCCTAACACTAATCCTCACCCTAACCCTAATACTAACCCTGACCCTAAGCCTCACCCTCACCAACACCCTCACCCAATGCCTAATCCTAAACCTAACTCTAATCCTAAATTTAACCCTCTCCCTCACCCTCACTCTTAACCTAATGCAATCCCTAACCCTCACCCTCACCCTCACCCTAACCCTAACCTTAACCCTAACAATAACCCTAACCCTAACCCTATCACTAACCCTCACCCTCAACCTAAAACTAACTGTCACCCTCACCCTAACCCTAACACTCAACATAACCTTCACCCTAATACTCACACTAAAACTAGTCCTCACTCTCACCCTAACCCTCACCCTAAACCTTACCCTAACTATAACCCTAACCCTTACCCTCACCCTAACCCTAAACCCAACCCTAAACCTCACCTGCACCCTAACCCTAACCCTAACCCTAACCCTAAAAATAACCCTAACCCTAACCCTAACCCTGTCCCTAACCCTCAACCTCACCCTAAACCTTACCATCACCCTCACCCTAACACTAAACCTAACCCTCACCCTAACAATCACCATAACACTCACACTAAACCTAACGCTTATGCTCACCCAAACACTCACACTAAACCTAACCCTAACCCTAATCCTCACACTCACCCTAACCTTAACCCTAACCCTAACCCTCACCCTAACCCTCACCTTCACACTAAGCCTAACCCTAACACTCACCCTAATGCTAATCCTAACCCTAACCCTCACCCTCACCCTAACCCTCACCATCAACCTAACCCTCACCCACACCCTAACCCTCACACTCACCGTAAAGCTCACCCTCACCCTAATCCTCACCCTCACCCTAAATATCACCCTAACCCTAACCCTCACCCTAATCTTAATCCTAACCCTCACCCTAAGCCTCACCCTCACCATGACCCTCACACTAAGCCTAACCGTAAACCTAACCCTAACTCTAAACCTAACCATCTCCCTCACACTCATACTAACCCTAATGCTAACCCTAACACTAAACCTCACCATAACCCTTAACCTCACCCTACCGCTGACACTAATCTTCACACTAACCCTAACCCTAATCCTCACCCTAAACCTAAACCTAACCCTCACCCTCACCCTAACTCTAATCCTCACCCTTTACCTCACCCTCACCCTGAATCTAATCCTAAAACTAACCCTCACCCTCATCGTTACCCAAACCATAACACTAACCCTATCCCTAAGCCTCATCCTAACACTAACCTTCACCCTAACCCTCACCCTAACTCATAACCTCACCCTAATCCTAACCATATCCCTCAACCTAACCCTCACCCTAAACCTAACCCTCTCCCTAAATCTCTCCCTCACCCTAAACCTCACCCTAACCTTTACCCTCACCCTAACTCTAACCCTAAACCTACCACTCACCCGAAAACTCACCCTAACCCTAACCCTCAACCTAACCATAACCCTAATCCTAACCCTCACCCTCACCCTAGCCCTCATCCTAACCCTAATCCTAACCCTCACCCTAATCCTAACCCTCACCCTCACCCTAACCCTCACACTCACCTTTACCCTCACCCAACCCTATCTCTCATCCTAACCATAACCCTAACCCTAACCACAACCCTCACCCTAACTGTAACCCTAAGCCTCACCCTAATGCTAACGCTAATCCTAACCCTAATCCTCACACTAACCCTAAACCTAACCCTAACCACACTAACCCTAATCCTCACACTAACCGTAAACCTTACACTCACCCTCACCCTAACCCTCAACGTTAACCTAAATGTCACCCAAACCCTAACCCTCACACTCACCCTAACCCTCACCCTCACCCTCACCCTAACCCTCACCCTTTCCCTAAATATCACCCTAACACTAACCCTCACCCTAACCCTAACCGTAACCCTGACCCTAAGCCTCACCCTCACCATCAACCTCACCCTAAGCCTAACCCTAAACCTAACCTTAATCCTAAACCTAATCTTCTCCCTCAAACTCTCTCTAAACCTAATGCTATCCCTAACCCTCACCCTCACCCTCACCTTAACCCTAACCCTAACAATAACCCTAACCCTAAACCTATCCCTAACCCTCACCCTCACCCTAAACCTAACCGTCACCCTCACCCTAACCCTATCACTCAATACTAATACTAACACTAAATACTAACACTAAATACTAACCTAATACTAACACTAATACTAACACTAATACTAACACTAATACTCACCCTAATATTAACCCTAAAACTAGGCCTCACTCTCACTCTAACCCTCACCGTAAACCTTAACTTAACTATAAACCTAACCCTTAGCCTCACCCTAAATTTAACCCAAACCCTAACTCTCACCTTCACCCTAACCCTAACCCTAACAGTATCCCTAACCCTAACCCTAATCCTAAACCTAACCCTCACCCTCATGCTCACCCTAACAATCACCCTAACCCTAACACTAACCCTAAGCCTAATCCTCATCCTAAACCTCACACTAACAGTACGCCTAATGCTAACCCTCACCCCAACTCTCACAGTATCCCTAACCATAACCCTAACCCTCAAACGCAATCTAACCATCACCCTTTCCTTTACCCTCAACGTAAACCTAACCCTAACCCTCACCCTCACCATCACCCTAACACTAACCCTAACCCTGACCCTCACCCTTACCCTCAGCCTAAACCTAAACCTAACACTAATCCTAACACTAACCCTCACCCACACTCTAACCCTAACCCCCACCTTCACCCTCACCCCCACCCTCACCCTAACCATCACCCTCACCCTAAATATCACCATAACCCTAAGCCTCAACCTAATCCTAATCCTAACCCTCACCCTAACCCTCACCCTAAGCCTAACCCTAACCCTAAACCTAATCCTAAACCGAAACTTCTCCCTCACCCTCAACATAACCCTAACCCTAACCCTCACACTTACCCTCACCCTAACCCTAACCCTAACCCTAAGAATAACCCTACCCCTCACCTTCAACTTCAATCTCACCCTAACTGTAACCCTAACCCTAACAATAACCCTCACCCTAACCCTAACCCTAACTCTCACCCTCACCCTAACCCTAAACCTAAGCCTCACCCAAACCCTAACCCTAACCCTAAAGCTAACGCTAAGGCTAACCCTCACCCTCACCCTAACCCTAAGCCTAACCCTAACCTTCAACATCAACTGAACCCTCACTCTAACCCTTTACCACATCCTAAACCTAACCCTCACCCTCACCATATACCTAAACCTAACCCTAACCCACACCATAACGCTAACCGTCAGCCTAAGACTCACCCTTACCCGAAAACTCACCCTAACCCTTACCTTCATGCTAATCCTAACCCTAATCCTCACACTAACCCTAACCATAAACATAACCTTCATCCTAACCCTCACCCTAATCCTTACCCTAAACCCTACCATCAACCTCACACTAGCCCTAACACTCAACCTCACCCTAATCCTAAACCTAACCCTAACCTTCTCCCTAACCCTAACCCTAACCCTAATGCTAACCCTAACCCTCACCCTCACCCAACCCTCACCCTCACCCTTACCCTCACACTAACTCTAACACTAACAATCACACTAAACCTAACCCTAACCCTACCCCTAACCCTACGCCTCAGCCTAACACTCACCCTAACCCTAACCCTAATCCTCACCCTATCCCTAAACCTAAACTTAACCCTCACCCTCAGCCTAGCCCTCACCCTAACCTTAACCCTAAACCTAACCCTCACCCTCACCCTAAACCTAATGCTAACCCTGAACTTCACCCTCACCCTAACTCTCACCCTAACCTTTACCCTCACCTTAACCTAATCCTCACCCTCACCCTTACCCTCACACTAACTCTAACACTAACAATCACACTAAACCGAACCCTAACCCGACCCCTAACCCTACCCCTCAGCCTAACACTCACTCTAACCCTAACCCTAATCCTCACCCTATCCCTAAACCTAAACTTAACCCTCACCCTCAGCCAAGCCCTCACCCCAACCTTAACCCTAAACCTAACCCTCACCCTCACCCTAAAACTAATGCTAACCCTGAACTTCACCCTCACCCTAACTCTCACCCTAACCCTTACTCTCACCTTAACCTAATACTCACCCTCACCCTAAAACTCAACCTAACCCTTACACTAACAATCACACTAAACCTAACCCTCACACTAACCCTAACCCTAACCCTCACCCTAAACCTCACCATAACCCTTATCCTCACCCTATCCGTAACCCTAATCCTCACACTAACCCTAAACCTAACCCTAACCCTCACCCTCACCGTCACCATGACCCTCACCCTAAACATAACCCTCACCCACACCCTCACCCTCACCCTAACCCTCACTCTCACCCTAGCATTCACCCTAATCCTAACGATAACCCTAACCAAACTCTCACCCTCAGCCTCACCCTCAGCCTCAGCCTAACCCTATCCCTAAACCTAATCCTAACCCTATCCCTCAACCTCACCCTCACCTTCACCCTAATCCTAACCCTCACCCTCACAGTAACACTTAACCTCACCCTAACCCTAACCATAAACCTCACACTAACCCTAACCCTTACCATCACCCTCATCCTAACACTAATCCCAACCCTCAACCTCATGCCTCACATTCACCCTCAGCCTAAACCTAATCCTAACCCTAATCCTAACCCTAACCCTCACCCTCACCTTCACCCTTATCCTAACCATAAGCCTCACCCTAACCCTAACCCACAGAATAACCCTCTACTTCACCCTAACCCTTACCCTCACCCTAACCTAACCCTCACCTCACCCTAACCCTCAACCTAACCCTAACCCTAACCCTAACCATCATACTAACCCTCACCCTAACTCTAACCCTCACGCTAACCCTCATCCTAACACTCACGCTAACCCTAACCCTCACTCTCACCCTAACACTCACCCTAACCCTAACTCTAAGCCTAACCCTCACCCTCACCCTAACACTCACCCTAAGGCTTACCCTCACCCTAACACTAAGCCTAACCCTAACCCACATAATATCAATAACCCTCACACTAATCCTAACCTTACCGGTAACCCTATAGCTCATCCTACACCTAAAAGTAACCCTAACCCTCACTCTCACCCTCACCCTCACCCTCAGCCTAAACCTAAACCCAACCTAATCCTAACCCTAACCCTCATGCTCACTCTCACCTTAACCCTAACCCTAACTCTAACCTTAACCCTCACCCTCACACTAACCACCACCATAAACTTTAACCTCACCCTAAATCTAACCCTAACCCTAACCTTCACACTAACCCTAACCCTCACCCTCACCATAACTCAAACCCTCACTCTAACCCTCACCCCAAACCTAAACCTAACCCTCACCCTAAACCTAACCCTCACCCTCATCTTCACCCTCAGCCTCACCCTCACACTCACCGTAACCCTATCCCTCACCCTAACCCTAACCCTCACCCACATCCTAACACTCACCCTCAACCTAACTTTCACCCTCACACTAAACATCACCCTAACAGTAACCCTCACTCTAACCCTAACGCTAACCCTCACCCTCACCCTAACCCTTAAGCTAACCATCACACTCACCCTCACCCTCACCTTAAAACTCACCCTCAGTCTAGCCCTTAGCCTAATCCTAACTGTAACCCTAACCCAGCCCTCAAACTCACCCTCACACTCACCCTCAGCCTAACAATATAACTACACCTAATCCTAACCCTAAACCTCACCATAACCCTCACCTTCACCCTAACCCTAACCCTCACCCAAACCGTAATCCTCAACCTTACCCTAACAGTCACTGTAACCCTAACCCTAACACTAAGCCTAAACCTCACTCTAACCCTCACCTTAACACTAAACCTAACACTCATCCTAACCCTCACCATAACCCTAACCCTAACCCTAACACTCACCCTCAACCTAACACTGACCCTAACCCTTACCCTTATCCTAACCCTAACTCTAACTCTCACACTAACCTAACCCTCACACTAACCCTCACCCTAACACTAACCCTAACACTCACCCTCACCCTTACCCTCAGCTTAAACCTAATCCTTATCCTAACCCAAAACCTCACCTCACCCTCACTCTAGCCCTAACCCTCACCCTCAACCTCACCCTAATTCTAACCCTAACCCTCATCCTAATCTTAACCCCCACCCTAACCCAAAATCTAATCCTCAACCTCACAGTAAAACTAAACCTAACCCTAACCATAACAATAACCCTCACCCTAACCCTCACACTAACCCTAACGCTAACCCTAAACCTCAATCTCAACCAAACCCTCACCATAACCCTGACCCTCACCCTAACCCTAAGCATAACCCTCACAATAAACATTACCCTCACCATAACCCTAATTCTACAACTCAACCTAACCCTCACAATAACCCTAACCCTAACCCTCACCCTAAACCTCACCATCACCCTAACCCTAAACCTAAACCTAACCCTCAACCTTACCCTCACCTTCACCCTAACCCTAACCCTAACAATAACCCAAACCCTCACCCTCACCCTCAACCTTCCCCTAACCCTAAACCTAATCCTAACAATAACCCTCACCCTAACCCTAACCCTAAACCTCACCATCACCCTAACCCTAACCCTACCCCAAACCCTCACACAAACCCTAACCCTAAACCTAACCCTAACCCCAAGTCTAACCCTCACCCTCACCCTAACTCTAATGCTAACCCTAACATTGACCCTCACCCTAACCCTCACCCTAACCCTTTACCTCACCCTATACCTAATCCTCAACCTCACCATATCCCTAACCATAACCCTAAACCCCACCTTAAACCTAACAATCAGCCTAACACTCACCCTCACCCTAAAGCTCACCCTAACACTTACCCTCACCCTAACCCAAACCCTAACCCTAATCCTGACACTAATCCTAACCCTAACCATAACCATCATCCTAACCGTCACCCTAATCCTAACCCGAAACCCTAACCTCAACCTCACCCTAGCCCTAACCCTCACCCTAACCCAAACCCTAATGTTAACACTAAACCTCACCCACACCCTATCCCTCACCCTAACCCTTGAACTCACCCTAACCCTAACTCTAACAATCACACTAAACTTAACCCTGACCCTAACCCTAACCCTACCCCTCAGCCTAACACTCACCCTAACCCTAAACCCAACCCTAATCCTCACCCTATCCCTAAACCTAACCCTAACCCTCACCCTCAGAGTAGCCCTCACCCTAACCCTAACCTTAACCCTAAGCCTCGCCCTCACCCTAAACCTTATGATAAACCTAAACTTCACCCTCACCCTAACCCTTACACTCACCCTAAACCTAATCCTCACCCTCACCCTAAAACTCACCCTAACCCTAACCCTCACCCTAACCCTAACCCTAACACTAACACTAACGATAATCCTAACACTCACGCTAATCCTCAAGCTAATCCTGACCCTAAACAAACCCCTCACCCTCACCCTTAAACTCACCCTAACCCTTACCCTCACCCTAATCCTAACTCTCACACTAACCCTAACCCTCACCCTAACCCTAACCCTAACCCTCAGCCTGACCCTCATCCTAACCATAAACCTAATGCTAACACTCACCCTCACCCTAGCCCTAACCCTAAACGTCACCCTAATTCTAACCCACACCCTAACCCTCACCTGAACCTTAGCCTAACCCTCATCCTAACCCTAAACCTAATCCTAACACTCACCCTCACCCTATTCCTAACCCTAAACGTCACCCTAATTCTAACCCTTACCCTAAGCCTCCCCCGAAACTTTACCCTCAACCTAACCCTAATACAAACATTCAGCCATTCCCTCACCCTAAACCTAACCCTCTCCCTAACACACACACTCACCCTAATCCTCACCATAACCCTTGCAGTCACGCAAACCCAACCCTAATCCTCACACTAACCCTAAACCTAACCCTAACCCTAAACCTCACCCTAACCCTCACCCTCACCCTAACCCTAATCCTATTCCTCACCTTAATGCTAACCCTAAACCTAAACCTCACCCTAACCCTCACCTTCACCGGAAGCCTCACCCATACCCTAACCCTCACCATCACCCCCAACCTCACTCTAATCCTAACCCTAATTCTCAGGTAACCCTAACCCTAACCCTCACCCTACCCCTCACACTAACCCTAACACTACACTGAAACCTCAATCTCACCCTAACCCTCACCCTAACCCTTAACCTTACCCTAACTCTAACCCTAACCCTAACCCTCAAACTCAACCGAACCTTCATACTTACCCTAGCCCTTACCCTAACCCTAATCCTAAACCTCACCCTCACCCTAACCCTCACTCTCACCCTAAACATCACCCTAACCCTAACCCTCACCATAATCCTAACCCTAACCCTCATCGTAAATCTCACCCTCAACATCACCCTTACCCTAACCCTAACCCTAACCCTCACCCTAACCCTAACGCTCTCCTTAAAACTCACCCTCATCCTAAACCTCACCCTAAACCTTACCCTCACTCTAACCCTATACCTAACCCTAAACCTAACCCTCACCCTCACCAGCACCCTCACCCTAAACCTAACCCTAACCCAAAAAATAAGCCTAACCCTAACCTTAACCCTAAACCTGACCCTCACCCTAACCCTAATCCTCACCCTAAACCTAACACTAACCCTCTCACCCTCAGACTAGCCCACACCCTAACCCTAACCCTAAGCCGAACCTTCAACCTCACCCTAAACCTAATGCTAAGCCTAACCTTCACCCTCACCCTAACCCTCACCATAACCCTGAACCTCACCCTAAACCTAACCCTCACCCTCACCCTAACCCTAACACTCACACTAACGTAAACCTCAGCTTAACCCTCACCCTCACCCTAAACCTCACCCTAACACTTACCCTCTCCCTAAACCTTACCCTCACCCTTCCCCAACCAACAACCTAACCTTAACCCTCACCCTAAAACTCACCCTAACATTTAACCTCACCCTAAACCTAGCACTCATCCTCACCATATCCCTAACACTAACCCTAACCCTCACCTTAAACCTAACCGTCAGCCTAACACAAACCCTCACCCTAGACCACAACCTAACCCTTACCCTCACCCTAAGCCACACTCTCAGCATCACCCTCATCCTAAGCCTAACCCTAAAGCTAACCCTAATCCTAAATCTAAACCTATCCTTCACCCTCTCCCTAACCCTAAATCTAACCCTAAATTTAACCCTCACCCTGACGGTAACCCTAACCCTCACCCTAACAATAACTCTAATCTTAAACCTCACCCTAACTCTAACCCTCACCCTAAATCTAACCCTAAACCTGACACTCACTCTATCCCTAACCCTCACCCTCACCCTTACTTTCAGCCTAACCCTAACCCTAACCCTAATCGTAAACCTGAACCTCACACTCACCCTTAACCTAACCCAAACCCCTACCCTCATCCTCACCCTCGAATTCATCCTAACCCTAATCCTAACACTAACCCTCATCCTAACCCTGACCATCACACTCACCCTAACCCTCACCCTTACCCTAATCCTCCCCCTAACCCTAACCCTCATCCTAACCATAAGCCTAACCATAACCCCAATCCTCACCCTAACCCCCACCATAACACTAAACCTAGCCCTAACCCCCACC
Organism: Dipodomys merriami; assembly: GCF_024711535.1. NCBI lineage: Eukaryota > Metazoa > Chordata > Mammalia > Rodentia > Heteromyidae > Dipodomys > Dipodomys merriami. Next base: position 897,954 of record NW_027203627.1, on the reverse strand, counting down.
CTAACACTAACAAAAACCCTAACCCTTAGCCTCACCCTAACCCTCACCCTAACCCTTACACTCAAGGTCACCCTACCCCTCACACTAACCCTAAACCTCACCCTATCTTTCACCCTAACCCTAATCATCACACTAACCCTATCTCTCACCCTCACCCTAACCCTCATCCTAACCCTTACCCTCACGCTGACTCAACCCTCTCACTAACCATAAAACTCAACCTAACCCTAGCCTTAGCCGTCACCCTCACCCTAACCCTAACCCTAATCCTAACCATAAACCTCATCTTCACCCTCTTCCTTACCCTAACCCTAAACCTCACCCTCAACGTCAACCTCACCCTAACCCTCAACCTCACCCTCACTCTCACCATAACCAAAACCCTAACCTTCACCCTAACCCTAACATTCACCGTAAACTTAACCCGAATCCTCCCCCTTACCCTCACCCTATCACTAACCCTAACCCTAACCATCACCCTAACCCTAACCCTAACCTAATGCTAACCCTAACGTTCACCCTTACCCTAACCCTTACCCTAACCCTTACCCTCAAAATAACCCTAACCCTAAACCTAACCCTCACACAATGCCTAAGCCTCACATTTACCCTAACCCTAACACTAACAAAAACCCTAACTCTAACCCTAAACCTAACCCTCAACCTCAACCTAACCCTAACCCTAACCGTAACAATAACCCTATTCCTAACCCTAATCCTAAATCTCATCCTCACGCTGACACTCACCCTAACTCTAACACTAACCCTAACCCAAAAATAACCCTAACCGTAACCCGAAACCTAACCCTCAGCCTAACCCTAAACCTAACCCCACCCCTCAGCCTAATCCTCTTCCTAAACCTAAAACTAAACCTCACCCTAAACCTAAACAACAACCTAACCCTAATCTTAACCCTCACCCTAACCCTCAACCTAACACAAATCCATACCCTAACCCTAACACTAACCCTCACCGAAACTGTAACCCTCTCCCTAAACCTCACCCTAACCTTTACGCTCACCCTAACCCTAACTCTAATCCTCACACTAACCCTAAACCTAATCTTAACCCTAACCCTGAACCTCAGCCTCACCCTAACCATAACCCTAAACCTAAACCTCACGCTCACCCTAATGCTAACCCTAACCCTAATAATAACCCTATTCCTAACCCTAATCCTAACACTCATCCTCACCCTCAGGCTCACCCTAACCCTAAACCTAACCCTAACCCTAACCCAACAATAACCCTAACCCTAATGCTAACCCTCACCCTAACCCTAATCCTAACCCCACCCCTCAGCCTAATCCTCATCCTAAAACTAAACCTAAACCTAAACCTCAACCTAACCCTAAAGATCACCCTAAACCTAACCCTCACCCTCACCCTCAGCCTCAGCCTACCCCTATCACTAACCCTAATCCTGACCCTCACCCTAACCTTAACCCTCACCCTAACATTCACCCTAACACATGTCCTCACACTAACCCTAACCCTCACCCTAACCCTCACCTTAACCCTAACCTTCTCCCTAAACCTCACTCTCACCCTAACCCTCACCCTAAATACTAACCTCACCCTAACCCTAACCTTAACCCTAACCCTAATCCTCACACTAACACTAACCCTAACCCCAACCCTAACCATAACACTCACCCTCACCCTAAACCTCAACTTCACCCTAACCCTCACCCTCACCTTAACCCTCACCCTTTCCCTAAATATCACCCTAACACTAACCCTCACCGTAACCCTAACCCTCATCCTGACCCTAAACCTCACCCTCACAATCACCCTCCTCCTAAGCCTAAACCTAAACCTAACACTAATCCTAAACCTAACCTTCTCGCTCACCCTCACCCTAACCCTAATGCTAACCCTAAACTTAACCCTCACCCTCACCCTATCCCTAAATCGAACCGTAACAATAACCTTAATCCTAACCCTAACCCTATCCCTAATCCTCACGTTCAACCTAACCCTAACACTAAACCTAAACCTCACCCTAAAACTCACCCTAACACTCACATTAACCTAACTCTCACACTCACCTAAACCCTCACCCTAAACCTTACCCTAAACCTAACCCTAACCCTTACCCTCACCCTAAACCTAAGCCTAACCCTAAACCTCACAATAACCCTATCCCTAACCCTAACCCTCACCCTAACCCTCACCCTCACCCTAACCCTATTCCTAACCCTCACCCTAATGCTAACACTAACCCTAACGCTCATCCTCACCCTAAACCTCACAGTCACACTAACCCTCAGCCACACCCTAACCGTCACACTCACCCTAACCCTCACCCTCACCCTAACATTCACCATCACCCTAATTCTATCCCTCACCCTAACCCGAACCCGAACCCTCAACCTAACCCTAACCCAAACCTTCACCCTTTCCCTCACCCTAACCATAAACCTCTCCCTAACCCTCACCCTCACCCTAACCCTAACCCTAATCCTCACACTAACCCTAACCTTAACCCTAACCCTATACCTCACTCTAATCCTCACCCTCACCCTAACCCTAACCCTATCACTCACCCTAACGCTAACCCTAACCCTAAACCTCACCCTAACGCTCATGGTCACCTTAACCCTCACCGTCACCCTAAGCCTCACCCACACCCTAACCCTCACCCTCACCCTAAAAATCACTCTAACCCTAAATTTCACCATAATCCTAACCCTAACTCTCACCCTAAACCTCACCGTCAACATCACCCTCACCCTAAGCCTAACCACAAACCTAAACCTAAACCTAAACCTAACCCTCTCTCTCACCAATACCCTAAACCTAACCATAACCCTCACCCTAACCCTAACCCTCTCCCTAAAACTCACCTTCAGCCTAAGCCTCACCCTAAACCTTACCCTCACCCTAACCCTAAACCTGACACTCACCCTTACCCTCAGCCTAAACCTAACATTAACACTAATCCTAACCCTGAAGCTCACCCTCACCCTGAACCTAACCCAAACCCTAAATCTCACCATCACCCTCACCCTAACTCTCACCCTAACCCTATCCCTAACCCTCACCCTAACCTTAACCCTCACCCAAACACCCACCCTAACACATACTCTCACCCTAAACCTAACCCTAAACCTAACCCTCACCCTAACATTCACCCTAAACCTAACCCTCCCCCTAAAACTCACGCTCACCCTAAACCTCACCCTAACCCTTACAATCACCCTAACCCTAAACCTACCCCTCACCCGAACCCTCAACCTAACCCTAACCCACAACCTAACCCTTACCATAACACTCATCCTCACCCTAGCCCACATCCTAACCCTAATCGTAAACCTAACCCTCAACCTAAACCTAACCCTCACCCTCAAACTAACGCTCACCCTCACCATAATCCTCACCCTAACCCTAACCCTAAAAATAAACCTAACCCTCACCCTCACCCTCAGCCTTCCCCTAACCCTAACCCTAACAATAATCCTCACCCTAACCCTAACACTAACACTCACCCTCACCCTAACCCTAACCATAAACCTAACCTTCACCCAAAACCTAACCCTCACTCTAACCCTTAACCTCACCGTAAACCTAACCCTCACCCTCAACTTAAACCTCAACCTAACCCTTACCCTCACCCTAACCCTAACCCTAACCCTAACCCTAATCCTCACACTAACTCTAACCCTAACCATAACCATCATCCAAACTCTCACCCTAATCCTAATCCTAACCCTTAACCTCACCCTAACCCTAACACTAACAAACACATTAAACCTAACCCTACCCCTCAGCCTAACACCCACCCTAACCCTAACCCACACCCTAATCCTCACCCTATCCCTAAACATAACACTGACCCTCACCCTAAACCTAATGCTAAACCTAACTTTCACTCTCATCCTAACCCCCACCCTAATGATTACCCTCACCCTAAACCTAACCCTCACCCTCACACTAAAACTCACGCTCACCCAAACCATCACCCTAACCCTGACCCTAACCCTCACACTAACCCTCGCCCTAACCCTACCACTACCACTACCACTAACACTAACCTTAATCCCAATGCTCACCCTAATCCTCAAGCTAACGGTAACCCTCACCCTCAGCCTATCCCTCAACCTAACCCTAACCCTAATCCTAACCCTCACCCTCACCCTAAACTTAATGCTAAACCTAAACTTCACCCTCACCCTAACCCTCATCCTAATGCTTACTCTCACCCTAAACCTTAGACTCACCCTCACCCTAAAACTCAACCTCACCCTAACCCTAACCCTCACCCTAACCCTCAATCTAACCCATACCCTCACCATAAACTTAACCCTCAAACTAAAATTTAACCTAACCCTAAACCTCACCCTAACCCTCATCCTAACCCTAACTCTAAACCTACCCCTCACCCGAACCCTCACCCTAACCCTAACCCTAACCGTAACCCTAAACCTCACACTCACCCTAGCCCTCATCCTAAACCTAAACCTAACCCTAACCCCAACCCTCATCCTAACCCCCACCATAACCCTAAACCTAACCCTAACCCTCACCCTAACACTAACAATAACCCTAACCTTCAGCCTCACCCTAACCCTCACCCTAACCCTTAATCTCACAGTCACCCTACCCCTCACACTAAACCTAACCTTGACCCTAACCCTAAACCTCTCCCTAATCCTTACATTAACCCTAAACCTAAACCTAACAATAACCCTCACACAAACCCTCACCCTAAACCTAACCCTAACCCTAATTCTCACCCTCACCTTAACTATCACCCTAACCCTTAACCTCATGCTCTCCGAACCCTCACCCTAACACTGATTGTAATCCTAACTCTAAACATCAACTTCACCCTCTCCCTTACCCTAACCCTAATCCTCACCCTCAACCTCTCCCTCACCCTAACCCTGAACCTAACCCTAAGCCTAACCCTCACCCAACCTTAAACCTAACCCTCACCCTTACCCTCACACTAAAGCTAACCCTAAACCTAACCCTCAGCCTAACCCTAACCCTAAACCTAATGCTAACCCTAATGCTCACCCTTAACCTAACCTTCACCCTAACCCTTACCCGCACCCTAACCCTAACCCTAAACCTAACCCTCACACTAAAACTACCCCTCACCACAAACCTAACCATAATGGTAACTATAACGCTAACCCTAAACCTAAACCTAACCCTCACCCTCACCCTAATCCTAACGCTAACCCTAACAATAAACGTATCCCTAACCCTAACCTTAACCCTCATCCTAACCCTCACCATAACATATACCCTCACCCTAACCCTAACCCTAACCCTCACCCTAACCTTCAAAGTAACCCTAAACCTCTTCCTAAACCTCACTCTAACCCTTACCCGCACCTTAACCCTAACCCTAATCCTCACCCTAACCCTAACCCTAACCCTCACACTAACCTTCAAAGTAACCCTAAACCTCTTCCTAAACCTTACTCTAACCCTTACCCGCACCCTAACCCTAACCCTAATCCTCACACTAACCCTAACCCTAACCCTAAACCTAACCCTCACCCTAACCCTCACCCTAAACCTCACCCTAACCCTCACCCTAAGCCTCATACTCAACTTAACACTAATGCTAACCCCAATCTTCACCCTCACCCTAACCCTCAAGCTAAAACTTAAACTCACCTTAAACCTAACCCTCAATCTCAACCTCAACCTAAACCTAACCCTAACCCTAACCCTCACCCTAATCCTTAACCTAACCCTAACCCTAACACAAACCCTAACCCTCACCGACACCCTAACCCTCACCCAAATCCTAACCCTCACCCAAACCCTAACCCTCACCGTCACCCTAACCCTCACTCACACCCTAATCCTCACCCTCACCCAAAATATCAAGCTAACCCTAACCCTCACCCTAACCCTAACCCTAAACCTCACCCTAAGGCTCAGCCTCACCATCACCCTCACCCTAAGAATAACCCTAAACCTAACGCTAGTCCTAAACCTAACCCTCTCACTCACCCTCACGCTAACCCTAACGCTAACGCTAACGCTAACCCTAACCCTCAACCTCAACCTAAACCTAACCCTAACCCTAAACCTAACCCTAACAATAACCCTAACCCTAACCCTAACATTCACCCACACCCTCACCCTCACCCAACCCTAAACCTAACCCTCACCCTTACCCTCACACTAAACCTAACCTCACCATAAACCTAATCCTCACACTAACCCTAACCCTAACCATAAACTTCATCCTAACACTCATCCTAATTCTAACCCTAAACCCTACCCTCACACTCACCCTAACCGTAACCTTCACCCTAACCCTAACCCTAACTCTCACCCTAAACCTCACCTTCACTCTAACCCTCACCCTTACCCTAAATATCACCCTAACTCTAACCCTCTCCCTAAACCTAACCCTAAGTCTCAAACTAAGCCTCACCCTCACTATCAACCTCACCACAAGCTTAACCTTAAACCTAACCCTAATCCTAAACCTAAACCTCTCCCTCACCCTCATGCTAACCCTAATGCTAACCTTAACCCTAAACCTCACCCACACCCTAACCCTAACTCTAAGTGTAACAATAACCCTAACCCTAACCCTATCCCTAACCCTCACCCTCCCCCTAAACCTCACCTTCACCCTCAACCTAACCCTAACACTAAAACTAATCCTCACCCTAACACTCACACTAAAACTAGCCCTCACACCCACACTAACCCTCACCCTAAACCTTACCATAACTATAACCCTAAGAATTACCCTCACCATAACACTAACCCTAATCCTGATCCTCACATTAATCATAAACCTAAACCAGACCCTAACCATAACCCACACCCTAGGCCTCACCCTCCCCTTAACCGTAACCATAACCCTAAGTGTAATCCTAACCCTAAACCTCTCCCTCACCCTAAAACTCAACCTCACACTCACCCTCACTGTCACATTAAACCTCACCATCACCCTAACCCTCACACTCACCCTAACCCTTACCCTCACCCTAAACCTCACCCTCACTGTAAATATCACCCAAAGCCAAACCCTCACCCTAACCCTAACCCTAACCCTAAACCTCATCCTCACCCTAACCCTAACCCTAAGCCTAACAATAACCCTAAGCCTAAACCTTAACCTAACCCTAAACCTCACCCTCACCCTAACCCTAATCCTAACCTTAACCATAAACCTAATTCTCACACTAACCATAACCATAACCATAACCTTCATCCTAAACCTCACCCTAATTCTAACCCTAAAACCTACCCTCACCCTCACCCTAAACCTAAACCTCAAGCTCACACTCACCCTAATCCTAAACCTAAGCCTAACCCTAACTCTCCCCCTCCCCCTATCTCCCACCCTAACCCTTAACCTCACCCTAACCCTAACCCTAACAATCACACTAAACCTAACCCTCACCCTCACCCTAACCCTAACCCTAACCCTCACCCTCAAGTTAAACCTAATGCTAACCCTAACCTTCACCCTCATCCTAACCCTCACACTAACCCTTACAGAAACCATAAACCTAACCCTCATTCTCACCCTAAAACTCACCCTAACCCTAAACCTCACCCTAAACGTCACCCTAACCCTAACCCTAAAACTCAACCTAAAACTCACTCTAATCCTAACACTAACACTAACCCTCACCCTAACCCTAACCCTCACCCTAACCTTTACCCTAACCCTCACCCTCACCTTAACACTAACCCTAACCTTAACCATAACCCTAATCCTCACACTAAACCTAAGGCTAAGCATAACCTTCATCTTAACCCTCAACCTAATTCTAACCCTAAAACCTAGCCTCACCCTAAACCTAACCCTCACCCTAAATGTCACCCTAACCCTAAACCTCACCCTAACCCTCACCGTAACCCTAAAACTAACCCTAATGCTAACCATAACGCTCACCCTTACTCTAAACATCACCCTAACCCTAACACTAACCCTGACCCTAATGCTAACCCTAACCCTAACCCTACCCTAACCCTAACCCTCACCCTCACCCTAAACCTAACCCTAACCCTAAACCTAAACCTAATCCTCACACTAACCCTAACCCTAACCATAAACTTCATCCTAAAACTCACACTAATCCTAAACCTAAACCCTACCCTCACCATCACCCTATACCTAACTCTCACCCTCACCCTCACCCTAATCCTAAACCTAACCCTAACCCTAACCCTCACCCTCACACTATCCCTCACCATAACCCTTACCCTCACCCTAACCAGAACCCTAACAATCACCCTAAACCTAACCATCACCCTAAGCCTAAACCTACCACTCAGCCTAACGCTCACTCTAACCATAACCCTAACCCTAAATCCTACACTCACCATCACCCTAACCCTAATTCTCACCCTCATCCTAACTGTATTCCTAAACCTAACCATAATCCTAAACCTCACCCTCACCCTATCCCTCACCCTAACCCTTACCCTCACCATAACCCTAACCCTAACAATCACACTTAACCTAACCCTCACCCTAACCCTATACTACCCCTCAGCCTACTGCTCACTCTAACACTAACCCTAACCCTAATGCTCACCATATCCCTAAACCTAACCCTAACCTTCATCCTCAGCCTAGCCCTAACCCTAAACTTAACCCTAACCCCAACCCTCCCCCTCCCCCTAAACCTAATGCTAACACTAACCTTCACCCTCACCCTAACCCTCACCCTAACCCTTACCCTCACCGTAAACCTAACCCTCACCCTCACCCTACAACTCACCCTAACCCTAACCCTCACCCTAAACCTCACTCTAACCTTAACCTTAACCCTAACCCTCACCCTAAACCTAAACCTCACCCTAACCATAACCTTCACCCTCACCATCAACCTCACCATAACCCTAACCCTAAACCTAACACTCATGCTAACCCTAACCCTAAACCTAATTCTAAATCTAACACTCACCCTTACTCTAACCCTCACCCTAACCCTAACCCTAACCCTCACCCTAATGCTAACCCTAAACGTAACTCTCACCCTAACACTAACCCTCACCCTCACACTAACCCTTAACATAACCCTAAACCTAATCCTCACCCTTACCCTAACCCTCACCATATTGCTAAACATAAATCTAACGCTCACCCTAACCCTAACCCTCACCCTCACACTAACCTTTACCCTAACCCTAAGCCTAATCCTCAAACTTACCCTAATCCTCACCCTATTGCTAAACCTAAACCTAACGCTCACCCTAACCCTAACCCTCACCCTCACACTAACCTTTACCCTAACCCTAAACCTAATCCTCTCCCTAACCCTAACCCTAACCCTAATGCTAACCCTAACACTCACCCTCACCCTATCCCTCAACCTAACCCTTACCCTCACCCTAAAACTAAACCTAACAATCACACTAAAACTAACCGTCACCTAAACCCTAACCCTACCCTTTTGCCTAATGCACACCCTAACACTAACCCAATCCCTAACCCTAACCCTAATTCTAACCCTATCCTTAAACGTACCCCTAACCCTCTCCATCAGCCTAGCCCTCACCCTAACCCTAACACTAACACTAACCCTCACACTCACCCTAAACCTAATGCTAACCCTAATCTTCACCCTCACCCTAACCCTCACCCTAACCCTTACCCTCACCCTAAACATAACCCTCACCCTCACCCTACAACTCACCCTAAACCTAACACACACACTACACCTAACGCTCACCCTAATTCACCCTAACCTTTACCCTAACTCTAAACCTCATCCTCACTCTAAGCCTAACCCTAACCCTAATGCTAACCCTAACACTGATCCTCACCCTATCCCTCACCCTAACCCTTATCCTCACCCTAACACTAAACCTAACAATCACACTAAACCTAAACCTCACCTAAACCCTAAACCTACCCTTTTGCCTAATGCACACTCTAACCCTAACCATATCCCTATCCCTAACCCTTATCCTCACCCTATCCCTAAACCTAAACCTAACCCTCACCCTCAGCCTATCCCTCACCTAACCCTAACACTAACACTAACCCTCACACTCACCCTAAACCTAATGCTAAACCTAACCTTCACCCTCACCCTAACCCTCACCCTCAGCCTATCCCTCACCTAACCCTAACACTAACACTAACCCTCACACTCACCCTAAACCTAATGCTAAACCTAACCTTCACCCTCACCCTAACCCTCACCCTAACCCTTACCCTCACCCTAAACCTAACCCTCACCCTCACCCTAAAACTCACCCTTACCCTAACCCTTTCCCTACACCTCACCCTAACCCTAATCCTAACCCTCACCCTAAACCTATCCCTAACCCTAACCCTAACACTAACACTAACCATAATCCTAAAGCTCACCCGAATCCTCATGCTAACCCTAACCCTACCCCTACCCCTCACCCTCACCCTTAACCTCACCCTAAACCTTACCCTCACCCTAACGCTAACCCTCACACTAACCCTAATCCTCACCCTTGCCTTAACCCTCGCCCATACCCTAAGCCTAACCCTAAACATCATCCTAATTCTAACCTTCACCCTCAGGATTACCGTCAACCTCACCCTCAGCCTAACCCTAAAATTAAACCTAATCCTAACCCTCAACCTCACCCTCACCCTAACCATAACCCTAACCCTCACTCTCACACTCAGCCTATCTCTAAACCTATACCTAACCCTCACCCTAACCCTAACCCTCAAACTTACCCTCAACTGATCCCTCACCCTCAACTTAACCCAAACCCAAACCCTCAACTTAACCCTAACCATATCCCTAACCCTCACCCTCACCATAAACCTAACCCTAAACCTCACCCTAACCCTAACACTAAACCTAACTCTCACCCTAACACTCACCCTAATACTAGCCCTCACTCTCACCCTAACCCTCACCCTAAACCTTACCCTAAATATAACCCTAAAGCTTACCCTCACCCTCACTCTAACCATAACCCTAATCCTCACACTAATCCTAAGCCTAAACATAACACTAACCCTAACCCTCAACCTAACCCTCAACCTCACCCTAACCCAAACCCTAACCCTAAACCAAAATCTAATTGTAACCCTAACCTTAACCCAATCCCTCACCCTCAACCTCACCCTAAACCTAATCCTAATCCTAACCCTAAACTTAACCCTCACCCTCGCCTTATCCCTCACCCTAACCCTTACCCTCACCCTAACCTTAACCCTACCCCTCTGCCTAATGCCCACTCTAACCATAACCCTAACCCTAAACCCTACCCTAATCATCAACCTATCCCTAACTCTCACCCTCACCGTCACCCTAATCCAAAACCTAAACCTAAATTTATCCCTCACCCTCACCCTATCCCTCACCCTAAACCTTACCCTCACCCTAATCCTAACCCTAACAATCACACTAAACCTAACCCTCAACCTAACCCTTACCCTACCCCTCAGCCTATTGCTCACTCTAACCATAACCCTAACCCTAACCCTACCCCTCAGCCTAACGCTCACTCTAACCATAACCCTAACCCTAATACTTACCCTATCCCTAAAACTAACCCTGACCTTAAACCTCACCCTCAGCCTAAACCTAATGCTAACCCTAACTTTCACCTTCACCCTAACCCTCACCCTAACCCCTACGCTCACCGTAAACCTAACACTCACCCTCACCCTACAACTCACCCTAACCCTAAAACTCACCCTAACCCTAATCCTAACCCTCACCCTAAACCTAATCCTAACACTAACACTAACCATAATCCTAATGCTCACCAGAATCCTCAGCCCAAACCTAAACTTAACCCTACCTCACAACCTCCACCTTACCCTCACCCTAACCCTTACCCTCACCCGTACGCTAACCATAACCCTAACCCTCACCCTAACCCTAATCGTAAACCCACCCCTCAGCCTAATCTTCATGCTAAACGTAAACATAAACCTAAACCTCAACCTAGTCCTAAAGATCACCCTAACCCAAACCCTCACCCTCACCCTCAGCCTAACTCTAACCATAAACCTAACCCTAACCCTAACCCTAATGATCATATTAACCCTAAACCTAACCCGAAACCTAACCCTCACCCTAACCCCCACCCTCAACATTACCCTAACCCTAACCCTCACCCTAATGCAAATCCTAACCCTAAACCTGAACCTCACGCTAAACCTCACCGTCACCCTAACCCTCACCGAAATCCTAACCCTTACACTCATCCTAACCCTCAACCTAACCCTAAATCTAACCCTCATCCTAATGCTAACCCTAACCCTAACCCTCACCCTCACCCTAACCCTAACAATAACCCTAACCTTAAACCTAATCCTCACAATAACCCTAACCCTAACCATAACCTTCACCCTAAAACTCAGACTAATCCTAACCCTAAACCCTACACTCAACATCACCCTAACCCTAACTCTCACCCTCACCCTAATCCTAAACCTAACCCTGTACCTCACCCTAACCCTAACGCTAACCCTATACCTCAACCTCACCCCATCCTTCACCGTAACCCTTACCCTCACCCTAACCCTCACCCTCACACTAACCCTAACCATAACCTTAACCATAACCCTAACCCTCAACCTCAACCTAAACCAAAACCTAAACCTAACCCTCACACTCACCCTAACCCTAAACCTAATGCTAACCCTAACACTCACCCTTACTCTAAGCCTCACCCTAACGTTAACCCTAACCCTAACCCTAATGCTAACCCTAACCCTCACCCTCACCCTATCCCTCACCCTAACCCATACACTCACCCTAACACTAAACCTAACAAGCACACTAAACCTAAACTTCACACTAACCCTAACCTGATCCCTTGCCTAATGCTCACCCTAACCCTAACCCTAACACTAATCTTCACCCTATCCCTAAACCTAAACCTAAACCTCACCCTCAGCCTAGCCCTCCCCCTAAACCTAACCCTAACACTAACCCTCAACCTCACCCTAAACCTAATGCTAACCCTAACTTTACCCTCACCCTAAACCTCACCCTAACCCTTACACTAACCCTAAACCTAACCCTCACCCTCAGCCTCACCCTAACCCTAACCTTAACCATAACCCTATTCCTCACACTAAACCTAACCCTAATCATAACCTTCATCCTAACCCTAACCCTAATTCTAACCCTAAAACTTACCCTCTCCCTCACCCTCACCCTAACCCTCACCCTCATACTCACCCTAATCCTAAACCTAACCCTAACCCTAAAACACACTCTCACCCTATTTCTCACCCTAACCCTTACTCTCACCCTAACCCTAACAATCACACTAAACCTAACCCCCACCCTAACCCTAACCCTACCCCTCAGCCTAACGCTCACCCCAAAACTAACCCTAACCCTAATCCTCACCCTATCCCTAAACCTAACCCTAATCTTCATCCTCAGCGTAGCCCTAACCCGAATCCTAAACCTAACCCTAACCCTCACCCTCACCCTAAACCTAATGCTATCCCTAACATTCACCCTCACCCTAGCCCTTACCCACACCATAAACCTAATCCTCACCCTCACACTAAAACACACCCTAACCCTAAACTTCACCCTAAACGTCACTCTAACCCTAACCCTAAACCTCACCCAAAACCTAACCCTAATTCTAACCCTCACCCTAACCCTAAACTTCACCCCAACCTTAACACTAACCCTCACCCTCTACCTCACCCTAAACCTAACTCTAAACCTAACCCTCACACTAAGCCCAACCCTAACCCTAATGCTAACCATAACGCTCACCCTTACCCTAACCCTCACGCTAACCCTAACCCTAACCTTCACCCTAATGCTAACCCTAAACCTAACGCTCACTCTAACCCTAACCCTCACCCTAACACTAACCCTAACCCTAACCCTAAACCTAATCCTCACACTAACCATAACCATAACCATAACCTTCATCCTAACCCTCACCCTAATCCTAAACCTAAATCCTACCCTCCCCATCACCCTAACCCTAACCCTAACCCTCAACCTAATAGTAACCCTAAACCTAACCCTCACCCTAACCCTAACCCTACCCCTAATGCTAACCCTAAACTTCACCTTCACCCTATCCCTCACCCTAACACTTACCCTCACCCTAACCCTAAATCTATCAATCACACTAAACCTAACCGTCACACTAAACCTAACCCTACCACTCTGCCTAATGCTCACCCTAACACTATCACTAACCCTAACCCTAACACTAATACTCACCCTATCCCTAAACCTAACCCTAACCCTCACCCTAAGCCTAGCCCGCACCCTAACCCTAACCCTAACACTAACCCCCATCCTCATGCTAAACCTTCACCCTCACCCTAACCCTCACCCTAACCCTTACCCTCACCCCACACCGAACTATAACCTTCACCCTAAAAATAACCCTAAACCTAACCCTCACCCTAATCCTAATCCTAACACTAACACTAACTGTAATCCTAATGCTCACCTGAATCCTCAGGCTAACCCTAAACCTAACTCTACCCATCCCCCTCCCCCTTACCCTCAACCTAACCCTTACCCTCACCCTAACCCTAACCCTAAACCTAACCCTAACCTTAACCCTCACCCCAACCCTAATCCTAACCCCACCCCTCAGCCTAATCCTCATTCTAAACCTAAACCTAAACCTAAAGTTCACCTAACCCTAAAGATCACCCTAAACCTAAACCTCAACCTCACCCTCACCCTCAGCCTAACCCTAACCATAACCCTAACCCTCACCCCAAAGTTAACCCTCACCCTAACCCTCACCTTAAACCTAACCCTCTCGCTAAACCTCACTCTCACCCTAAACCTCACCCTAAACCTTACCCTCACATTAACCTAACCCTTAACCCTAACCCTAATGCTCACACTAACCCTAAACCTAACCCTAACCCTAACCCTCACCCTCAACATAAGCCGAACCGTAACCCTCACCCTTTCTGTAAATACCACCCTAACACTAACACTCACCCTAACCCTAACCCTAACCCTGACCCTATGCCTCAACCTCACCATCACCCTAACCCTAAGCCTAACCCTAAACCGAACACTAATGCTAAACCTAACCCTCTCCCTCACCCTCTTGCTAACTCTAATGCTAAACCTAACCTTAACCCTCACCCTCAAAATAACCCTAACCCTAACCCTCACCCTCACCCTAGCCCTCACCATCACCCTAACCCTCACCCAAACCATAACCCTCAATCACCCTAACCCTCATCCTAACCCTCACCCTCACCCTAATGCTAAACCTAACCCTAACCCTCACCCTAAATCTAACCCTCACCCTCACCCTAACACTAACCATAACTCTCACCCTAAACCTAATCCTCACACTAACACTAACCCTAACCATAACCTTCATCCTAAAACTCACATTCATCCTAAACCTAAACCCTCCCCTCCACATCACGCTAACCCTATCTCTCACACTCACCCTAATCCTATACCTAATCCTAACCCTCACTCTAACCCTAACCCTAATGCTAACCCTAACCCTCACCCTCACCCTATCCCTCACCTTAACCCTTACCCTCACACTAACCCTAAACCTAACAATTATACTAAACCTAACCCTCACCCTAAACCTAAATCTACCCCTCTGCCTAATGCTCACCGTAACCCTAACCCTAACCCTAATCTTCACTCTATCCCAAAACCTAATCCTAACCCTCACCCTCAGCCTAGCCCTCACCCAAACCCTAACACTAATCCTCACCCTCAACCTAAACCTAGTGCTAACCCTAACCTTCACCCTCAAACTAATCCTCACCCTAACTCTTACATTCACCCTAAACCTAACCCTCACCCTCACCCTACAAGTCACCCTAACCCTAACCCTCACCCTAAACCTCAACCTAATCCTAATCCTAGCCCTCATTCTAAAACTCATCCTAAACCTAATCCTAACACTAACACTAACTGTAATCATAATGCTCACTGGAATCCTCAGGCCAACCCTATCACTAACCCTACCCCACACTCTCACCCTGACTCTCACCCTAACCCTTACCCTCCTCCTAACCCTACCTCTCAAACTAACCCTAAGCCTTACACTAACCCTAACCCTAAACCTCAGCCTAACCCTCATCCTAACCCTAAACCTAACCCTAACCTTCACCCTAACACTAACAATAAACCTAACCCTCACCCTCACCCTAAACCTAATGAAAAACCTAATCTTCACCCTCATCATAACCCTCACCCTCAACCTTACCCTCACCATAAACCTAACCCTCACCCTCAACCTAAACCTAACCCTAACCTTATCGATAACCCTAATCCTCACACTAACCCTAACCTTAACCATAACCTCATCCTAACACTCACACTAATTCTAAACCTAAACCCTACCCTCACCCTCACCCTAATCCTAACCCTCACCCTCACACTCACCATAATCCTAAAGCTAATCTTAACCCTAAACCTCACACTCACCCTAATCCTAACCCTAACCCTAACACTCATCCTAACCCTAAACCTAAACCTAAAACTCACACTAACCCTAATGATAACCCTAATGCTCACTCTTACCCAACCCTCACCCTAACCCTAATCCTAACCCCCACCCTCAGCCTAGCCCTCAACCTAACCCTAACCCTAACACTCACCCTCACCCTCACCCTAAACCTAATGGTAACCCTAACCTTCACCCTCACCCTAACCCTCTCCCTAACCCTTAACCTCACCCTAAACCTAACCCTCACCCTCTCCCTAAAACTCACGCTAACCCTAACCCTCACCCGAAACCTCACAATAACCCTAATCCTAACCCTCACCCTAACCCTAACCCTAACACTAACATTAACAGTAATCCTAATGCTCACCCGAATCCTCATGCAAACCCTAACCCTAACCCTACACCTCACCCTCACCCTTACCCTCACCCTAACCCTTACCCTCACCCAAACCCTAACACTCACACTAACCTTAACCTCACCCTAACCCTAAACCTAACCCTCAGCCTAACCCTCATCCTAACCCTAAACCTAAACCTAACCCTCACCCTCACCCAAACCCTAACCCTAAACGTCACTCTAATTCTAACCCTCACCCTCACCCTCACCGTCATCCTCACCCTCAGCCTAACCCTAAATCTAAACCTAATCTAACCCTCACCCTCACCTTCAGCCTAACCCTTACCCTAAGCCTAACCCTCAACCTCAGCCTAACTCTAAAGCTATACCTAACCCTCACCCTAACCCTAACCCTCACCCTAACCCTCAACCGAAGCCTCACCATCAACTTAACCCTAACCCAAACCCTCACCCTAACCCTCACCGTAAACCTAACCCCATGCCTAACCCTCACCCTCACCATAAACCTAACCCTCACCCTCACCCTAAACCTAACACTAAACCTAACCTTCACCCTAACACTCACCCTAACACTCACACTAAAACTAGCCCTCACTCTCACCCTAAACCTTACCCTAACTATAACCCTAAACCTTACCCACACCCTAACCCTAAAACTATCCCTAATCTGCACAATAATCCTAAGCCTAAACCTAACCCTAACCCTAACCCTCAAACTAACCCTCATCCTCACCCTAACCCTAACCCTAACACTCACCCTAATTCAAATCCTAAACCTAAACCTCAACCTCAGCCTAACCCTCAATGTCAGCCTAACCCTCACCCACACCCTGATCCTCATACTCGACCTAACCCTGACCCTCACACTACCCCTCACATTTACCCTAAATATTACCCTAACCCTAACTCTCACCCTAAACCTAACCCTAACCTCACACTAAGCCTCACCCTCATCATCACCCTCAACCTAACCTAACCCTAAACCTAACGCTAATCCTAAACCTAACCCTCTCCCTCACCCTCTCACTAACCCCAACCCTAAACCTCACCCTCAACCTAACCCTACCCCTAACCCTAATGCTAACCCTAACCCTAACCCTAAACCTAACCCTCACCCTCACCTTAACCCTAACCTTAACATAACCCTAATCCTCACACTAACCCTAATCCTAACCATAACCTTCATCCTAACCCTCACCCTAATTCTATCCCTAAACCGTACCCTCACCCTCACCCTAACACTAACCCACACCCTAACCCTCACCCTAACACTAAACCTAACCCTAAGCCTAAAACTCCCCCTCACCCTATCCCTCACCCTAACCCTTAACCTCACCCTAACCATAACCCTAATAATCACACTAAACCTAACCCTCACCCTAACCTAACCCTACCCCTCAGTCTAAGGCTCACTGTAAACAAAACCTTAACCGTAATCCTCATCCTATCCATACCTAATCCTAACCCTCATTCTCAGCCTAGCCGTAACCCAAATCCTCACCCTCACCCTAAACCTAATGCTAACCCTAAACTTCACCCTCACCCTAAACCTCACTCTCACCCTAATGCTAACCCTAACCCTAACCCTCACCCTCACCCTAACCCTCACACTCACCCTAACCCTAACCCTAAACCTAATCCTCACACTAAACCTATCCGTAACCATAACCTTCATCCTAAAACTCACATTAATCCTAACCCTAAACCCTAACCCTCACCCTCACCCAAAACCTAATTCTAACCCTAACCCTCACCCTCACCCTAACCCTCACCATAACCCTTACCCTCACCCTACACCTAACCCTCACCCTCACCCTAAAACTCACCCTTACCCTATCCCTCACCCTAAATCTCACCCTAACCTAATCCTAACCTTCACCTTAAACCTAATCCTAACACTAAGACTAACCATAATCCTAATGCTCACTCTAATCCTCAGGCCAACACTAAACCTGAGCCTACCCCTCACCCTCACCCTTACCCTCACCATAACCCTTACCCTCACCCTAACACTAACCCTAACCCTATCCCTCACCCTAACCCTAATCCTAACCCCACACTTCAGCCTAATCCTCATCCTAAACCTTAAACTAAACCTAAACCCCAATCTAAACCTAAAGATCACACTAACCCTAACCCTCACCCTCACACTCATCCTAACGTTGAACCCTCACGCTAACCCTCATCCTAACATATACCCTCACCCTAACCCTAACCCTAACCCACACCCTAACCCTTACTTTAGCCATAACCCTCTCCCTAAAGCTCACTCTCACACTAAACCTCACCCTAAACCTTACCATCACCCTAACCTTAATCCTAACCCTAACTCTAATCCTAACACTCACCCTAACTCTAACCCTCACCCTTACCCTCACACTCAACATAACCCGAACCCTAACCCTCACCCTAATGCTAACCCTAACCCTAAACCTCACCCTCACCCTAACCCTCAACCTCACCCTAACCCTCAACCTTTCTCTTAATATCACCCTAACACTAACACTCATCCTAAACCTAACCCTAAACCTAAGCCTAATGCTAATCCTAAACTTAACCCTCACCCTAACCCTCTCCCTCACCATAAACCTAACCCTAACCCTCACCCTAATGGTAACCCTAACCCTAAACCTAACCCTCACAGACACCCTAACCCTCACCCAAACACTAAGCCTCACACTCAACCTAACCCTCACCCTAACCCTAACCCTAAACCTTATCCTAATGCAAATCCTAACCCTAAACCTCACCCTAATCCTAACCCTCACCCACACCCACACCCTAACCCTAAACATTACCCTAAACCTATTCCTCACACTAACCCTAACCCTAACCATAACCTTCATCCTAAAACTCACACTAATCCTATCACCCTAATCCTAACTCTCACCCTCAACCTAATCCTAAACCTAACCCTAACCCTCACCCTCACCCTATCCCTCAATCTAACCCTTTCCCTCACCCTAACACTAAACATAACAAGCACACTAAACATAACCCTCACCCTAATCCTAACCCTACACCTCTGCCTAATGCTCACCCTAACCCTAACCCTAACCCTAATCCTCACCCTATGCCTAAACCTAACCCTAACCCTCACCGTCATCCTAGCCCTCACCCTAACCCTAAACCTAACACAAACCTTCACCCTCACCCTAAACAAAATGCTAACCCTAACCTTCACCCTCAATCTAACCCTCACCCTAACCCTTACCCTCAATATAAACCTAACCCTACCCTCACGCTACAAATCACCCTAACCCTAACCCTCACTCTAAACCTCACCCTAACCCTAATCCTAACCCTCACCCTAACCCTCAACCTAAACCTAATCCTAACACTAACACTAACCATAATCCTAATGCTCACCCGAATTCTCAGGACAACCCTAACCTTAACCCTACCCCTCCACCTCCCCCTTACCCTCACCCTATCCCTTACCCTCACCCTTACCCTAACCCTAACCCTAACGCTATCCCTCACCATAAACCTAAGCCTAAAACCACCTCTCACCCTAATCCTCATCCTAATCCTAAACCTAAACCTAAACCCCACCCTAACCATAAAGATCACCCTAACCGAAACCCTCACACTCACACTCACACTCAGCCTAACCCTAACCCTCACCCTAACGATAACCCTCACCCTAACCCTCACCTTAACACGTACCCTCACCCTAACCCTAACCCTAACCCTAACCCTAACCCTCACCATAAACCTAACCCTAACTGTCACTCTCACCCTAACGCTCACATTCACCCTCGCCATCACCCTCAGCCTATACCTCACCATAACGCTTATCCTCACCCTAACTCTAACCCTAATCCTCACACTAACCCTAACCCTAATCCTCACCATAAACCTAACCCTAAACCTCACTCTCTCCCTAACCCTAACCCTCACCCTCAGCATAACACTAACCCTAACCCTAATCCTAACCCTCACCCTCAACCTAAACCTAAACCTCACCCTCACCATCACCCTAACCCTAAACCTAACCCTATCTCTAACCCTCATCCTAACCCAGACCCTCACCCTAACCCTCACCCTAACACATACCCTCACCCTAAACCTGACCCTAACCCTCACTCTAATCCTCACCCGAAACCTAACCCTCTCCCTAAACCTCACCCTCAACCTAAACCTCATCATAACCTTTGCCCTCACCCTAACCCTAACCATCAACCTACCCCTCACCTGAACCCTCACCCTAACCCTAACCCTCAACCTAACCCGAACCCTAACCCGAACCCTAATGCTAATCCTAACCCTAAACCTCACCCTCACTCTAATCCTCAACCTCACCCTTACCCTCACCCTTTCCCTAAATATCACCCTAACACTAACACTCAACCTAACCCTAACCTTAACCCTAACCCTATGCCTTACCCTCACCAACACCCTCACCCTAAGCCTAACCCTTAACCTAACCCTAATGCTAAACCTAACCCTCTCCCTCAACCTCACGCTAACCCTAATGCTAACCCTAACCTTAACCCTCACCCTAACTCTCACCCTCAACATAACCCTAACCCTAACCCTCACCTTAATGCTAACCCTAACCCTAAACCTCACCTTCATCCTAAACTTCACCGTCACCCTAACCCTCACACAAACCCTAACCGTCACACTCACCCTAACCCTCACCCTAACCGTAACCCTACCTCTCACCCTAATAACTAACCCTGACTCTATGCCTCACCCACACCATCACCCTCACCCTAACCTAACGCTAAACCTAACCGTAATGCTAAACCTAACCCTCTCCCTCACCCTCACACTAACCCTAATGCTAAGGCTAATCTTAACCCTCACCCTAACCCTCACCCTCAACATAACCCTAACCCTAACCCTCACACTAATGCTAACCCTAACCCTAAACCTCACCCTCACCCTATCCCTCAATCTAACCCTTTCCCTCACCCTAACACTAAACATAACAAGCACACTAAACATAACCCTCACCCTAATCCTAACCCTACACCTCTGCCTAATGCTCACCCTAACCCTAACCCTAACCCTAATCCTCACCCTATGCCTAAACCTAACCCTAACCCTCACCGTCATCCTAGCCCTCACCCTAACCCTAAACCTAACACAAACCTTCACCCTCACCCTAAACAAAATGCTAACCCTAACCTTCACCCTCAATCTAACCCTCACCCTAACCCTTACCCTCAATATAAACCTAACCCTACCCTCACGCTACAAATCACCCTAACCCTAACCCTCACTCTAAACCTCACCCTAACCCTAATCCTAACCCTCACCCTAACCCTCAACCTAAACCTAATCCTAACACTAACACTAACCATAATCCTAATGCTCACCCGAATTCTCAGGACAACCCTAACCTTAACCCTACCCCTCCACCTCCCCCTTACCCTCACCCTATCCCTTACCCTCACCCTTACCCTAACCCTAACCCTAACGCTATCCCTCACCATAAACCTAAGCCTAAAACCACCTCTCACCCTAATCCTCATCCTAATCCTAAACCTAAACCTAAACCCCACCCTAACCATAAAGATCACCCTAACCGAAACCCTCACACTCACACTCACACTCAGCCTAACCCTAACCCTCACCCTAACGATAACCCTCACCCTAACCCTCACCTTAACACGTACCCTCACCCTAACCCTAACCCTAACCCTAACCCTAACCCTCACCATAAACCTAACCCTAACTGTCACTCTCACCCTAACGCTCACATTCACCCTCGCCATCACCCTCAGCCTATACCTCACCATAACGCTTATCCTCACCCTAACTCTAACCCTAATCCTCACACTAACCCTAACCCTAATCCTCACCATAAACCTAACCCTAAACCTCACTCTCTCCCTAACCCTAACCCTCACCCTCAGCATAACACTAACCCTAACCCTAATCCTAACCCTCACCCTCAACCTAAACCTAAACCTCACCCTCACCATCACCCTAACCCTAAACCTAACCCTATCTCTAACCCTCATCCTAACCCAGACCCTCACCCTAACCCTCACCCTAACACATACCCTCACCCTAAACCTGACCCTAACCCTCACTCTAATCCTCACCCGAAACCTAACCCTCTCCCTAAACCTCACCCTCAACCTAAACCTCATCATAACCTTTGCCCTCACCCTAACCCTAACCATCAACCTACCCCTCACCTGAACCCTCACCCTAACCCTAACCCTCAACCTAACCCGAACCCTAACCCGAACCCTAATGCTAATCCTAACCCTAAACCTCACCCTCACTCTAATCCTCAACCTCACCCTTACCCTCACCCTTTCCCTAAATATCACCCTAACACTAACACTCAACCTAACCCTAACCTTAACCCTAACCCTATGCCTTACCCTCACCAACACCCTCACCCTAAGCCTAACCCTTAACCTAACCCTAATGCTAAACCTAACCCTCTCCCTCAACCTCACGCTAACCCTAATGCTAACCCTAACCTTAACCCTCACCCTAACTCTCACCCTCAACATAACCCTAACCCTAACCCTCACCTTAATGCTAACCCTAACCCTAAACCTCACCCTCATCCTAAACTTCACCGTCACCCTAACCCTCACACAAACCCTAACCGTCACACTCACCCTAACCCTCACCCTAACCGTAACCCTACCTCTCACCCTAATAACTAACCCTGACTCTATGCCTCACCCACACCATCACCCTCACCCTAACCTAACGCTAAACCTAACCGTAATGCTAAACCTAACCCTCTCCCTCACCCTCACACTAACCCTAATGCTAAGGCTAATCTTAACCCTCACCCTAACCCTCACCCTCAACATAACCCTAACCCTAACCCTCACACTAATGCTAACCCTAACCCTAAACCTCACCCTCACCCTAAACCTCACCCTCACCCTAAACCTCACCCTCATCCTAACCCTCACCCAAACCCTAACCCTCACCGTCACCCAAACCCTCAACCAAACCCTAACCCTCACCCTAACCCTGACCCTAAGCCTAACCCTAACCCTCACCTTAATGCTAAACTTACCCTAAACCTTACCCTAACCCTAACCCTCACCCTCACCCTAACCATAACCATAAACCTAACCCTAAACCTAATCCTCACACTAACCCTAAACCTTACCATAAATTTCATCCTAAAACTCACAATAATCCAAACCCTAAAACCTAACCTCACCCTAACCCTAACTCTTAACCTCACCCTAATATTAAACCTAACCCTAACCCGGACCCTAACCCTAACCCTAACCCTAATGCTAACCCTAACCCTCAACCTCACCCTAACACTTACCCTCACCCTAACCCTAAACCTAACAATCACACTAAACCTAACCCTCACCCTAACCCTAACCCTACGCCTCTGCCTAATGCGCACCCTAACACTAACCCTAACCCTAATCCTCACCCTATCCCAAAACCTAACCCTAACCCTTACTGTCAGCCTAGCCCTCACCGTAACACTAACCCTAACACTAAACCTCACGCTAACCCTAACCCTAAAATGAACGCTAACACTTACCCTCACCCTAACCCTAACACTAAAGATCACCGTAATTCTAAACCTCACCCTCAGCCTCATTTTCATCCTCACCCTCAGACTAACCCTAACCGTAAAACTAATCCTAACCCTCATCCTCACCCTCACACTAACCCTTACCTTAAACCTCACCATCAACCTCAGCCTAACTCTAAACCTATACCTAACACTCACCCTAACGCTAACCCTCTCCCTAAATCTCACCCTCACCCTAATCCTCATAATAACCCTTACCCTCACCCTAACTCTAACCCTAATCCTCACACTAACCCTAACCCTAATCCTCACCCGAAACCTAAACCTAACCCTCACTCTCACCCTAACCATAAAACTTACCCTCACACTCACCCTCAGCCTAACCCTAACCCTAACACTAATCCTAACCATGAACCTCACCCTCACCCTCACAGTCACCCTAACCCTAACCCTAACCCTATCCTTAACCCTCATCCTAACCTTAACCCTCACCCTAACCCTCAACCTAAAACATACCCTCACCCTAATCCTAACCCTAACCCTCATTATAACCCTCACACTAAACCTAACCCTCTCCCTAAACCTCACCCTCACGCTAAACCTCATCCTAACCTTTACCCTCACCAAAAACCTCACCCTAAACCTACCCCTCACCCAAACCTGAACCCTAACCCTAACTCTCAACCTAACCCTAAACTAACCCTAACCCTCACTCTCACCCTAGCCCTCATCCTAACCCTAATCCTAAACCTAACCCTCACCCTAAACCTAACGCTCACCCTCAACCTTACCCACATCCTCACCTTAACTCTCACTCTAACCCTAACCCTCATCCTAACCATAACCCTAACCCTAACACCAACCCTCACCCTAACCCCCACCATAACCCTAAACCTAACCCTAACCCTCATGCTCACACTAATAATAACCCTAACCCTCACCCTCACCCTAAACCTAATAATAACCCTAACCTTCAACCTCACCCTATCCCTCAACCTAACCCTTTCCCTCACCCTAATCCTAACCCTCAACCTCACCCTAACCCTAACACTAACCTTAACCATAACCTTAATC
Organism: Dipodomys merriami; assembly: GCF_024711535.1. Taxonomy (NCBI): domain Eukaryota; kingdom Metazoa; phylum Chordata; class Mammalia; order Rodentia; family Heteromyidae; genus Dipodomys; species Dipodomys merriami. The sequence goes on along the minus strand of NW_027203627.1, from coordinate 872,634 downwards.
CTCACACTAACCCTAACCCTAAAACTGACCCTTTGCCTCAACCTCACCATCACCCTCACCCTAAATTTAACACTAAAGCTAACCCTAACCCTCTCACTCACCCTCACCCTAAACCTAATAATAACCCTAACCTTAACCCTCACCCTAACCCTCACCCTCAACATAACCCTAACTCTAAACCTCACCCTAATGCTAACCCTAACCCTAAACTTCACCCTCACCCTAACCCTCACCGTCACCCTAACCCTACACAAACCCTAACCCTCACACTCACCTTAACTCTCACCCTAACAGTAACCCTAACCCTCACCCTAATGCTAACCCTAACCCTAACCCTAACCCTAACCCTAACCCTAACACTCACGCTCAACCTAACCCTAACCATAACCCTAATCCTAAACTTAATCCTCGCACTAACCTTAACCCTAACCATAACCTTCATCCTAATACTCACACTAATCCTAACCCTAAACCCTAACCTCACCCTAAACCTAACTCTCACCCTCACCCAAGTATTAAACCTAACCATAACCCTCACGTTAACCCTAATCCTAACCCTAATGCTTACCCTAACCCTCACCCTCACCCTATCCCTCACCCTAACCCTTACAGTCACCCTAACCCTAAACCTAACAATCACACTAAACCTAACCCTCACCCTAACCCTAACCCTACCCCTCTGACTGATGCTCACCCTAACCCTAACCCTAATCCTCACCCTATCCCAAAACCTAACCCTAACCCTCACCGTCAGCCTGGCCCTCAGCCTAACCCTAACCCTAAACCTAATACTACACTTCACCCTCACCCTCACAAAAACCTTAACCCTAACCCTCACCCACACCCTCAGCCTAACTCTAAAGCAATACCTAAACCTCACCCTAAGCCTAACACTCCCCCTAACCCTCACCTCAACCTAATACTCATCCCTCACCATAACTCTATCCCTAATCCTCACAATAACCGTAACCCTAACCCTCACCCTAAACCTAACCCTAACCCTCACTCTCACTCTAACCTTAACCCTCACCATCACCCTCACCCTCAGCCTAACCCTAACCCTAATCCTAACCATGAACCTCACCCTCACGCTGAACCTAACCCTAAACCTCACTCTCACCCTCACCGTCACCCTAACCCTAACCCTAACCCTATCCCTAACCCTCATTATAACCCTAACCCTCACCCTAACCCTAACCCTAACACATACCCTCACACTAATCCTAACCCTTACACTCATTCTAACCCTCACCCTAACCCTAACCCTCTCCCTAAACCTCACACTCACCCAAAACCTCAACCTAACATTTACCCTCACCCTAACCCTAACCCTAAACCTACCCCTAACCCGAACCCACACCCTAACCCTAATCCTCAACGTAACCCTAATCCTAACCCTAAACCTAACTCTCACCCTAGCCCTTATCCTAACCCTAATCCTAATCCTACCCCTCACCCTAAACCTAAACCTCACCCTCAATCTTACATTCATCCTCCCCTTAACCCTCACTCTAACCCTAACCCTCATCCTAACCATAACCCTAACCCTAACACCAACCCTCACCCTAACCCCCACCATAACCCTAAACCTAACCCTAACCCTCACGTTAACACTAACAATAACCCTAACCCTCATACTCACACTAAAACTAATTCTAACCCTAACCTTCAACCTCACCCTAACCCTCACCCTAACCTTTTCCCTCACCCTAAACCTAACCCTCCCACCCTCACCGTAACACTAACCCTAACCTTAACCATAACCCTAATCCTCACACTAACTCTAACCATAACCATAACCTTCATCCTAACCCTCACCCTAATTCTAACCCTTAACCCTACACTCACCCTCACCCTAACCCTAAACCTCACCCTCACACTCACGCTAATCCTAAACCTAACCCTAAACCTAAAGCTCAACCTCACCCTAAACCTAACTCTAACCCTAACCCTCACACTAAACCTAACCCTAAACCTAAACCTCACACTAACCCTAACCCTAACCCTAATATTAAACATAACGCTCACCCTCTCCTAACCCTCACCCTAAACGTAATCCTATACCTACCCCTCACCCGAACCCTCACCCTAACCCTAACTCTGAACCTAAACCTAATCCTAACCCTAACCCTCACTCTCACCCTAGCCCTCATCCTAAAACTAATCCTAACCCTACCCCTCACCATAAACCTACCTCTCACCCTCACCCTTACCCTCATCCTCAACTTAACCCTCAACCTCACCCTAACCCTCATCCTAAACATAACCCTAACCCTAACCCCACCCTCACCCTAACCCCCACCATCACCCTAAACGTAATACTAACCCTCAACCTAACACTAACAATAACCCTAACCCTCACCGTCACCCTAACCCTAAACCTCACCCTCACACTCACCCTAATCCTAAACCTAACCCTAACCCTGAACCTCAACCTCACCCTAACCCTAACCCTAACACTCACCCTAACACTAAACCTAAACCTAAACCTCACACTAACCCTAACCCTAAACCTAATGTTAACCCTAACGAGCACCCTTACCACAACCCTCACCCTAACCCTAATAATAACCCTCACCCTAACCCTAACCCTAACCCTCACCCTCACCCTAACCCTAACAATAACCCTAACCCTAATCCTCACACTAACCCTAACCCTAACCCTTACCTTCATCCAAAAACTCACACTAATCCTAACCCTAAACCCTACCTTCATCATCAACCTAAGCCTAACTCTCACCCTCAGCCTAATTCTAATCCTAAACCTAACCCTCACCCTAACCCTAACCCTAACCCTAATGCTAACCCTAACCCTCACCCTCACCGTATCCCTCACCCTAACCCGTTTACTCACCCTAACCCTAACCCTAAAATCTCCCTAAACATAACACTCACCCTAATCCTAACCCTAACCCTCTGCCTAATGCTCACCCTGACCCTATCCCTAAATCTAATCCTCAACCTATCCCTAAACCTAACCCTAACCTTCACCCTCAGCCTAGCCCTCAACGTAACCCTAACCCTAACACTAACCCTCACCCTAACACTAAATCTAATGCTAACCCTAACTTTCACCCTCACCCTAACCCTCACTCTAAAGCTTACCCTCACCCTAAACCTCACCCACACCCTCATGCTACAACTCACCCTCACCCTATCCCTCACCCTAACATTTACCCTCACGCTCACCCAACCCTCACACTAACCCTAAAACTCAAACTAAACATAAACCTAACCCTCAAACTCACACTAACCCTAACCCTAATCCTAACCCTAAACCTCATCTTCACCCTTTCTCTTACCCAAACCCTAACAATAACCCTATTCCTAACCCTAATCCTAACCCTCATCCTCACCCTCACCCCAACCCTAACCCTAACCCTCACCCTAACCCTAACCCTCACCCTAAACTTAAACTAACCCTGACCCTTACCCTCACCCTAACCCTAACCAGAACCGTAACCCTCACCCTAACCCTAACCCTAACCCTAATGCTAACCCTAAAGCTCAAACGTACCCTAACCCTCACCCTAATCCTAACCCTTCCCCGATACCTAACCCTAAACCTAACCCTCACACTAAACCTAACCCTCACCCTCACCCTAAATCTAACCCTAACAATAACCCTAACCCTAAACCTAAACCTAACCCTCACCCTCACTCTAATGCTAACCCTATCCCTAATAATAACCGTATTCCTAACCGTAATCCTAACCCTCATCCTCACCCTCACCCTAACACTAACCCTAACAATAAACCTAACACTGACCCTAACCCTAACCCTCACACAAACCCTAACCTAACCCTAACCCTAACCCTTACCCTCACCCTAACCCTAACACTCACACTAACCCTAAACCAACCTTAACCCTAACCCTCACCCTAACCCTAGTCCCAACACCACACCTCAACCTAATCCTCATCCTAAATCTAAACCTAAACCTCACCCTAAAACTTACCCTCACCCTAACCCTCTCCCTAACCCTCACCCTCAACATAACCCGAACCCTAACCCTCACCCTAATGCTAACCCTTACCCTAAACCTCTCCCTCACCCTAACCCTAACCTCACCCTAACCCTCACCCTTTCCCTAAATACCCTAACACTCACACTCACCCTAACCATAACCCTAACCCTGACCCTATGCCTCACCCTCAACATCACCCTCACCCTAAGCCTAACCCTAAAACGAACCCTAATGCTAAACCTTAGCCTCTCCCTCACCCTCACGCTAACCCTAATGCTAACCCTTAACTTAACCCTCACCCTAACCCTCACCTTCAACATAACCCTAACCCTAACCCTCACCATTATGCTAACCCTAACCCTAACCCTCACCCTCACCTTAAGCCTCACCGTCAACCTAGCCCTCACCCAAATCCTAACCCTCACACTCAACCTAACCCTCACCCTAACCCTAACACTCACCCTAATGCTAATATTAACCCTAACCCTCAAACTAACCATAACCTTACACTAAGAATCACCCTTTCCCTAAATATCACCCTAACACTAACACTCAACCTAACCCTAAACCTAACCCTGACCCTATGCCTCACCCTCACCATCACCCTAACCCTAACCTAACCCTAAACCTAACAGAGTGCTAAACCTAACCCTCTCCCTCACCATCACACTAAACCTAATGCTAACCCTAATCTTAACCCTCACCCTCAACATAACCCTAACCCTAACCCTCACCCTAATACTAACCTTAACCCTACACATCACCCTCACCCTAAACCTCACCGTCACCCTAACCCTCACCAAACCCTAACCCTCACACTCACCCTAACCAAAATACTAACCCTCATCCTAATCCTAACCCTAACCCTAAACCTCAACCTAACCCTAACCCTCACCTTCACCCTAACCCTAACCATAACCCTAACCGAATATCTAATCCTCGCACTAACCCTAACCATAACATTCATCCTAAAACTCCCACTAATCCTACCAATAAACCCAAACCTCACCCTAACCCTAACTCTCACCCTCACCCTAATAGTAACCCTAACCCTAACACTCACCCTAATCCTAAACCAAACCCTAATGCTAACCCTAACCCTCACCCTCACCATATCCCTCACACTAATCCTTACCCTCCCCCTAACCCTAAACCTAACAATCAAACTAAACCTCAACCTCACCCTAACCCTAAAACTAACACTCACACTAACCCTAACCCTCACTCTAACCCTAACCCTACCCCTCAGCCTAACCCTCATCCTTACCCTAAACCTAACCCTAACCCTCACCCTAACCCTAACCCTAAACGTCAACATAACACTAACCCTCACCCTCACCCTCACCATCAGCCTAAACCTAATCCTAACCCTCATCGTCACCCTGACCCTCACACTAACCCTCACCCTAACCCTCATCCTCACACCAACCCTATCCATAACCCTCACCCTAACCCTCACCCTAACACTCACCCTCACCCTTACCCTAACCCTAACCCTCACCCTAACCCTCAACATAACCCTAACCCTCTCCATAACACTCACCCTCACCCTAAACCGCACCCTAACCCTTGCCCTCCTTCTAACCCAAATCCTAACCCTAACCCTAATCCTCACACTAACCCTAATCCTCACACTAACCCTAACCTTAACCTTCACCTTAACCCTCACCCTCAAACTCACCCTAACCCTAACCCTAACCCTCACCCTAAAGCTTACCCTAACCCTAACCCTCACCGTCATCCTCACCTTCACCATCAACCTAAACCTCACCCACACTCTAACCCTCACACTCACCCGAACAATCACCCTATTCCTAACCGTCAATCTCACCCTAAATATCACCCTAACATTAACCCTCACTGTAACCCTATCCCCTCACCCTCACCCTCACCCTCAGAGTAACCATAATTCTAACACTCACCCTCACCCTCACCCTAACCCTAACCCTAAGCCTAACCCTCACATTCAACGTAACCCTCACCCTAACCCTCACCCTTAACCTAGCCCTTACCCTAACCCTAATTCTAAACCTCACCCTCACCCTCACATTCACCCTCACCCTAAACATCAACCTAAACCTCTCCCTCACCCTCAGAATAACCCTACCCCTACCCCTAAAACAACCCTCACACTCACCTCTCCCTAACCCTAACGCTAACAATAACCCTAACCCTAAACCTAAACCTCACCCTCACCTTCACCCTCACCCTCACCCTAACCCTAAGTCTCACCCACAGCCAAGCCCTAACCTTAACACTAACCCTAATCTTAACCCTCACCCACACCCTAACCCTAATGCTAACCCTAATATTCACACTCACCCTAACCGTCACCCTAACCCTTACCCTCTCCCTAAACCTAACCCTCACCATAACCCTCACCCTAACTCTCAACCTAATCTAACCTTCTCGCTAAACCTCATCCACACCCTAAACCTGACCCTAACTCTTACCCTCATCCTAACCCTAACCCTAGCCTAATCTTCAGACTAAACCTAACCCTAACCCTAACCCTCACCCTAACCCTTACCCTTACCCTAACCCTAACAATATCCCTCACCCCAATGGTAACCCTAACCCTAACCCTCACCCTAACCCTCACAGTCGCCCCGAAACTCACCATCACCCTAATCCTCACTCACACCCTAACCTTCACACTCACCCTTACCCTCACCCTCACCCTAACCCTCACCATAAACCATAGCCTAACACTAACCATCACCCAAACCCTAACCAAAACCCTCTCCCTACGCCTTAACCTCACCATCACCCTCACACTATGACTAACCCTAAACATAAACCTAATCCTAAACTAACCCTCGCCCTCACCCTCACGCTAAACCTAACGCTAACACAAACCCTAATGTCAACAATAAACCTAACCCTAACCCTCACCCTCACCCTCAGCATAAACCTAACACTAACCCTCACCCTAACCATAACCATAACCCTCGCCCTAACCATAAACCTAACCCTAACCCGAACCCGAACCCTAACCCGAACCCTAAACCTAACTTTCACCCTAACACTCACGCTAAGCCTAACCCTCACTCTCACCCTAAGCCTCACCCTAAACCTTACCCTAAACCTAACCCTAACATTAAGACTAACCCTCACCCTAAACATAACCCTCACAATAACCCTAACCATCACCCTAACCCTCACCCTAACCCTAACCCTCACCCTAACCCTCACCCTCACCATAAACATCACCCTAACCCTAACCCTCACCCTAACGCTGACCCTCACACTCACCCTAACCCTCACCCTAACAATAAACCTAACCTTAACCCTAACTGTAACACTCACACTCAAACTGTTCTTCACACTAACCCTCAAACTCACCCTAACCCTGACAATAACCCTAACCCTAACTCTAACCCTAAATCTCTCCCTCACCCTAACCCTAACCCTCACCCAAACCCTAACACTAACCCTCAACCAAACCCTAACCCTCAACCTAATACTACCGCTAACCCTAACCCTAACCCTACCCCTAACCCTCACACTCACCCCAGCCCTCACCTTAACTGTAAACCTAAACCTTACCCTCACCCTCACCCTAAATGTCACCCTGAACCTTACCATCATGCTAACCCTAATCCTAAACCTAACCCTCACACTAAACATAACACCCATCCTAAGCCTAACCCTAACCCTAATAATAACCCTAACCCTAACCCTAAACCTTACCCTCAGCCTCACCCTACCCCTAAACTTAACCCTAAAAATAATCCTATCCCTAACGCTAAATCTAAGCCTCACCCTCCCTCGAACCCTAACCCCAATCCTAACCCTAACAATAACCTGAACCCTAAACCTAACTCTCCCCCTAACCCTAACCCTATCCACACCCATTAGACTAATACTCATCCTAAACCTAAACCTAAACCTAAACCTCACCATAACCCTAAATGTCACCCTAACCCTAACACTCACCCTCATCCTAATCCTAACACTAAGCTTAATCCTAACCCTTAACCTCACCCTCACCTTCCCTCTAACCCTAACCCTAACCTTCATCCTCACCCCAAACCTAACAGTAAATCTCACCCAGCCCTCACCCTCACCCTGACCCTAACGTGCATACTGACCATAACCCTAACCCCAACCTTCACCCTAACCCCAACCATAACCCTAAACCTAACGTTAACCCTCACACTAAGGCTAACAATAACCCTAATCTTCATTCTCACCATAACCCTCACCTTGAGCCTAACCCTAATCCTAACTCTAATCCTAACCCTCAACCTCACCTCACCCTCAACCTAACCCTAACCTTATCCCTAACCCTAAACCTAACCGTACCACTCACCCTAACACTAACAATAACCCTAACCCTCAACCTCACCCTAACCCTCACCCTCACCCTGACCCTAATCCTAAACCTAACTCTAACCCTCACTCTAACACTAACCCTCAGCCAAACTTAAACCTAAACCTAATGCTAACGCTAAAGCTCACCCTTACCCTAATCCTCACCCTAACCCTTACCCTCACCCTCATACTAAACTTAACACTCACCATAAAGTTAACAGTAAACTTAACCCTAACCCTAAACCGAACCCTCACCCTCACCCTAACCCTAACCCTAACCCTAACAATAATCCTATCCCTTACCCTAGTCCTAACCCTCATCCTCACCCTCACCCTCATCCTAACCCTAACCCTAATCCAAAAATTAACCCAAACCCTATCCCTAAGCATCACCTTAATCCTAAAGCTAACACGACCCCTCAGGCTAATACTCATCCTAAACCTAAACCTAAACCTCAACCTAACCCTAAACATCAACCTAACCCAAACCCGAACCCTCAACCTCACCCTCAGCCTATTTCTAACCCTAACCCTAATCCTAACCCTGAACCTCATCCTCACCCTCAATGTAACCCTAAACCTAACCCTCACCCTCATCCTCACCCTAACCCTAACCTTATCCCTAACCCTCACCCTAACCCTAACCCTCACCCTAATGCTAACCCTAACCCTAACCCTCACCCTCAACCTAACCCTCTCCGTCACCCTAACCCTCACTCACAACCTAACCCTCACACTCACCATAACACTCACACTTACCCTAACCCTCACCTTCACCCTAAATATCACCCTAACCCTAACCCTCATCCTAACCCTAACCCTAAGCCTCACCCTAAGCCTCACCCTCACCAAGACCCTCACAATAAGCCTAACCCTAAACCTAACCCTAATCCTAATCCTAACCCTCTCCCTCACCCGCATGGTAATCCTAATGCAAACCCTAAAGCTAACCCTCACCCTCACCCTAACCCTAATCCTAACCCTAACAATAACCCTAACCCTAACCCTATCACTAATCCTCACCCTCACCCTAAACCTAACCCTCACCTTCACCCTAACCCTAACACTCAACATAAGCCTCACCCTAACACTCACACTAACTATAGCCTCACTCTCACCCTAACCCTCAACCTAAACCTTACCGTAACTACAACCCTAAACCGTACCCTCACCCTAATCCTAAGCCTAACCCTAATCCTCACCATCACCTTAAAGTAAACTTGACATTAACCGTAACAATAACCCTAACCTTAACCCTAACCCTATCCTTAACCCTCAACCTCACCCTAACCCGAACCCTCACCCTCAACATGACCCTAACACTAAACCAACCCCTCACACTAACACTCACCTAACTCTCACACTTAACCTAACCCTCACTCTCACACTAATACTCACACTAAAACTTACCATAACCCTAACACTAACCCTTACCCTGACGCTAAACCTAACCCTAACCCTAATCCTCACACTAACCGTAACCCTAAGCCTCATCCTCACCCTAAACCTAACCCTAACCCTCACCCTAATGCTAACTCTAACCCTAACACTCACCCTCACCCTAACCATCTCCATCACCCTAACACTCAGCCACACCCTAACCCTCACACTAACGATAACCCTCACCCTCACCCTAACCCTCACACTCACCCTAATCCTAACCCTCACCCTAAGGCTAACCCTAACCCTCACCCTAACCCTCATCCTCACCAAGACCCTTACAATAAGCGTAACCATAAACCTAACCCTAATCCTAAACCTAACCCTCTCCCTCACGCTAATGCTAACCCTAAAGCTAACCCTAACCCTAAACCTCACCATAAATCTTACCCTCACCCTAACCCTAACCCTAACCTTCACCCTAATCCTAACCCTAACCCTCACCCTCACCCTAACCCTAACACTCAGCCTTACCCTCACCCTCAGCCTAACCCTAACCCTAACCCTAATCCTAACCTGAACCTCACCCTCACCCTGAACCTAACCCAGAAACTAACCCTCACCCTCATTGTCACCCCAACACTAAACCTCATCCTATTCCTAACCCTCATCCTAACCCTAACCCTCACCTTAACCCTCACAATAACACATACCCTCACCATAATCCTAACCCTATCCCTCACCCTAACCCAAACCCTCTCCCTAAACCTCACCCTCGCCCTAAACCTCACCCTAACCTTGACCCTCACCCTAACCCTAACCCTAATCCTACTACTTACCCGAACCTTCACCCTGACTCTAACCCTCAACCTAACCCTAACCCTAACCCTAACCCTCACCCTCACTCTAGCCCTCATCCTAACCCTAATCCTAACCCTAACCCTCACCCTAACCCTAACCCTCACCCTCAACCTAACCTTCAACCTCACCTTAACCCTCACCCTAACCCTAACACTCATCCTAGCCATAACCCTAACCCTGATCCCAACCCTCAACCTAACCCCCACCATAAACTTAAACCTAACCCTAACCCTCAGCCTAACACTTAAAATAACCATAACCCTCAGCCTCACCCTACCCCTCACACTAAACCTAACCCTCACCCTAACCCTAACCCTAACACTAATCCTCACACTCACCCTAAACCTAACCTAATGCTTAGCCTCTCACTAACCCTAAACCTAACCCTGAACCTCACCCTAAACCTCACCGTCACACTAACCCTCACCCAAACTCTAACCCTTACACGCAACCTAACCCTCACCTTCACCATAAACCTCACCCTTTCCATAAATATCACCCTAAAACAAACCCTAATCCTAAACCTAAATCTATCCCTCACACTCAAGCTAACCCTAATGCTATCCCTAACCCTAACCCTCACCCTCATCCTAACCCTAACCCTAAACCTAACCCTAACAATAGCCCTAACCCTAAACTTAACCCTATCCTTCACCCTCACCCTGACCCTAAAAATAACCCTCACTCTCACCCTAACCCTAACACTAAACCAAACCCTCAAGGTAACACTCACACTAAACCTAACCCTCACTATTACCCTAACCCTCACACTAAACTTTAACCTAGCCCTAAACCTATCCCTTACCCTCACCCTAACCCTAACCCTAACCCTAACCCTCACACTAAACATTACCCTAACCCTCACCCAAACCCTCACCCTAACCATCACGCTCAACATAACCCTAACCCTCACCGTCACCCTAACCCTCACCCTTTCCTTAAATATCACCCTAAAACTAACCCTCAACCTAACACTAACCCTAAACCTAATCCTCACACTAACCCTAAACCTAACCCTAACCCTTAGCCTCCCACTTAACCTAAACCTAACACTCACCCTCACCCTAACCCTCACCGTCACCCTAACCCTCACCCAAACTCTAACCCTCACACTCACCCTAACCCTCACCCTCACCGTAACCCTCACCCTTTCCCTAAATATCACTCTAAAACTAACCCTCACCCTAATCCTAAACCTAACCCTGACCTTAAGCCTCACCATTACCATCACCCTCACCCCAAGCCTAACCCTAAACCTAACCCTAATCCTAAAACTAACCGTCTCCCCACCCTCAAGCCATCCCTAATGCTATCCCTAACCCTAACCCTCACCCTCACCCTAATCCTAACCCTAACCCTGACCCTAACCCTAACAATACCCCTAAACCTAACCCTAAACCTATCCTTAACCCTTACCCTGACCTTAACCCTAAACCTCACCCTCACCCTAACCATAACACTAAACCTTAGCTTAACCATAACCCTAACCCTTACCTTCACCCTAAACCTAAACCTAACCCTACGCCTCACACTAACCCTAACCCTAACCCTAATCCTTACCTAACCCTAAACCTAACCCTCACCTTCACCCTATACCTCACCCTAACCCTAACCGTCACCCTCACCCTAAACCTAATGCTAACCTTCACCCTCATCCTAACCCTCACCCTAAAATTTACCCTCTCCCTAAACCTAACCCTCACCCTCACCCTAAACCTCACCTTAACCCAAAACTAACCCTCACCCTAACACTCATACTAACCCTATACCTAACACTGACCCTAACCCTACCACTCACCCTGACCATCACGCTAACCCTAACCCTAACCCTACCCCTCACCCTCACGGTAACCCTCACCCTAACCCTTACCCTCACCCTAACCCTAACCCTAAACCTCACACTAACCCTAACCCTCACCCTAACCCTCACCCTTAACCTAGCCCTTACCCTGACCCTAATTCTAACCCTCATCCTCAACCTAACATTCACCCTCACCCTAAACATCAACCTAACCCTCTCCCTCACCCTCACCTTATCCCTAACCCTAACCCTAAACCTAATCCTCACCCTCACCCTAACCCTAAACCTAACCCTAACAACAACCCTCACCCTCACCTTTCCCTAACCCTAATGCTAACAATAACCCTAACCCTAAACCTAAACCTGACCCTCAGCCTCACCTTCACCCTCACCCTAACCCTTACCCTCACCCTAACCCTAACCCTTATCCTCACACTAACCCTAAACCTGACAGTAAACCTAACCCTCACCCTAACCCTAACCCTAATCCTAACCCTAAACCTCATCTTCACCCTCTCCCCTACCCTAACCCAAAACCTCACCCTCAACCTCACCCTCACCCTTACCCTAATCCTAAAACTAATCCTCATCTTTACCCTCGCCCCTACCCTAAACCTAACCCTCACCCTCAAACTCACCTTCACCCTACCCCTCACCCTCACCCTCACCCTAACCCTAAACCTAATCCTAACCCTCATCCTAACCCTAAACCTCACCCAACCTTAAACATAACCCTAACCCTAACCCTAACCCTAACCCTCAGCCTCACCCTATCCCTAACCCTAACCCTCACCCTAATGCTAACCCTAACCCTAAACTTCACTCTCACAGTAACCCTCACCGTCAACCTAACCCTCACCCACAACCTAACCCTCACACTCACTATAACCCTCAACCTCACCCTAACAATCACCCGCACCCTAAATATCACCCTAAACTAATCCTCAACCTAACCCTAACCCTATCCCTCACCCTAAAGCCTCTCCCTCACAATTACCCTTACACTAAGCCTAACAGTAAACCTAACACTAATCCTAAACCTAACCCTCTCCGTTACCCTCATGCTAACCCTAACGCTAACCCTAAACCTAAACCTCATCACAAACCTTACCCTCACCCTAACCCTAACCCTAATCCTCACACTAACACTAACCCTAACACTCACCATAAACCTAACACTAACCCTCACCCTAATCCTAACCCTAACCCTCAGACTTACCCTCACCCTCAGACTAACCCTAACCCTAACCTTAATCCTAACCCTGAACCTCAACCTCACCCTAAACATAAACCTAAAACTAACCCTCACCCTAATCTCACCCCAACCCTAACCCTAACCCTAACCCTCATTCTAACCCTAACCCTCACCCTAACCCTCACCCTAACACATACCCTCAACCTAATCCTAACCCTATCCCTCACCCTAACCCTCACGCTAACCCTAACCCTATCACTAAACCTCAACCTCACCCTAAACATCACCCTAACGTTACTCTCACCCTAACTCTAACCTTCACCGTCACCCTAACCCTCACCCACACCCTAACCCTCATACTCCCAGTAAACCTCACCCTCACCTTAACCTCACCCTAACCCTTACCCTCACGCTCACCCAAACATCACACTAAACCTAAACCTCAACCTAACCCTAACCCTAACCCTCACTCTCACCCTAACCGAATTCCTAATAATAACCCTAAACCTCACATTCACCCTCTCCCCTACCCTAACCCTAACCCTCACCCTCAGCCTCAACCTCACCCTCACCTTAACCCTCACCCTAACCCTTACCCTCACGCTCACCCAACCATCACACTAAACCTAAACCTCAACCTAACCCTCAACCTAACCCTCACTCTCACCCTAACACTAATCCTAATCCTAACCCAAAACCTCATCTTCACCCTCTCCCCTCCCCTAACCCTAACCCTCACCCTCACCCTCAAACTCACCCTCACCCTAACCCTCACGCTCACCCTAACCCTAACCCTAAACCTAAACCTCACCCTCACCCTAACCATAACCCTAACCCAACCTTAAACCTAACTCTCAACCTCACGTTCACCTAACCCTAACCCTAAACTTTACCGAAACCCTAACCATAACCCTCATTCTCATCCTAACCCTAACCCTAACCATAACTATAACCCAAACCCTAATGCTAACCCTAATGCTCACCCTTACCCTAACCCTCACCCTAACCCTTACCCTCACCCTAAACATAACACTAAAACTAACCTTCACACTAAACCTAACCCTCACCATAACCCTAACCATAACACTAACAGTAACCTTTACCCAAACCCTAAACCTAACCGTCACCCTCAACCTAAACTTAACCCTAGCCCTAAAAATAACCCTATCCATAACCGTAATCCTAACCCTCATCCTCACCCTCACCCTCACCCTAAACCAAACCCTAACCCTCACCTTAAAGCTAACCCTAACCATAACTCTCACCCTCACCCTAACACTCACAGTCACCCTGACCCTCACCAACACCCTAACCCTCACACTCACCCTAACCCTCACCCTCACCCTAACCCTCACCCTAAGTTCACCCTCACCACCACCCTCACCCTAAGCCTAACCGTAAACCTATCCCTAATCCTAAACTGAACTCTCTTCCTCACCCTCATGCTAACCCTAACGATAATCCTAACCCTAACCCACACCCAAAACCTAACTCTAAAACTAACCCTGACAATAACACTAAACCTAACCCTAACCCTCACCCTAACCCTAACCATAACCCTAAACCTCACCCAAACACTCACCCTCACCATCACCTTCACCCTAAGCCTAACAGTAAACCGAACCCTAATCCTAAACTTAACCCTCTCCCTCACCCTCATGCTAAACCTAAACGTAACCCTCACCCTAACCCTAACCCTAACCCTAACCCTCACCCTAACCCTCACCCTAACGCTAACCCTAACACTAACACTAACAGTAATCCTAATGCTTACACTAATACTCTTGTAAACCCTAACCCTAACCCTAACCCTCACCCTAAACCTTACCCTCAACCTAACCCTAATCCTCACACTAACCCTAACCCTCACCCTAAACATAATCCTAACCCTCAGCCTAACCCTCATCCTAACCCAAAACCTAACCCTAACCCTCAACCTAAACCTAAACTTAACACTAAACGTCACCCTAATTCTAACCCTCACCCTCACCCTCACCCTCAGCCTAAGCCTAACCCTAAACCTAATCCTGACCGTCACCCTCACCATCACGCTAACTCTAACCCTAACCCTCACACTCACCCTCAGCCTAACTCTAAACCTATACCTAACCCTCACCCTAATCCTAACACTCACCCTAAACCCCAACCGAAACCTCAACCTCACCTTAACAGAACCCAAACCCTCACCCTAAACCTCACCCTAAACCTAACCCTCTCCCTAACCCTCACCCTCAACCTAAACCTCACCATAACCCTTACACTCACCCTAACCCTAACCCTAATCCTCACAATAAACCTAACCCTAACCCTCAGTCCAAAACTTACCCTAACTTTCACCCTCACCCTAACCCTAACCCTCACCCTCAACCTCAACTTCAGCCTAAACCTAACCCTAAAAGTAAACCTATCCCTAACCCTCACCCTAACCCTCAAACTAACACATGCCCTCACCCTAACCCTAACCCTCACCCTAACCCTCACCCTAAACCTAGCCCCAACCCTTACCCTCACCCTAACCCTAACCCTAAACCTACCCCTCACTCGAACCCTCACCCTAACACTAACCCTCACCCTAACCCTAAACCTAACCCTAACCCTCACCCTCAAACTAGCCCTCATCCTAACACTAATCCTCACCCTAACCCTCACCCCAATTCTAACCCTCATCCTCACCGTAACCCTCACCCTCACCGTAAACCTAACCCTAACACTAAACCTCATCCTAACCATAAACCTAACCCTAAACCCAACCCTCATCCTAACCATCACGATAACCCTAAACCTAACCCTAAACCTCAGCCTAACACTAACAATAACCCTAACCCTCAGCCTCACCCTAACCCTCACCCTAACCCTTACTTTCACGCTTACTCAACCCTCACACTAAGCCTAAACCTCAACCTAACTCTAAACCTAACCCTCACCCTCACCCTAACCCTAACTCTAATGCTAACCCTAAACCTCATCTTCACACTCTCCCCTACCCTATCCCTAACCCTCACCCTCAACCTTACCCTAACCCTAACCCTCACCCTCACCTCACCCTAACCCTAAACCTAACCCTAACCATCACCCTAACCCTAACCCTCACCAAACCTTAAACCTAACAACAACACTAACCCTCACCCTAACCCTCACCCTAACCCTCACCTTCACCCTAACCACAACCATAACTCTCACCCTAATGCTAACCCTAACGCTAACCCTCACCCTCACCCTCACCCTCACCGTCACCCTAAACCTCACCCATAACCTAACCCTCACACTCACCTTAACCCTCACCCTCAACCTAACCCTCACCCCCACCCTAAATATCACCCTAACCCTAACCCTCACCCTAACCCTAACCCTCACCATAAGCCTCACCATGACCCTCACACTAAGCCTAAACGTCAACTTAACCCTAATCCTAAACCTAAACCTCTCCCTCACCCTCATGCTAACCCTAACGCTAACCCTAACCCTAAACCTCACGATAAACCTTACCCTCACCCTAACCCTAAGCCTAATCCTCACACTAACTCTAACCCTAAGCCTCACCCTAATCCTAACCCTAAACCTCAACCTCACCCTAACCCTAACCCTCAGCCTTACCCTCACCCTCAGCCTAAACCTAACGCTAACCCTAATCCTAACCCTGAACCTCAAACTCACCCTGAACCTAACCCTAAATCTATCCCTCACCCTAATCATCACCCCAAACTTAACCGTACACCTGTCTCTTACCCTCATCCTAACCCTAACTCGCACCCTAACCCTCACCCTAACACATACTCTCACCCTAATGCTAACCCTATCCCTCACCCTAACCCTCACCCTAACCCTAACCCTCTCCCTAAACCTCACCCTCACCCTAAACCTCACCCTAACCTTTACCCTCAACCTAACCCTAACCCTCACCATCACCCTAACCCTCACCCACAACCTAACCCTCACACTCACCATAACCCTCACCCTCACCTTAACCCTCACCCTAACCCTTACCCTCACGCTCACCCAAACCTCACACAAAGCTTAAACCTCAACCAAACCCTAACCCTAACCCTCACCCTCACCCTAACACTAACCCTAATCCTAACCCTAAACCTAGTATTCACCCTCTCCTAAACCTAAACCTCTCCCTCACCCTCATGCTAACTCTAACCCAAACACTCACCCTAACCCTCACCCTAACCCTAACCCTAACTCTAACCCTAACCCTAACACTAACTGTCATCCTAATGCTTACCCTAATCCTCTTATAAACCCTAACCCTAACGCTGCACCTCAACCTCACCCTTACCCTCAGCCTAACCCTAACCCTCAACCTAACCATAATCCTCACACTAACCCTAACCCTCAACCTAACCCTAACACTAACCCTCATCCTAACCCAAAACCTAACCCTAACCCTCAACCTCACCCTAAACTTAACCCTAAACGTCACCCTAATTCTAACACTCACCATCACTCTCACCCTCATCCTCACCCTCAGCCTAAACCTAACCCTAAACCTAATCCTAACCCTCACTTTCACCCTCACACTAACCCTAACCTTAACCCTCAAACTCACGCTCAGCCTAACTAGAAACCTATACCTAACACTCACCCTAACCCTAACCCTCACCCTAAACCCCAAACGAATCCTCAAGCTCACCTTAACCGAACCCAAACCCTCACCCTAAACCTCACCATAACCCTTACTCTCACCCTAACCCTAACGCAAATCCTCACACTAAACCTAACCCTAACCCTCACACTAAACCTCACTCTAACCTTCACCCTCACCCTAACCCTAACCCTCACCCTCAAACTCACGTTCAGCCTAACCCTAACCCTAAGCCTAAACCTATCCCTAACCCTCACCCTAACCCTCAATCTAATACATACCCTCAACCTAACACTAACCCTAACCCTAACCTCACCCTAAAACTCATCCTCACCGTAAACCTCACCCTAACAATTACCCTCACCCTAACACTAACCCTAAACCTACCCCTCACCCGAAACCTCACCCTAACCCTAGCCCTCACCCTAACCCTAAAACTAACCCTAACCATCACCCTCACCCTAGCCCGCATCCTAACCCTAATCATAACACTAACACTCAACCTAACCCTCACCCTAACCCTAAATCTCACCCTCACCCTAACCCTCACACTCACCCTAACACTCAACCTAACACTAAACCTCATCCTAACCATAAACTTAACCCTAAACCCAACCCTCAACCTAACACCCACCATAACCCTAAACCTAACCCTAACCCTCACACTAACACTAAAAATAACCCTAACCCTCAGCCTCATCCTAACCCTCACCCTAACCCTTAACCTCACCGACACCCTACCCCTCACACTAACTCTAAACCACACCATAACCATAACCATAACCTTAAACCTCACACTAACAATAACCCTAACCCTAACCCTGAAACTCACCCTCACACTAACCGACATCCTCACCCTAACCCTCACCCTAACACTAAACCTCATCCTAACCATAAACCTAACCCTAAACCCAACCCTCATCCTAACCCCCACCATAACACTAAACCTAACCTTAACCCTCACACTAACACTAACAATTACCGTAACCCTCAGCCTCACCCTAAACCTCAGCATAACCCTTACCCTCACCGTCACCCTACCCCTCACACAAACCCTAACCCTCACCTTAAACCTAAACCTAACCCTAATCCTCACACTATCCCTAAACCTAACCCTAACAGTAACCCTCACACGAACCCTCACCCTAACCCTAAACCTACAAATCACCAGAAAACTCACCCGAACCCTAACCCTCACCCTCACCCTACCCCTCACACTAACCCTTACACTCACGCTCACCCGACCCTCACAGTAAACCTAAACCTCAACCTAACACTAACACTAACACTAACCCTCACCCTAACCCTAACCCTAATCCTAACCCTAAACCTGATCTTCACCCTCTCACCTACACTAACCCTAACCCTCACACTCAACCTCAACTTCACCCAAACCCTCACCCTCACCCTCACCCTAACCCTAAACCTAACCCTATCAGTCACCCGAACCTTAACCCTCGCCCAACCTTAAAGCTAACCCTAACACTAACCCTAACCCTACCCATCAAACTAACCCTCACCATCACACTAACCCTAACCCTAACACTCACCCTCACCCTAACCCTCAGCATCACCCTAACCCACACCCACACCCTAACCCTCACATTCACCATTACCCTCACTCTCAACCTAACCATCACCCTCACCCTCAGCCTCACCCTAACCCTAACCCTCACCCTAACCCTAAACCTAACCCTAACCCATACACTCACCCTAGCCCTCATCCTAACCTAATTCTAACCTTAAATCTAACCCTAACCCTAACCCTCACCCTAACCCTCACACTCACCCTAACCCTCAACCTAACACTAAACCTCATCCTAACCATAAACCTAACCCTAAACCCAACCCTCATCCTAACCACCATCATAACCCTGAACCTAACCCTAACCCTCACACTAACACTAACAATAACCCTAACCCTCAGCCTCACCCTAACCCTTAAACTCACCGACACCCTACCCCTCACACTAACTCTAAACCACACCATAACCATAACCCTAACCCTAAACCTCACACTAACAATAAACCTAACCCTAACCCTGAAACTCACCCTCACACTAACCGACATCCTCACCCCAACCCTCACCCTAACACTAAACCTCATCCTAACCATAAACATAACCCTAAACCAAACCCTCATCCTAACCCCCACCATAACACTAAACCTAACCCTAACCCTCACCCTAACAGTAACAATAACCGTAACCCTCAGCCTTAACCTAAACCTCACCCTAACCTTTACCCTCACCGTCACCCTACCCCTCACACTAAACCTAATCCTCACCCTAAACCTAAACCTAACCCTAATCCTCACACTATCCCTAAACCTAACCCTAATGGTAACCCTCACACAAACCCTCGCCCTAACCCTAAAACTACCCCTCACCAGAACCCTCACCCGAACCCTAAACCTAGACCTCACCCTACCCCTCACACTAACTCTTACACTCACGCTCACCTGACCCTCACAGTAAACCTAAACCTCAACCTAACACTAACACTAACACTAACCCTCACCCTAACCCTAACCCTAATCCTAACCCTAAACCTGATCTTCACCCTCTCACCTACACTAACCCTAACCCTCACACTCAACCTCACCTTCACCCAAACCCTCACCCTCACCCTCACCTTAACCCTAAACCTAACCCTAACAGTCACCCGAACCCTAACCCTCGCCCAACCTTAAACCTAACCCTAACACTAACCCTAACCCTAACCATCACCCTAACCCTCACCCTCAGCCTAACCTTAACCCTAACCCTCACCCTCACCCTAACCCTCAGCATGATCCTAACCCGCACCCACACCCTAACCCTCACACTCACTGTTACCCTCACCCTCACCCTAACCCTCACCTGCACCCTCAGCCTCACCCTAACCCTAACCCTCACCCTAACCCTAAATCTAACCCTAACCCATACACTCACCCTAGCACTCATCCTAACTTAATTCTAACCCTAACCCTAACCTAACCCTAACCCTCACCCTAACCCTCACACTCACCCTAACCCTCAACCTAAAACTAAACCTCATCCTAACCATAAACCTACCCCTAAACCCAACCCTCATCCTAACCGCCACCATAACACTAAACCTAACCCTAACCCTCACCCTAACACTAACAATAACCCTAACCATCAGCCTCACCCTAAACCTCACCCTAACCCTTACCCTAACCATCACCCTACCCCTCACACTAACCCTAACCCTCACACTAAACCTTAACCTAACCCTTATCCTCACACTATCCCAAAACCTAACCCTAACGGTAACCCTCACACGAACCTTCACCCTAACCTTAAACCTACCCCTCACCAGAACACTCACCCGAACCCTAACCCTCACCCTCACCCTACCCGTCACCCTAATCCTTACCCTCATGCTCACCCGACCCTCACAGTAAATCTAAACCTCAACCTAAACCTAACCCTAACCCTCACCCTCACCCTAACCCTAACCGTAATCCTAACCCTAAACCTGATCTTCACCCTCTCACCTACACTAACCCTAACCCTCACACTCCAACTCACCCTCACCCAAACCCTCACCCTCACCCTCACCCTAACCCTAAACCGAACCCTATCAGTCACCCGAACCCTAACCCTCACCCAAAATTAAACCTAACGCTAACACTAACCCTAACCCTAACCATCACCCTAACCCTCACCCTCACCCTCACCCTAACCCTAAACCTCACCCTCACCCTAACCCTCAGCATCAACCTAACCCGCAACCACACCCTAACCCTCACACTCACCTTTACCCTCACCCTAATCCTCACCCACAGCCTCAGCCTCACCCTAACCTTAACCCTCACCCTAACCCTAAACCTAAACCTAACCCATACACTCACCCTAGCCCTCATCCTAACCCTAATCATAACCTTAAACCTAATCTTAACCCTAACCCTAATCCTAACCCTAAACCTCACCCTAACCCTCACCCTCACATTAACCCTCAACCTAACACTAAACCTCATCCTAACCATAAAACTAACCCTAAACCCAACCCTCATCCTAACCTCCACCGTAAACCTAACCCTAACCCTAACCCTTACCCTAACACTAACAATAACCCTAACCCTCAGCCTCACCCTAATCTTCACCCTAACCCTTACCCTCACTGTCGCCCTACCCCTCACCCTAACCCTCACCCTCACCCTCCCCCTAACCATAAACATAACCCTAAACTTCACCCTAAACCAAACCCTCACCCAAAGTTAAACCTAACCCTCAACCTCACCCTCACCCTAACCCTAACCCTAATCCTCACCCTAACCATAACCCTAACCCTAACCCTAATGCTAACCCTAAAGCTCACCCTTACACAAACCCTCACCCTAAACCTTACCATCACCCTAACCCTAACCGTAAACCTAACCCTCACAGTAAACTTAACACTCACCATAACCCGAACCATAACATTAACAGTAAACTTAACCCTAAACCTAAACCTAACCCTCACCCTCACCATAACCCTATCCCTAAGCCTAACAATAACCCTATCCCTAACCCTAATCCTAAAACTCATCCCCACCCTCACCCTCATCCTAACCCTAAACCTAACCCTAACCCTAACAATAACATTAAAACCTAACCCTAACCGTCACCTTAACCCTAAAACTAACCCGACCCCTCAGGTTAAAGCTCATCCTAAACCTAAACCTAAACCTCACCCTAACCCTAAACATCACTCTAACCCTAACTCTCACCCTCAGCCTATCCCTAACCCTAACCCTAATCCTAACCCTGAACCTCATCCTCAACCTCAATGTAACCCTAACCCTAACCCTCACCCTAAACCTCACACTAACTCATATGCTCACACTAACCCTAACCCTAACCATCACCCTAACCCTAACCCTCTCTGAAAACCTCACCCTAACCCTTGCCCTCACCCTAAACCTAACCCTAATCCTCACACTAACCCTAAACCTAACCCTCACCCTCACCCTAACCCTCACCCTAACGCTCACCATAATGCTAACCCTAAACCAGAAACTCACCCTCACCCTAAACCTCATGGTCACCCTAACTGTCACACTCACCTTAATCCTCACGCTTACCCTAAATATCACCCTAACACTAACCCTCACCCTAACCCTAACGCTAATCCTCACCCTAAGCCTCACCCTCACCATCACCCTCACCCTAAGCCTAACCCTAAACCTAACCCTAATCCTAATCCTAACCCTCTCCCTCACCCTCATGATAATCCTAATGCTAACCCTAATCCTAACCCTCACACTCACCCTAACCCTAATCCTAACCTTAACAATAACCCTAACCCTAACCCTATCACTAACCCTCAACCTCACCCTAAACCTAACCCTCACCATCACCTTAACCCTAACACTCAACATAACGGTCACCCTAACATTCATATTAAAACTAGCCTAACTCTCACCCTAACCCTCACCCTAAACCTTACCCTAACTATAACCCTAAACCTTACCGTCACACTAACCCTAACCCTAACCCTAAACCTCACCTTCACCCTAACACTAAACTTAAACCTAAACCTAAATATAACCCTAAACCTAACCCTAACACTATCCCTAAACCTCACCCTCACCCTAACCCTAACCCTCACCCTCACCCTAACCCTAACACTAAACCTAACCCTCACCCTAACACTCACACTAAACTTAACCCTCACCCTCACCCTAACACTCAAAGTAAACCTTACCCTAACCCTAACCCTAAACCTTACCCTCACCCTAACCCTCACCCTCACCCTAACCCTCACACTAAACCTTACCTTAACCCTAACCCTAACCCTCACCCTAAACCTCACACTCACCCTAATCCTAACACTAACCCTCAACCTAATGCTAACTCTAACCCTAACCCTCACCCTCAACCTAACCCTCTCCGTTACCCTAACCCTCACCCACACCCTAACCCTCACACTCACCGTAACCCTCTCCCTCAACCTAACCCTCATCCTCACCCTAAATATCACCCTAACCCTAACCCTCACCCTAACTCTAACCCTAACCGTAACCGTAAGCCTCACCCTCACCAAGACCCTCACAATAAGCCTAACCGTAAACCTAACCTTAATCCTAAACCTAACCCTCTCCCTCACCTTCATGCTAACCCTAACACTAACCCTAACCCTAAACCTCACCATACACCTTACCCTCACCCTAACCCTAACGCTAATCCTCTCACTAACCCTAACCCTAAACCTCACGCTAAACCTAACCCTAAACGTCAACCTCACCCTAACCCTAAACCTCAGCCTTAACCTCACCCTCAGCCTATCCCTCAACATCACCCTGAACCTAACCTGAAATCTAACCCGCAATCTCATTGTCACCCCAACCCTAACCCTAACCCTAACCCTAACCCTCCTCCTAAGCATAACCCTCACCTTAACCCTCACCCTAACACATACCCTCACCCTAATCCTAACCCTATCCCTCACCCTAACCCTCACCCTAACCCTAGCGCTCTCCCTAAACCTCACCCTCACTCTAAACCTCACCCTAACCTTTACCCTCACCCTAACCCTCACCCTAATCCTACCCCTCACCCGAACTCTCACCCTAACCCTAACCCTCAACCTAACCCTAACCCTAACCCTAATCCTCACCCTCACCTTAGTCCTCATCCTAACCCTAATCCTAACCCTAACCCTCACCCTAACCCTCACCTGAACCCTCACCTGAACCCTCACCCTAACCCTAACACTCCTCATAACCATAACACTAAACCTAACCCCTACTCTCACCCTAACCCCCACCATAAGCCTAAACCTAACCCTGATCCTTACCCTAACAATAACAATAACCCTAACTCTCAGCCTCAACTAACCCTCACCCTAACCCTTACACTCACCGTCACCCTACCCCACACACAAACCCTAACCCTCACCCTAAACCTAACCCTAACCCTAATCCTCACACTAACCCTAAACATAATCCTAACTCTTAGGATCACACTAACCCTAAACCTTACCCTCACCCTCACCCTAACCCTCACCGTCACCCTAACCCTCACCCAAACTCTAACCCTCACACTCACATTACCCTCACCCTCTCCCTAAACCTCACCCTTTTCCTAAATATCACCCTAAAACTAACCCTAAACCTAACCCTCACCCTAAGCCTCACCCTCACAATCACCCTCACCCTAAGCCTCACCCTAACCCTAACCCTAACCCTAAACCTAACAATAACCCTAAACCTAACCCTAACCCTATACCTAACCCTCACCCTGACCCTAAAACTAACCCTCACCCTCACCCTAACATTAAAACTAAACCTAACAATCACCCTAACACTCACAATAAAACTAAACTTCACTCTCACCCTAACCCTCAAACTAAACCTTACCCTAACCCTAACCCTAACCCTTACCCTCACTCTAAACTTAACCCTAACCCTAATCCTCACACTAACCCTAACACTAACAATAACCCTAACACACACCCTAACACTCACCCTCAACATAACCCTAACCCTCACCCTCACACTAACCCTCACCCAAAACCTAACCCTCACCCTTACCCTAACCCTCAACTTTTCCCTAAATATCAACCTAAAACAAACCCGAGCACGAACCCTAACCCTAACCCTATCCCTAAGCCTAACCCTCAACATCACCCTCACCCTAATGCTAACCCTAACCCTCATCCTCACCCTAACCCACACAATCACCCTAACCCTCACCCACACCCTAACCCTCACACTCATCGTAACTCTCAACCTCACCCTAACCCTCACCCTCACCCTAAATTTCACCCTAACCCTAACCCTCACCGTAAACCTAACCCCAACTTTCACCCTCATCCTCACCTTAACTCTAACCCTAACCGTAAACCTAACCCTAATCCTAAACCTAACACTCTACTTCCCCCTCATGCTAACCCTAATGCTATCCCTAACCCTAACCCTCACCCTCACCCTAAACCTAACCCTAACCCTAAAATTATCCCTAACCCTAACCCTAACCCTATCCCTAACCCTCACGCTGACCTAACCATAACCCTCACCCTCACTCTAACCCTAAAACTAAACCTAATCCTCACCCTAACACTCACCCTAACACTCACACTAAACCTAACCCTCACTCTCACCCTAACCCTCACACTAAAACTTACCCTAAACCTAACCCTACACCTTACCCTCAGGTTAACCCGAACCTGAACCCTAATCCTCACACTAACCCTAAACCTAACCCTAACCCTAACCCTCATCCTAACCCTCACCCTTACCCTAACCCTAACCCTAACCCTCACCGTCACCCTAACACTCACCGTCACCCTAACCCTCACCCACACCTCAGCGCTCACACTCACCGTTACCCTCACCCTCACCCTAACCCTCACCCTCACCGTAAATATCACCCTAACCCTAACCCTCACGCTAACCCTAACCCCAACCCTCACCCTACGCCTCACCCTCACCATGATCCTCACACTAAGCCTAACCGTAATCCTAGCCCTAATCCTAAACCTAACACTCTTCCTCACTCTCATGCTAACCGTAAACCTAACCCTAACCCTAACCCTAAACCTAACCATAACCCTTACCCTCACCCTAAACCTAACCCTAATCCTCACACTAACCCTAACCCTAATCCTAACCCTGAAGCTCACCCTCACCCTGAACCTAACCCTAAAATTAACCCTAAAACCCTTACCCTCACCCTAAACCTAACCCTCAGTCTAACCTTAACCCTAACACTAATCCTAACCCTGAACCTCACCCTCACCCTGAACCTAACCCTAAAACTAACCCTCACCCCCATCGATACCCCAACCCTAAACCTAACCCTATCCCTAACCCTCATCCAACCCTAACCTTCACGCTGACCCTCACCCTAACACATACACTCACCCTAATCCTAACCCTATCCCTCACCCTAACCCTCAGCCTAACCCTAACCCTCTCCCTAAAACTCACCCTCACCCTAAACCTCACCCTAACCTTTAACATCACCCTAACCCTAACCCTAATCCTACCCCTTACCCGAACCCTCACCCTAACCCTAACCTCAACCTAACCCTCACCGTCACCCTAAACATCAGCGTCACCCAAACCCTCACCCTAAGCCTCAACCTCACCATCACCCACACCCTAAGCCTAACCCTATACCGAACCCTAATTCTAAACTATCCCTCTACCTAATCCTCAAGCTAACTCTAATGCTAACCAAAACCCTAATCCTAACAATAACCCAAACCCTAACCCTAAGCCTCACCCTCAGCCTAAACCTAACCCTAACCCTAACCGTCACACTCACCCTAACCCTAACTCTCACCCTAACCCTAACCCTAAACCTAACCCTCACCCTAACACTCACCCTAACACTCACGCTAAGCCTAAACCTCACTGTCACCATAACCCTCACCATCACCCTAACCCTCACCCACACTCTAACCCTCACACTCACCAGAACAATCACCCTCATCCTAACCCTCATCCTCACCCTAAATACCATCCTATCCTTAACCCTCACTGTAAACCTAACCCCTCACCTTTCCCTCACCCTCAGCCTAACCATAATCCTAAACCTCACCCTCACCCTAACCCTCACCCTCACCCTAACCCTAACCCTAAACCTCACACTCAACCTAACCCTCACCCTAACCCTCACCCATAACCTAGCCCTTACCTTAACCCTAATTCTAACCCTCACCCTCACGCTAACATTCACCCTCACCCTAAACATCAACCTAACCCTCTCCCTCACCCTAAACTTAGCCCAAACCCTAACCCTAAACCTAACCCTCACCCTCACACTAACCCTAACGCTAACCCTAACAACAAAGCTCAGCTTCAACTCTCCCTAACCCTAACGCTAACAATAACCCTCACCCTAACCCTAAAACTAACCCTCACCCTCACGTTTACCCTCACCCTCACCCTAACCCTCACCCTCACCCTCAGCCTAGGCCTCACCTTAACGCTCACCCTAACCCTCACGATCACCCTAACACTAATGCTAACCCTAACCCTCACCCTCGCCCTAACCCTCACACTAAAACTTATGCTCACCATAAACCTAACCCTCACCCTCACCCTAACCCTCACCCTATCCCTCTACCTAATCCTCAAGCTAACTCTAATGCTAACCAAAACCCTAATCCTAACAATCACCCAAACCCTAACCCTAAGCCTCACCCTCAGCCTAAACCTAACCCTAACCCTAACCGTCACACTCACCCTAACCCTAAACCTCACCCTAACCCTAAACCTAAACCTAACCCTCACCCTAAACCTTACCCTAACCCAAAACCTAACACTAACCCTAACTCTCACCTTCACCCTAACTCTCACCCACACCCTAACCCTCAACTGCACCCTCACCCTCAGCCTAAACCTAACCCTAACCCTCACCCTAATCCTAAACTTAACCCTAACCCACACCCTAACCCTCAAACTAACCCTAATGCTAAACATAAACCTCAATTTCACACTAACCCTCAACCTAACCCTTACCCTCACTCTAACCCTAACCCTAACCCTAGCCCTCACACTCATCCTAACCCTCAACCTAACCCTAACCCTACACCTCACCCTAACTCTCACACTAAACCTCACCCTAACCCTCATACTAAACCAACCCCAACCCTAACCCTCACCCTAAACCTAGCCCTTACCCTAAACCTAACCCTAACGCTAAGCCTAACACTCATTCTCACCCTAACCCTAATGTTAACCTTAAACTTCACCCTCACCTTAACCCTCAACCTAACACTCAACCTCACCCTAAACCTAACCCTCACCCTCACCCTAACCCAAACCGTAACCCTCACCCTATTCTTATCGTCAGCCTAACCCTCACCCTCAACCTAAATCTCACCCTAACACTCACCCTCACCCTAAACCTAACCCTAAACCTCAATCTAACACTAACCCTATCCCTACACCTTACCCTCAACTTAAACCTCAGCCTAACACTAAACCTAACCCTAACACTCACCCACATCCTAACCCTAAACCTAATGCTAACCCTCACCCTATACCTCACCCAAACCCTTACCCTCACTCTAACCCTAACCCTAAACCTCACACTAAACCTATCCCTGACCGTAATCCTAAACCTCCCCCTCAGCCTAATGCTCACCCGAACCCTACACCTCACCATTACACTAACCCTCACCCTAAGCCTTACCCTCACCCTAAAGTTAACCCTAAACCTCACACTAACCCTAACACTCACCCTAACCCTAACCCTACCCCTCAGCCTGATCCTAATCCTAACCCTAAACCTAACCCTCACCATTAACCCTAAATGTCACCCTCACCCAAACCCTCAACCTAACTATAACCCTCACTGTCACCCTAACCCTCACTGTCACCCTAACCCTCAGAGTCACCCTAAAACTCACCCACATCCTAAACCTCACACTCACCCTAACCCTCATCGTCACTCTAACCCTCACAATCACCCTAAAACTCACCCACACCCTAACCCTCACACTCACCCTAACCCTCACACTCACCCTACACCTAACCCTAACCCTCACCCTCACCCTAACCCTAACTCTAACTGTAACACTCAACTTAACACAAACCCTAACCCTTACCCTCATCCTAACCCTAAGCCCAAACCTAACCCTCACCCTAATACTCACCCTAACACTCACGCTAAACCTAACCTCACCCTCACCCTAACCCTAACCCTAACACTCACACTAATTCTAACCCTCACTCTAGCCCTAACCCTACCCCTCAGCCTAACCCTCATCCTTACCCTAAACCTATCCCTAACCCTCACCCTAACCTTAAAGCTAACCCTAAAAATCAACCTAACCCTAACACTCACCCTCACCCTCACCATCAGCCTAATCCTATTCCTAACATCCTCACCCTCACCCTCACACTAACGCTCATCCTAACCCTCACCCTCACCCCAACCCTATCCTTAACCTTCACCCTAACACTACACCTCACCCTAACCCTCACCCTCATCCTAAGCCTAACCCTAACCCATAACATAACCCTCAACCTAACCCTAACCCTCTCCCTAACACTCACCCTCAACCTAAACCTCACCCTAACCCTTACCCTCACACTAACCCTAATACTAACCCTAACCATAATCCTCACACCAACCCTAACCTTAACCCTAACCTTAACCTTCACTCTAACACTCACCCTCACCCTAACCCTAACCCTAACCCTCACCCTAAAGCTAACGCTAACCCTAACCCTCACCTTGACCTAACCCTCACTATCAACCTAACCCTTACACATACGCTAACCCTCACACTCACCCTAACAATCACCCTCATCCTAACCCTCAACCTCACCCTAAATATCACCTTAACATTAATCCTCACTGTAACCTTAACCCCTCACCTTCACCCTCACCCTCAGCCTAACCATAATCCTAACCCTCACCCTCAGCCTCACCCTCACCCTAACCCTAACCCTAACCCTCACACTCAACCTAACCCTCACCCTAACACTCACTCTTAACCTAGCCCTTACCCTAACCATAATTCGAACCCTCACCCTCACCCTAACATTCACCCTTACCCTAAACATCAACCTAACCTTCTCAATCACCTTCACCTTAACAGTAACCCTAAACCTAAACCTAAACCTCACCCTCACCCTTACCCTAACCCTAACCCTAACAACAACCCTCACCCTCCATTCTACCTAACCCTAACGCTAAAAATAACCCTAATCCTAAACCTAAACCTAACCCTCACCCTCACCCTCACCCTCACCCTAACCCTAATGCTAACCCTAAACTTCACCCTCACTCTAACCGTCATCCTAACACTTACTCTCTCCCTAAACCTACCCCTCACCCTAACCCTCACCCTAACCCTATCCCTAACAATTACCTTAACCTTAACCATCACCCTAACCCTCACGAAAATCCTAACCCTAAACTTACCACTCACCCTCATGCTAACCCTCACCCTAACCCTTACCCTCACCCTAACCCTAACCCAAACCCTCACACAAACCCTAACCCTCACCCTAACCCTAAACCTACACCTCAGCCCAATCCACATACTAACCCTAAACCTAAATCTAACCCTTGCCCTAACCCTAAACTTCACCCTAACCCTAAACCTCATCCTGATCCTCACCCTCAGCCTAACCCTAACCCTAACCCTAATCCTAACCATCACTCTCACCCTCACCCAAACTTAACCCTAACCCTCACCCTCAACATCAACCTAACCCAACCCTATCCCTAACCCTCACCCTAACCCTAATCATCACCCTAACCCTCACCATAATTCTCACCTCACCCTAAACCTAACCCTCACCCTAACCCTCACCGTCACCCTAAACCTCACCATCACCCTAACACTCACCCACACCCTAACCGTCACACTCACACTCACCCTCACCCTAACCCTCACTGTCACCCTAAACCTCACCGTCACTCTAACCCTCACCCAAAACCTAACCCTCACAAAAACCCGAACAATCACCTCACTCTAACCCTCATCCTCACCTTAAATATCACCCTAACACTAAACCACACCTTAACCATAACCTTAACACTCACCCTGAGCCTCAACCTCACCATTACCCTCACCCTAAGCTTAAGCCTAAACCTACCCTAATCATAAACCTAACCCTCTCCATCACCCTCGCTGTAACCCTAACACAAACACTAACTGTCACCCTAACTCTAAACTTCACCCTAACCCTAACCCTAATCCTCACCCTCACACTAACCCTAACCCGATATGTAACCTTCACCCTAACACACACCCTAACACTCACGCTAAACGTAACCCTCTCTCTCATCCTAACCCTCGCTCTAAGCCATACCCTAACCCTAACGCTAAACATAACCCTAACCCTCACCCTCAACCTAAACCTAAACCTAATCTTAACCCTCACCTTAACACTCACCCTAACACTCACCCAAAAGGTAACACTCTCTCTCACCCTAAACCTCACCCTAAACCTTACCCTAACCATGACCCTAACGGTCACACTAAACCTAACCCTCACCCTAAACCTAACCCTTCCCGTCACCCGAAAACTCACCCTAATCCTAAACCTCACCCTAACCCAAACCCTAACCCTAACCCTAACCCTCACCCTCACCCAGCCCTCAACCTAACCCTAAACCTAAACCTCACCCTCACCCTAACTCTAACCTTCAACCTCACCCTAAGCCTCACCCTCATCCTAACATTCACCCTAACCCTCATTATAAATATAACCCTAACCCCAAGCCTCACCCTAACCCCCACCATAACCCTAAGCCTAAACCTAACCCTTACGCTAACCCTCACCCTAACCCTAACAATAAACCTAACCCTCAGCCTCACCATAACCCTCACCCTAACCTTTACCCTCACCATCACCCTAACCTTCACACTAACCCTAACCCTCACCCTCACCGTCACCATAACCCTCACCCTAACCCTAACCCTCACCCACAAACTCACCCTCACTCTAACCCTCACTCTCACCCTAGCCCTCACCCTAATCCTAACCATAAACCTAACCCAGCCCTCACCTTCACCCTCACCCTCAGCCTCAGCCTAAACGTATCCCTAAACCTAACCCTCATCCTAAACCTCACCCTCAACCTAAACCTAAACCTCAACCTCAACGTAACACTCACCTTAACCCTTAAACTCTTCCTAACCCTAACACTAACCTTCACACTAACCCTAATCCTCACATTGACCCTCATCCTAACACTATCCCTAACCCTCACCCTCACCCTTACCCTCAGCCTAAACCGAACACTAACCCTAATCCTAACCCTAACCCTCAGCCTCACCCTTAATCTAGCCCTAACCCTCACCCTCAACCTCACCCTAACTCTAACCCTCACCCTAACACAAACTCTAACCCTCACCCTAATCCTAACCCTCAGCCTAACCTTAAATCTAATCCTCACCCTCAACCTAAACTGAACCCTAACACTAACACTAAACCTCACACTAACCCTCACACTAACCCTTATGGTAACGCTTAATCTCACCCTAAACCTCACCGTAAGTTTTACCCTCACCCTAACCCTAACCCTCACACTAAACCGAACTCTCACCCTAACCCTAACCCTACACCTCACTCTAAAACTCACCCTAACACTAACCCTAACCCTCACCTACACCTCACCCTCAACCTATCCCTAAACATAAACCTAACCCTCACCCTACACCTCACCCTAACGCTAACCCTAACCCTAACCCTCAACCTTACCCTCAGCCTAAACCTAACACTAATCCCAATCCTAACCCTAACCCTCAGCCTCACCCTTACTCTAGCCCTATCCCTCAACCTCACCCTCACCCTAACCCTAACCCTAACCCTCACCCTAATCCTAACCACACCCTAACCCTAAATCTAATCCTCACCCTCACCCTAAACCTAACCCTAACCCTAACCCTAACCCTCACAGTAACCATCACACTAACCCTAATGCTAACGCTAAACCTCAATCTCACCCTAAACCTCACTGTAACCCTTACCCTCACCCTAACCCTAACTCTCACACTAAACCTAACCCTCACCCTACCCTTACCCTACCCCTCACTCTAACTCTAACCCTAACCCTCACCCTAATCCTAACCCTTACACTCACCCTCACCCTAACTCTAAACCTAAACCTAACCCTCACCCTAACACTCACCCTAACCCTAACCCTAACCCTCACCCTCACCCTAACCCTCACCCTAACCCTTACCTCACCCTAACCCTAACCCTAACGCTAACCCTCATACTAACCCAAAACCTAACCTTAACCCTAACCATCACACTCACCTTCACCCTCAGCCTCAGCCGACCCTAACACTAACCTAATCCTAAACCTAACCCTCAACCTAAACCTTACCCTCACCCTAACCCAAACCTAACCCTCACACTAAACCTAACCCTCACCCTATTCCTAACCCTAATCCTCACCCTATCCCTCCCACTATCCGTAAACCTCACCTTAACCCTAAGCCTAACCCTCACCCTAACACTAACAGTAACCCTACAACTAACCCTAAATGTACACCTGACCCTCAACCTCAACCTCACCCTCAGCTGAACCATAATCCTAAACTAATCCTAACCCTAAACCTCATGCTCACTCTCACACTAACCTTAACCCTAAACATAACCCTCACCTCACCCTCACCCTAACCCTCACCCTAACTTTTACCCTCACCCTAACACTAACAATAACCCACACACTAACCTGAACACTCACCCTAATCCTAATCCTAACCCTCACCCTAACCCTCACCCTAACCCTAACAATACCACTAACCTTCACCCTAACACTAACCATAACCCTCACCCTCACTCTAACCCTAAACCTAACCCTAACACTAACCCTAAAATAACCCTAACCCTAAACCTAACCGTAACCCTAACCATACCCCTCACCCTAACCCTCACCCTAAACCTCACCCTAATGTTCACCCTAACCCTAAACGTCAGCCTAAACCTCACCCTCAACCTAAACCTCAACATAACCCTTACACTCACCCTAACCCTAACACTAACACTAATCTTCACACTAACCCTAACCCTAACCCCCACCCAATACCTCACCCTAAACCTAAACCTCACCCTTACCCTCACCCTCACCCTAACCCTCACCAAAACCCATACCCTCACTCTGACACTAACCATAAGCCTAACCGTAACACTAACCCTAACCCTCACCATAACCCGAACACTAACCCTCACCATAACCGTCATCCTAACCTTAACCCTAACCCTCACTCTCATCCTCACCCAAACCCTAATGCCTACCCTCACACTAATACTAACCCTCACACTCACCCTCAGCCTAACCCTAACCCTAACCCTAATCCTACCACTAACCTTCACCCTCACCCTAACTCTAACCTGAACCCTGACCCTAACCCTCAGCCTCACCCTAACCCTAACCCTCACCCTCACCTTAAACCTTACCCTCACCCTAACACTAACTCTAAACCTAATCCTCAGCCTAAACTTAACCCTAACCCTAACCCTCAACCTCACCCTAATCCTCACCATCACCCTAATCCTCACCCTATCCCTAACCCTCACCCACACCCTAACCCTCACCCTCATCCTTACCCTCACCCTGACCCTAAACATCACCCTAAACCTAACCCTCACCCTAACCCTAACTCTAAACCTCACACTAAACCTAACCCTCACACTAACCTCACCCTCACCCTAATCCTCACTCTAAACTTAACCAAACCCTTACCTAACCCCAAACCTCACCCTCAACTTCACCCTCAACCTAACCCTCAACTTCCCCCTTGACCTCACCTTAACCTTAACAATAACCCTATCCCAGCCCTCATGCTCACCCTCACCCTCAGCCTAACCCTATCCCTAAACTTAATCCTAACCCTAACCCTCACCCTCATCCTCACCCTAACCATCACCCTAACCCTAACTCTAACCCTATGCCTAAACCTCATCCACAACCTCACCCTAACCCTAACCCTAACGCTAACTCTCACCGTAACACTCACCGTATCCCTAACCATAACCCTAACCCTCAAATTCAATTTAACCCTCACCCTATTCTTTACCCTCAACCTAAAGCTTTACCTAAACCTCACCCTCACCCTTACCCTCAGCCTAAACCTAACCCTAACCCTAATTCTAACCCTCACCCTCACCCCACCCACACCCTAACAATCACCCTCACCCAAAATATCACCCTAACCCAAATGCTCAAAATAATCCTAACCCTAACCCAAAACCTAACCCTCACCCTAAGCCTAACCTTAGCCCTAAAACTAATCCTAAACCTAACCGTCTCCTGCTCCCTCAACATAACCCTCACCCTAACCTTAACCCTCACCCTTACCCTCACCCTAACCCTAACCCTAACGATAACCCTAACCCTCACCCTCACCTTCAACCTGACACTAACCATAACCCTAATCTTTACAATAACCCTCTCCCTAACCCTAACCCTAACCCTCACCCTCACCCTAACCCTAACCATGACCATAACCCTCACGCAAACCCTAACCCTAACACAAAACCTAAACCTAAGCCGAACCCTCACCCTCGCCCTAACCCTAAGGCTAACCCTAACCTTCACCCTTACCCTAACCCTCACCCTAACCCTTAACCTCACCCTAAACATAAACCTCATCCTCACCATATCCCTGAACCTAACCCTAACCCACACCTTAACGCTAATCGTCAGCCTAACACTCAACCTCACCATAAACCTGACCCTAACACTTACCCTCACCCTAACCCTAACCCTAACCCTAATAATCACACTAAACATAACCATGACCATAACCTTCATCCTAACCCTCACCCCAATCCTAACCCTAAACCCTAACCTCAACCTCACCCTAGCCCTAACCCTCACCCTCACCCTAATCTTAAACCTAACCCTAACCTCTCCCTAACACTAACCCTAATCCTAATGCTAACCCTAACCCTCACCCTCACCCTATCCCTCACCCTAAACCTTACCCTCACCCTAAACCTAACACTAACAATCTCACTAAACCTAACCCTCACCCTAACCCTAACCATACCCCTCAGCCTAAAACTCACCCTAACCCTAACCCTAAACCTCACTCAATCCCTAAACCTAACCTTAACCCTCACCCTCAGCCTAGCTCTCACCCTAACGCTAACCCTAACCCTAACCTTCACCCTCACCCCAAACCTAATGATAAACCTAATCTTCACGCTCACCCTACCCCTTAACCTCACCCTAAACCTAACCCTCACGCTCAACCTAAAGCTCACCCTAACCCTAACCCTCACCCTAACTCTAAACCTAACCCTAACCCTAACACTAACACTAACTGTAATCCTAACGCTCACCCTAATCCTCAAGCTAACCCTAACCCTAATCCTAAACCTCACCCTCACCATTAACCTCACCCTAAACCTTAACCTCACCCTAACCCTAACTCTCAAACTAACCCTAACCTTCACCCTAACCCTAACCCTAACCCTCAGCCTGACCCTCATCTTAACCACCCTAAACCTAACCCTAACACTCACCCTCACCCTATCACTAACCCTAAACCTCACCCTAATTCTAACCCTCACCCTAACCCTCACCTGAACCTCAGCTTAACCCTCATCCTAACCCTAAACCTAACCTTAACACTCACCCTCATCCTATCCCTAACCCTAAACGACACCCTAATTCTAACCCTCACCGTAAACCTCCCGCGAAACATCACCCTCAACCTAACCCTAACCCATTCTCTCACCCTTTCCCTCAACCTAACCCTAACCCTCTCCCTAACACACACACTCACCCTAATCCTCAACATAACCCTTACCCTCACACTAACCCCAACCCTAATCCTCAAACTAACCCTAACCCTAAACCTCACCCTAACCCTCACCCTCACCCTAACCCTAACCTTATCCCTCACCTTAATGCTATCCCTAACCCTAACCCTCACCCTACCCCTCACCTTCACCCTAACCCTCATGGTCACCCTATGCCTCACCCACAACCTAACCCTCACCCTCACCCTCACCCTCAACCTAACCCTAACACTAATTCTCAGGTAACCCTAACCCTAACACTCACCCTAAACCTCACACTCACCATTATGCTACACCTAAACCTCAATCTCACCCTA
Source organism: Dipodomys merriami (assembly GCF_024711535.1). NCBI lineage: Eukaryota > Metazoa > Chordata > Mammalia > Rodentia > Heteromyidae > Dipodomys > Dipodomys merriami. Next base: position 834,982 of record NW_027203627.1, on the reverse strand, counting down.
ACCCTAACCCTAACCCTTACCTTCACCCTATCCCTAACCCTCACACTCAACCTAACCCTCACCCTCACCCTTAACCTTACCCTAACCCTAATCCTAACCCTCACTCTAACCATCACTCTCCCTAAACATCACCCTAACCCTAACCCTCATCATGATCCTAACACTAACCATCACCCTAAACCTCACCTCAACATCACCCTCACCCTAAACCTAACACTAAACCTAAACCTAAACGTAAACCTAACCCTCTCCCTCACTCTCAGGCTAACCCCAACCCCAACCCTTACCCTCTCCCTAACCCTAACCCTCTCCCTAGAACTCACCCTCAATCTAAACCTCAACTTAAACCTTACCCCTCACACTAACCCTAACCCTAAACCTAAACCTAACCCTCACCCTCACCCGCACCCTCACCCTAAACCTAACCGTAACCCTAACAATAAAACTAACCCTAACCCTAAACCTCACCCTCACCCTAACCCTAACCCTAAACCTAAGTTTCAACTAAAACCTAACACTATCCCTCAGCCTCACCCTAACCTTAACCCTCACCCTTAACCTAACACTAACCCTCACCCTCAGAGTAGCCCACATTCTAACCCTAACCCTAAGCCGAACCCCCACCATCACCCTAACCATAATGCTAAGCCTAAACTGCACCCTCACACTAACCCTCACCCTAACACTTAACCTCACCTTAAACCTAACCCTCACCCTCACCCTCACCCTAAACCTAACCCTAACAATAACCTTAACCCTAACCCTTACCTTATCCCTAACCCTCACCATCACCCAACCCTAACCCTAACCCTAACCCTAACTCTCACTCTAACCCTAACCCTCTTCCTAAAACTCACCCTCACCCTCACCCTTACCCTAATCCTCACCCTAACCATGACCCTAATAACCCTAACCCTCACCCTCACCCTCAACCTTCCCCTAACCCTAACCCTAATAACCCTCACCCTAAACCCAACCCTAAACCTCACCCTCACCCTAACCCTAAACCTAAACCTAAGTCTCACCTAAACCCTAACACTAAACCTCACCATCACCCTAACCCTAACCCTCACCCTAAAGCTAACACTAAACCTCATGCTCAGACTAGCCAACAACCTAACCCTAAGCCTAAGCCCAACCTTCACCCTCACCCTAACCCTAATGCTAAGCCTAACCTTCACCCTCAGCCTAACCTTCACCCTAACCCAAAACCTAACCCTCACACTAAACATAACCGTCACCCTAACACTAAACCTACAATTCAGCCTAACCATAAACCTACCCCTCAGCCTAATGCTCAACCTAACACTAACCCTGAACCTAATCCTTACCCTATCCCTAAAGCTAACCATAACCCTGACCCTCAGCGTAGCTCTCACCCTAACACTAACCCTAAACCTAACGCACACCCTCAACCTAACCCTATTGCTAACCCTAACCTTGACCCGCACCCTAACCCTCATCCTAACCCTTACCCTCTCCCTAAACCTAACCCTCACCCTCACCTTAACTAACACCCTAACCCTAAGTCTCACCCTAAAACTCACCCTAACCCTAAACCTAACCCTCACCCTAAACCTCACCCTAACCCTATCCCTAACACTAACCCTAACCCTAACCCTCACCCTAACCCTCACGCTAACCCTAACCCTAACCTATCGCTCATACTCACGTTAAACCTCACCCTAAACCTTACCCTCACCCTAACCCGAACACTAACCCGAACACTAACCCTAACCCTCACCCTAACCCTAAACCTACCCCTCAGCCTAATCCTCATCCTAACCCTAAACCTAAACCAAAACCTCACCATTAACCCTAAATATAACCCTAAACCTAAACCTCACCCTCACCCTAATCCTTACCCTCACCCTCACCCTAACCCTAATCCTCACACTAACCTTAACTCTAAACCTGAACTTCACCCTAACCCTCACCGCACCCTAACCCTAACCCTAACCCTCACCCTAACGCTAAACCTAACCGTAACGCTCACCGTTAACCTAACCCTCACTGTCTTCCTAAAACTCACCCACACCCAAACCCTCACACTAACCCGAACAATCACCCTCACCCTAACCGTGAACCTCACCCTAAATAAAACCCTAACACTAACCCTCACGGTAACCCTAACCCTAACCCTAAACCTAACCCTCACCCTAACCCTCACCCTCCCCATCACCCTCACCCTCAGCCTAACCGTAAAGCTAATCCTAATCCTAAACCTAACCCTCTCTCTCACTCTCTCCCTAACCCTAACTCTAACCCTAAACTTAACCCAAACCGTGACACTAACCCTAACAATAACCCTAACCTTAACCCTCACCCAAACCCTAACCCTAATCCTCACCCTAAACCTAACCCTAACCCTAACCCTCAACCAAGCCATCATCCTAAAGCTAATCCTAATCCTAACCCTCACCCTCACCCTAACACTCACCATAACCATGAACCTCAATATAACCCTAAACCTCATCCTAACTTTAAACCTAACCCTAAACCCAACCCTCATCCTAACCCCCACCATAACCCTAAACCTAACCGTAACCCTCACCCTAACACTAACAATAACCCTAACCCTCAGCCTCACCCTAACACTCAACCTAACCCTTACCCTCACCATCACCCTACCCCTCACACTAACCCTAACCCTCAACCTAACCCTAACCCTATTCCTAATCCACACACTAACCCTAAACCTAACCCTAACCCGAACCCTCACACTAACCCTCACCCTCACCCTAACCCTAACTCTAAAACTCATTTTCACTCTGTCCCTTACCCTAACCCTATAACTCACCCTCAAACTCACCCTCACCCTAACCCTCACCCTCACCCTCACCCTAACCCTAAACCTAACCCTAACCCTCAACCTAACCCTAACCCTCACCCAAATTTAAAACTAAACCTCACCCTCAATCTCACCCTAACCCTAACCCTAAACCCCACCCTCACCCTAACCCTTACCCCCACCCTAACACTAACCCTAATCCTCACACTAACCCTAAATCTATCCCTAACCCTAAAATTCACCCTAACCCTCACCCTAACCCTAAGCCTAACCCTAACCCTCACCCTAACCCTCACGGTCACCCTAACCCTCACCGTCACCCTAAGCCTAACCCACACCCTAACCCTCAACCTCACCCTCACCCTCACCATAACCCTAACCCTAATTCTCAGGTAACCCTAACCCTAACCCTCACCCTAACCCTCACACTAACCCTAACGCTAAACCTAAACCTCAATCTCACCCTAACCCTCACCCTAACACTTACACTCACCCTAACCCTAACACTAACCCTAACACTCAAACTCAACCTAACCCTCACCCTAACCCTCACCCTTAACCTAGCCCTTACCCTAACCCTAATCCTAACCCTCACCCTCTCCCTAACCCTCACCCTCACCCTAATCATCACTCTGTCCCTAACTCTCACCATAATCCTAAGCATAACTCTCACACTAAACCTCACCCTCAACATCACCCTCACCCTAAACCTAACCCTAACCCTAAACCTAGTCCTAAACTTAACCCTCTGCCTCACCCTCACCCTAACCATAACCCTAACCCTAACCCTCTTCCTAAAACTCACCCTCACCCTAAACCTCACCCTAACCCTTACCCTCACCCTAACTCTAATCCTAAACCTAAACCTAACCCTCACCCACATCCTCACCCTTACCCTCAGCCTAACCCTAACTTTAACAATAATCCTAACACTGAACCTCACCCTCACACTGAACCTAACACATACCCTAACCCATACCATCACCCTCACCCTAAACCTCACCCTAACCCTATCCCTAACCATCTCCCTAACCTTAATCCTCACCCTAACACTCACCCTAACACATACCCTCAACCTAACCCTAACCTAACCCTCACCCTCAACCTAACCCTCCCCCTAAATCTCACCCTCACCCTAAAACTCACCCTAACACTTACCCTCACCCTAAACCTAACCTTAAACATACCCCTCAACCAAACCCTCACCCTTAACCTAACCCTCACCTTAAACCCTAACACTAACGCTCATCCTCACCCTAGCCCACATCCTAACCCTAATCCTAACCCTAACCCTCACCCTCACCCTAACCCTCACCCACACCCTAACCCTCACCCTCACCCTAATCCTCACCCTAACCCTGACCCTAACAATTACCCTAACCCTCACCTTCACCCTCAACCTTCCCCTAACCCTAAACCTAACCCTAACAATAACCCTCACCCTATCCCCAACCCTAAACCTCACCCTCACCCTAACCCTAACCCTAAACAAAAGTCTCACCTAAACTCTAACAATAAATCTCACCCTCACCCTAACCCTAACCCTCACCATAAACCTAACACTAACCCTCCCCCTCAGACTAGCCAACACCCTAACCCTAAGCCTAAGCCCAACCTTCACCCTCACCCTAAACCTAATGCTAAGCCTAACCTTCACCCTCAGCCTAACCTTCACCCTAACCCTAAACCTAAACCTCACACTAAACCTAACCCTCGCCCTAAAACTAAACCTACCTGTCAGCCTAACCCTAAACCTACCCCGCAGCCTAACGCTCAACCTAACCCTAACCATAAGCCTAAACCTTACCCTATCCCTAAACCTAACCCTAACCCTCACCCTCAGGCTAGCCCTCACCCTAACACTAACCCTAAACCTAATGCACACCCTAACCCTAACCCTAATGCTAACCCTAAGCTTCACCCGGACCCTAACCCTCATCCTAACCCTTACCCTCTCCCTAAACCTAACCCCCACCCTCACCCTAACTAACACCCTAACCCTAAGTCTCACCCTAAAACTCACCCTAACCCTAAACCTAACCCTCACCCTAACCCTATCCCTAACACTAACCTTAACTCTAACCCTCAGGCTAACCCTAACCCTATCGCTCATACTCACGCTAACCCTCAACCTAAACCTTACCCTCACCCTAACCCGAACACTAACCCGAACACTAACCCTAACCCTCACCCTAACCCTAAACCTACCCCTCAGCCTAATCCTCATCCTAACCCTAAACCTAAACCAAAACCTCACCATTAACCCTAAATATAACCCTAAACCTAAACCTCACCCTCACTATAATCCTTACCCTCACCTCACCCTAACCCTAATCCTAACCCTCACCCTAACGCTAAACCTAAACCTAACGCTCACCGTTAACCTAACCCTCACTGTCTTCCTAAAACTCACCCACACCCTAACCCTCACACTAACCGGAACAATCACCCTCACCCTAACCGTCAACCTCACCCTAAAAAAAACCCTAACACTAGCCCTCATGGTAACCCTAACCCTAACGCTCACCCTAACCCTCACCCTCCCCATCACCCTCACCCTCAGCCTAACCATAAAGCTAATCCTAATCCTAAACCTAACCCTCTCCCTCACTCTCTCTCTAACCCTAAACTTAATCCACACCCTGACCCTAAACCTAACACTAACCCTAACAATAACCCTAACCCTAACCCTCACCCAAACCCTAACCCTAATCCTCACCCTAACCCTAAACCTATCCCTAACCCTCAACCTAACCCTAATGCTCACCCTCACCCTTACCCTCAGCCTAACCCTAACTTTAACATTAATCCTAACACTGAACCTCAACCTCACAGTGAACCTAACCCATACCCTAACCCTCACCCTCACCCTCACCCTAATCCTCACCCTAACCCTATCCCTAACCATCTCCCTAACCTTAAGCCTCACCCTAACACTCACCCTAACACATACCCTCAACCTAATCCTAAACCTAACCCTCACCATCAACCTAACCCTCACCCAAAATCTCACCCTCAACCTAAACCTCACCCTAATCCTTACCCTTACCCTAACCTTAACCTTATACATACCCCTCACCCGAAACCTCACCCTAACCCAAACCCTCAACCTAACCCTAACCCTAACCCTCATCCTCACCCTAGTCCACATCCTAACCCTAATCCTAACCCTAACCCTAACCCTAACCCTAAAACTCACCCTCACCCTAACCCTCACCCTCACTCTAATCTTCACCCTTACCCTGACCCTAACAATAACCCTAACGCTCACCCTCACCCTCAACCTTCCCCTATCCATAATCCTAACCCTAACAATAACCCTCACCCAAACCCAACCCTGACCTTAACCCTAACCCCAAGCCTAATCCTCACCCTCACCCTAACCTTAATGCTAATCCTAAACTTCACCATCACCCTAACCCTTACCCTAAACCTTAACCTCACCCTAAACCTAACCCTCACACTCACCATATCCCTAACCCTAACTCTAACCCTCACCTTAAACCTAAATGTCAGTCTAAGACTCACCCTCACCCTAAAACTCACCCTATACCTTACCCTCACCCTAACCCTAAAACTAACCCTAATATTCACACTAACCCTAAACCTAACCATAACCATCACCCAAATGCTCACCCGAATCCTAACCCTAAACCCTACCCTCAACCTCACCCTATCCCAAACACTCACCCTCACCCTAATCCTAATCCTAACCCTAACCCTCACCCTAACCCTAACCCTAATGCTAACTCTAACACTCACCCTCAATCTATCCCTTATTCTAACCCTTAACCTCACCCTCACCCTAACACTAACAATCACACTAAACTTAACCCTCACCCTAACCCTAACCCTATCCCTCAGCCTAACTCCTACACTAACCCTAACCCTAACCCTAATCCTCACCCTATCCCTAAACCTAATCCTAACCCTCACCCTCTGCCTAGCAATCAATCACCCTAACCCTAACCCTCACCCTCACCCTAAATCTAATGCTAAACCTAACCTTCAACCTCACCCTAACCCTCACCCTAATCCTTAACATCTCTCTAAACCTAACCCTCACCCTCACCCTAAAACTCACCCTCACCCTAACCAACATCCTAACACTCACCCTAATCCTAACCCTAACACTAACACTAACACTAACGGTAATCCTAATGTTCACCCTAATCCTCAAGCTAACCTAACACTCACCCTCACCCTAAAGCTCACCTTCACCCTAACCCTAACCCTAACCCTTACCCTAACCCTCACCTTAACCCTAAACCTCTCTCTAAATCTCACTCTCACCCTAAACCTCACCATAAACCTTACCCTAACCCTAACCCTCCTCACCCTCAACATAACCCTAAACCTAATCCTAATGTTCACCCTAATCCTCAAGCTAACCTAACACTCATCCTCACCCTAAAACTAACCTTCACCGTAACCCTAACCCTAACCCTTACCCTAACCCTCACCTTAACCCTAACCCTCTCTCTAAATCTCACTCTCACCCTAAACCTCACCCTAAACCTAAACCTAACCCTAACCCTCACCCTCAACATAAACCTAAACCTAATCCTAACACTCACCCTCACCCTAACCCTCACCCTAATACATACGCTCACCCTAACCCTAACTCTAACTCTCACCGTAACATTAACCCTCTCCTAAAACCTCACCCTAACCCTTACCCTCACCCTAACCCTAACCCTAATCCCCATACTAACCCTAAACCTAACCCTAACCCTAACCCTCACCCTCACCCTTACCCTAACACTCAACCTAACCCTCACCCTAACACTCAAACTAAAACTAGTCCTCACTCAATACCTAACCCTCAAACTAAACCTTACCCTAACTAGAACCCTAACCCTTACCCTCACCCTAAACCTCACCTTCACCCTCATCCTAACTCTAACCATAACCCTCAACTTCAGCCTAGCCCTCACCCTAACCCTAATCCTAAGCCTAACCCTCACTCACTCTAACCCTAATGTTAACCCTAACCTTCATCCTCATGGTAACCGTCACTCTAACTAAACCTAACCCTACCCCTAACCCAAACAATAACCCTATCCCTAACCCTCACCCTCACCCTAACCCTAACTCTCACCTTCACCTTAACCCTAACAGTAAACCTAACCCTCACCCTAACACTCACCCTAACACTCACACTAAACCTAACACTCACTCTCACCTAACACTCACAGTAAACCCTACCCTAACCCTAACCCTAAACCTTACCCTCACGCTAACCCTAACCCTAACCCTAATCCTCACACTAATCCTAACTCTAACCCTAACCCTAACCCTCATCCTAACCCTAACCCTAACCCTAAACTTCACACTCACCCTCACCCTAAAACTAACCCTAACAATAACCCTCACCCTAACCCTAACACTAATCCTAACCCTAACCCTAAACCTAATGCTCTCCCTAACCCTAACCCTAACCCTAACCCTCAGCCTCATCCTAACCCTAACCATAAACCTCACGTTCAGACTAGCCCTCAACCTAACCCTAACCCTATGCCTAACCCTCACCCTCACTCTAACCCTAATGTTAACCCTAACCTTCATCCTCACAGTAACCCTCACTCTAACCCTTAACCTCACCCTAATCCTAACCCTCACCCTCACCCTCACCTTAACCCTAACCCTCAACTTAACACTAACCGTCAGCTTAACACTCGCTATCACACTAATCCTCACCCTAACCCTTAGACTCACCCTAACCCTAACCCTAACCCTAACCCTAATCCTCACACTCACCCTAACCCTAAACCTAACCCCCACGCTAAAACTTACCCTCAACATAAACCAAACCGTCAAGCTCACCCTAACCCTAACCCTCACCCTAACCCTAACCCTAACCCTAACACTCACTCTAACCTTCACCCTAACCCTAACCCGAACACTAACCCTAAAGCTAACCCTTACCCAAAACTTCAGTCTAACTATAACACTAATCCTACCCCTGACCCCCACCCTAACCCTCACCCTAATCCTAACCCTAAACCTAACTCACACTAACCATAACCCTCACCATAACCCTAAACCTACACCTCAGCCTAACCCTCATAGTAACCCTAAACCTTACACTAACCCTCACCCTAACCCTAACCCTAACCCTAAACCTCACCCTAACACTAACCCTCGCCCTCATTGTCACACTAATCCTCACCCACACCCTAACCCTCACACTAACCCGAACAATCACCATCACCCTAACCCTCAACCTCACCCTAAATATCATCCTAACAGTAACCCTCATGGTAACCATAACCCTAAACCTCACGCTAAGCCTCACCCTAAACATCACCCTCACAGTAAGCCTAAACATAAACATAACCCTAATCCTAAAAATAACCCTCTCCCTCACCCTAACCCTCTCCCTAAATATCACCCTAACGCTAACCCTCACCCTAAACCTAACCCTCTCCCTCAACCTCACCCTAACCCTAACCCTAACCCTAACCCTCACCTTCACCTTATCCCTAAATCTAACAATAACACTCACCCTCAGCCTAAACTAAGCTTAACAATAACCCTAACCCTAAACCTAACCGTAACCCTCAACCTTATCCTGACCCTAGCTCTCACCCTAAACCTAACCCTAACCTAAACCCTGACCCTAACCCTAACCCTCAACCTCACCCTAACCCTCTCCCTCACCCTAACCCTCACACTTACCCTTACCCTCAATCTCACCCGAACCCTCACCCGAACCCTCACCCTCACCCAAACCATCACCCTAACCCTAACCCTCACCCTAACCTTATGCCGAAAACTCACCCTAATCCTAAACCTCACCCTCACCCGCAACCTCATCCTCAGCCTAACCCTAACTCTAATCCTAATCCTAATGCTAACCCTATCCCTGACCATCAACCTCAACCTAAACCTAAACCTAACCCTCACCCTAACTGTGACCTTAATACTTATGGTATCCCTAAACCTCACTCTCACCCTAATCCTCACTCTAGTCCTTACCCTCACCCTAACTCTAAACCTAACCCTAAACAGAACCCTCACACGAACCATAAATCTAACCCTCACCCTAACCCTAACCCTAACCCTACAGCTCACTCTAACCCTCACCTTTACCGTCACACTAAATCTAACCCTCACCCTAAGCCTAACCAATACCCTCACCCTCGGCCTAACCCTCAGCCTACCCCTAATGCTAGCATTCACCCTCAACCTAACCCTAACCCTAAACCTCACCCTCACCCTAACCCTAATCCTAAGCCTAACACTCACCCTTATCCTAACCCTAATCCTCAGCCGCATCCTCACATTCACCGTGACCCTATCCCTCACCCTAAACGTAACACTCACCCACATCCTAACCCTCAGTCTCACCCGAACCCTCAACCTCACCCTAACCCTCACATTCACCGTAACCCTAACCCTCACCCTCACCCTCACCCTCACCCTCACCCTAACTCTAACCCTAACAGTAAACGTAACCCTAAACCTCACCCTCACCCTAACACTAACCCAAATATTTACCCTCACCCACACCATAAAGCTAACCCTACCACTAAACCTCACCCTCACCGTCACACTCACCCTCAGTCTAACCCAAACCCTAACCCTAATCCTAACCCAAACCCTCACCCTCACGCTCACCCTAACCCTCATCCTCACCCTAGCCCTCACCCTAAATCTAACCCTAACCAAAACCATAACCCTAAACCTCACCCTAACGATAACCCTTAACCTAAACATAGCACTACATTTAACCTTAATCCTCAAATTCAACCTAACCCTCACCCTAACACTAAACCTAAACCCAACCCTCACCCTCAACCTAACCCTAACCCTAACCATAAACCTCACCCTAACTCTTACCCTCACCCTAAACCTAACCTTAACCCTAGTCCTCACCCTAACCCTAACCCTGACCCTAACCCTAAACCTCACCCTAATGCTAACCCTAAACATAACCCTCAATTTCACCCTAACCCTAATCCTAATCCTTACTCTCACCCTAAACCTAACCCTCACCCTCACCCTAACACTCACCCTAACCTTAACACTATCCCTCACCCTAACCCTCACCCACACACTCACCCTCAAACTCACCCTCAGCCTAACCCTAACCCTAAACCTAATCCTAACCCTAACTCTCACCCTAACACTCACCCTAACAATCATGCTAACCCTAAGCCTCACTCTCACCCTAAACCCTCAGTTTAACACTTACCCTCACCTTAAAGTTAACCATAACCCTAACGCTCACACTAAACCTAAACCTCACCCTATCCCTAACCCTAACCCTCACCTTCAGCCTAGCCCACACCCTACCCCAAATCCTAACACTCACCCTCACCATAACCCTAACCCTCTCCCTAACCCTCACCCTAACACTCGCCCTCAATCTATCCCTAACCATCACCATAACCCTCACCATAACACTCACCCTAACCCTCATCCTAACATTAATTTAACCCTAACCCTCACCCTCAACCTAACCCTCAACCTAACACTACACCTAACCCTAACAATCACCCTCAACCTAACCCTAACCCTAATCCTAAACCTCACAATAACCCTCACCCTAACCCTAACCATAACCCTTACCCTAACCCTATCCCTCACCCTACACCTAATGCTAACCCCAACACTCACCCTCACCCTCACCTTAAACCTAACCCAAACCCTCATCCTAACTCTCACCCTAACCCTAACTCTAATCCTAACCCTCACCCTAACACTCACCCTAAACCTAACCCTAACGCTAACCCTCACCCTAACCCTAAACTTCACACTCAACCTCACGCTCAACCTAGCCCTAGTCCTAAACCTAATCCTAACCCTAACCCTCACCCTCACACTCACCCTAACTCTAAACCTAACCCTAAACCTAACACTCACCCTAACCCACACCCTAACCCTAACCCTTACCCTAACCCTCACCCTAACCATAACCCTTACCTAACCGAAAATCTAACCCTCACCCTCACCCTCACCCTAACCCTCACCCTCACACTAACCCTCACCCTAACCATAGACCTAACCCTAGACCTCACCCTCACCCTCACACTCAGCCTAACCCTAACACTAAACCTAATCCTAACCCTCACACTCACCCTTCAGCCTCAGCCTAACCTTCAACCTCACCCTAACCCTCACACTCACCCTCACCCTCACCTTCAGTGTAACCCTCACCCTAATCTTAACCCTAACCCTCAACCTCAAACTTACCCTAAACCTAACCCTAACCCTAAAGATCCCCCTCACCCTAACCCTAAACCTCACATTAACCCTAACCCTAAACCTCAACCTAATCCTCACTGTAACCCTAACCCTAAACCTAACCCTCACCCTCACCCTAACCCTAAACCTAACCCACACCCTAACACTCATGATAACCCTAACCCTCACTCGCACCCTTAACCTCACCCTAACTGTTAACCTCAACCTAACCCTAACTCTAACCCTAACCCTCAAACTAACCCTAACCCTCACCCGAACCCTTACCCTCACTCTAACCCTAACCTAACCCTCACCCTCATCATAAACCTAACCCTAACCCTAACCCAAACCGTCACCCTAACCCTCACACTTACCCTAAGGCTAAATCGAACTCTCACTCTGACCCTAACCCTCACCCTTACCCTTACCCTCAACCTAACCCTCACCCTAACACTCATGATAATCCTAACCCTCACTCGCACCCTTAACCTCACTTTAACCCATACACTCAACCTAACCCAAACTCTAACCCTCACCGTAACCCTCACCCTAACCCTAATCCTAACCCTAACCCTCACCCTCACCGTAGGCCTCACCCTACCCCTAATCCAAAAACTGACCCTCACACTAAACCTAACACTCACCCTAACCCTAACCCACACCCTCATCCTAACCCTAACCCTAACCATAAACCTAACCCTAAACTTCACCCTAAAACTCAACCAAACCCTAACCCTTACCCTCATCGTAACACTAACCCTAACCTTAACCCTCACCCCACCCTAACCCTCACCCTAACCCTTAGCCTAACCCTGAACGTCACCCTAACCCTAACCCTAACGCTAACCCTCACACTAACCCAAAACCTCACCCTAAAACTTAAACCTACCTCTCATCCTAACCCTCATCCTAACCTGAAATCTACACCTCACCCTAACCCTAACCCTAACGCTCACCCCCACCCTAACCCTCAACGTCACCCTAACCCTCACCCTAAACCTAACCCTCACACATACCCTAACCCTCAGTCCCACCCGAACCTCACCCTCACCCAAACCCTCACCCTCACAGTAAACATCACCCTAAGCCTAAACCTCACCCTAACCCTATCACTCATGCTTACCCTCACCCTCAACCTCAGCCTAACCCTAATTCTAACCCTAACCCTTACACTCACCCTCACACAAACTCTAAACCTAACCCTCACACTAACCCTAAACCTCACCCTCACCATCACCCTAAGGCTAAACCTACACCTAACCCACACAATAACCCTCACACTAACCCTCACCCTACCCCCACCCTAAACTTCACCCTAACACTTAGCTTCACAATAATGCTCACTTTAAGCCTTAGCCTCACCCTAACCATCACCGTAACCCTAACCCTACCCTTCACACTAACCCTAACCCTCACACTAACCCTAGCACTATCCCTCTTTCTAACCCTCATCCTAACCCTAACCCTAACCCTCACCCTAATCCTAACCCTAACCCTCACCCTAACACCAACCCTAAACCTAACCCTCACACTAAACCCAACCCTCATCCTAAACATAACCCTCACCCTCACCCTAAACATCACCCTAACCCTAACCCTCACCCTAAACCTAACCCTTAACCTCACCCTAACCCTAACCCTTACATAAACAAAACCCTCACCCTCACCCTCACCGTAACTCTCACCCTCACCCTGGCCCTCACCCTAACCCTAGCCCTAACCCTCACCCTCACACTCTGCCGCGGACCGGGTTCTGTGGGACGACGGAGGATACCTAGGGGAGGAACCTGGAATAGGACGGGGAGATGGCAAACAGACAACTCACACACATTAGGAGTGGATGCAGAGTGCTGAGTGCTGAGTGCGATTTAATGCAGAGGATAACAAACTTTTATAGCAAAAAGTCTCCATAAGAAAGGGCAAAAGGTTACATAATCTTGCTGCAGGGCTTCATTCTTGGGCGGTCACCAGCTGGTCACCTGATAGGCACTTGTTTCTGGCTTTACCTCTATTTTTAAGAAATACAATTGGTTTCGATGATTGTCACCAATTAACCACTACTTTATTCTATAGAGGCCTTAACTGTCCCATTAAGATCTTTCCTGTTCCTTCTTTAATAGTAAGCACCACAGAGGCTTAGATTTAGCAAGTCTCTTAGTAAATGAGGAAGTTCTTTCTCCTAAGTAGTTATCTCAGCAATTGCCATACATTCTTTCTGTTCTAGCCGCGCCTACAACTTTTTGTAAATTTCTTACAATTCCTTCTGCTGGAGTGACTTTGTGAAACCCCCAATACTTTTATATTTACTTATAACTTGTCTACTAGCCTCCATAAGAGGGGTTTCAGGGTAGCACTTAACTCTGGTGAGTTAGTCATATTAAGACACTCATCAGATATTGGAGTCGTCAACACTCTTAAAGAGCTTTGAATAAGGGAACGTTGACAATGAGTAAGTACAATGAGCAGTAGAAACAGTAAAAGATTAATAGGCACTCTTATGAGGAAAAGATAGGCAGAAACACATATTTTCCAGGGGTTTTGCCAGCCTTTTCCCAGGAGTAGGCCTCTTAGAAGCCCTATTCTCCGAGGTAGACTTCGGTGAAGTCCCAAAACTTGGAGATAGGTTTCTGTAAAGCCCCATTCTCTGAGGTAGACTTCGGTGAAGTCCCAAAACTCAGAGATAGGTCTCGAGGCCCCTATCATGGTCTGATAGATGGTTTCCCATGCTTAAGCAGACTCTACTGGGGTCGGCGTGGCATTTGCCCCCTTTTTTTTTTTTTTTTTAATTTTCACCAGTCCTGACTCCGTGTATCAGTTAACTCAATTTTATACCAGCTGTACTTGTAAGCTCCAATTTTAAGACATACTCATACCATTTGCGACATACTTAAACTTTCTGAGGTTTGTCTTAAAGACAATCCTTACTTTTCAAATTTCCCCAATTCTCTTTCCAAGGCTTTCTTTACTTCCTTCTTTCTTTACAATTCCTTTCCCAAGGCTTTGCTTACCACCCTCTTTCTTTACAATCTCTTGACCATCTTTGTGGCTGTAGTTTAAAACTGCCCAATTTTCCTTTGGCTTGCGGAACCTTTATCTTAGAACAGCCTTAAGGCACCACCGTGATGCAGAAGCTTGCTAGATTTTAAGGCTAAGAGTATTACCTCTATTGATAACACACTCAGGTTATTACCATATCAGAGTCAAACTAGGCTGTGACCCTAGAGTGGATTTTCAGTCACTATGCACTGAAGTGCCTAAGACAAGCAAGCCAGTGATATCCTTGTCCCCAATATCCACTGTGGGAATAGAGAGGATTTCTGGATATCACCCAAAAGAATGTCCCACAAGATCTTAGATTTAGCAGCTTTCAACCAGGAAGCAGATTCAGGTGATGGAATCAAGCAGGAGTTCCTCCAGGTGACTGTCAGGCCGTCGTTGAACTTTACCCATTAAGGTGTTCAGCAGTAGCAGTAGCAGCAACAGGGTCTCTCGTGCTGGGCTGCAAATTCCTACACAGACTGGTTAAGGATGCAAGTAATACATAGGCTTGGCAGGCCGTGACTCCGTTGGTTTCTAAGAACATTTAGACAATAGCCCAGGACAATTTACCAAAATAACTTTTTTTTTTTTTTTACTAACCAGATTTTTTTTTTTTAAATAGACACAGAAGGCTTAGTCTTGTAACCATCTCTGACAGATGCAGTCTCCACACCTTGCACACCTACAACAGTTAACACTATTTTTTATGCCCTTTTTTAAAATTATTTTATCTATTTTGCCTCATTTCTCCAAAATTGACTCCGGACCCTTGATCTTAAAATGGGGGGTAGAAGGGCGAAGGTCCATCTTCTGTAACTTCTTCAAGCTGACTTTAGGGGCGTTGATCTTACCTAGCCAGGAACCTATAACCTTAGCTTATTTTACAAAGAGGCTATCAGGGTTAGATGTCATTAAGAACAATATTTAACTTTTGACAACTGCACAGACCTTTTCTCCGGCTACAGTAGTGTAGCTTGTTTAGCACTCTGGTTTACAAAATCATCTTTCTGGATGACTTAGGAATGTGATCTCTGTGATCTCTAGTGACCCTAACACAATGCCTAAGTTACCTGTGCAGGCCTTTAGACAGACATCAATAGAAACACACTCTCAGGTTTACAAACTTTTTCCTGAGAAGATGAATTTCATGTAACTAGTGTCAGCTCAATAGTTACTGCCAATTAGAGCTTTTGGCACATAAAGGGGTTAAGATTTAAAGTATCTCCCACATTTTATAACATTAGCTTTTTACTATCACAGAGGACTGGCAAGTTCCTGTCCCTTACAAGGTAGTCATGAACATTAGGCCTGCTTATAAACTCTTCCCATGACCTCCCGGCTCTGACCAATTTTGAAGGGCCACGCACAAATGACTCTAGGATCTGACATTTCTGCCATCCAAGCAGTGGCTTACTGCCTCTGGATGCTCCACCATTGCTTTTGTCCCAGGAGTGTCTTCTCTACATTGGGATAAATGCCTCATGCCTCATTGGCATTTCCCTTTAGCTGGTCGCTGGACTTGAACTCGGGGCCTGAGCACTGTCCCTCAGCTCTACAGCTTAAGGCTAGCACTCTGCCACTTTGAGTCCCAGACTCAGGGCTTGAATGCTGTCCCCTAACTCTTCAGTCCAGGGCTAGTACTCTGCCACTGTGAGTCTCCAGCTTGGGGCTTGAGTACTGTCCCCTGACTCTTTAGTCCAGGGCTAGTACTCTGCTGGCTGAATAGAGGTGACAGTCTCACAGGGACTTTTTCTGCCCAGGCTGGCTTTGAACCAGTTTGCAGATCACTGAGTCTTATAAAAGGCCATTTAAAACAATGTGAAGATTTTTAAAATTTTTTGGTAATGTCCAAACCTCATAACCTTTTGAATTTTAAATTTAAACTCACACAATTGTTACAGCATGCTGACAATTTTTTATCTTAGAACATGTTCACAGACACACACAAAACACACAGATCTTAAAGCGCGCAAAAATCAAAATCAGTTGTACGTACATTATTTAAAGTTTTTAAACAAAAATTTAAGACAGTGTTTCTTTTAAACTAGGTACATTTGCTGGGCTTCATTTTCCCAGAGCTTGCTTATCTAGCAAGGCAATTCACTAATTAGTCTTTTGAATCTCTGTGCTGTTCTCATTCAGCAAACTGAATCCAGAGTCTGCAGAGTGAGCCTGTCACACTCACCCAAATCTTCCCTACCTCAGAAAACATAAAACGAACACACACTAAACAAGACAAACAAGTGGCCACAAAGACAAAATTAGGTCCCAGTGAATGGGGTGACATCTCACCACTTACCAGGGGACTAGAACCCCCTCTACTTATTCTAGAGAATTTTTCTTTTTAGATTCTTCTGAGATTTTCAATTATACTCAAATTATACCCCCTCTCTTTTACCTCTTTGAAATGACTGAGCAGGAAGTTGAGAGGAGTAAGCTTACTTTGTCCTTGCCCCATCTCTGGGACAAGGAGTGTCCAAATTAATAAAACCGAGATAAGAAAGAAAAAGAAGTTAAAATTACACACACACACACACACACACCACACACACACTGCTGCATACGGGGGTTGGTAATGTACGCGCACTTGGTCACGCTTTCTCTGGGGGAGGTGGGCGATCTGGTCCGGGAACTCCTGGAATTCTAAAAGGGTGGAAGGGGCAATTAAGTGGGAAATGCACACTCTTCCTCTGGTCTACGGGATCAGTAAGCCCCTCATCCACCAGCCCCAGGGCTGCTGCCTAAGATTCAAATTAGAGTTAACAGAAGACATATACGCACACTCAAGACAGACAGCAAGCGCGTCAGACTGCTGTTCAGACAGTCTGTCCAGAAGGGCTTCCAACCAGAGAGAATCGGCCAATCGGGGGGACTCAAACCCCCTCTACCCGATCTCGAGGACAGCCCCACCCAGGGGTCCAGGGGACGTCTCCCACTGGCCCCGCTGGCAGTCTTATAGCGCGTCCGCCAAGACTCTCCTCCAGCCCCAAGACCACACCTGCAGGCTTTCACCATTCCTGAAATATGAAAATTATATCAAATGATCTAACTGTTTCTTATTCTCTTGGGGAGGGGCTGGTTGCCCTCTGTCCGTTTTTTGTTTCCTCTCAAAGGAGGAGTTCCCTCTTTATGGAACTTAGATTTACATTCACTTTTTCAGTGGTTTCCTTTTTCCATTTTTTTTTTGTTTCCTCTCGAAGGAGGAGTTCCATCTTTATGGAACTTAGATTTACATTCACTTTTTCAGTGGTTCCCTTTTTCCATTTTTTGTTTCCTCTCGAAGGAGGAGTTCCGTCTTTATGGAACTTAGAGTTACATTCACTTTTTCAATGGTTTCCTTTTTCCTGCGGGAACCAAGGATTAGTTTGTTCTCCCACTGCTGCTGTGGAGTATATGTTTTAAAATAGAGACAAACTATCCTTATTCTTAGAAGATGAAACTCCCCATGATTTGCTCGTTATCTTTCTCAGTCACAACTGAGGGGCCTGCAGCACCCCAACGAGCTTCTGACTACTATTCCAGGTGAAAAGAAAAGAGAGAGAGAGAGAGAGAGAGAGAGGGAGATGCTTACCTCCCAAGGTTCCTTGACTGAAGAAACTGCTTCGTGCCCCGCTCTGAGCCCCACGTTGGGCGCCACCTGCCGCGGACCGGGTTCTGTCGGGACGACGGAGGATACCTAGGGGAGGAACCTGGAATAGTACGGGGAGATGGCAAACAGACAACTCACACACATTAGGAGTGGATGCAGAGTGCTGAGTGCTGAGTGCGATTTAGTGCAGAGGATAACAAACTTTTATAGCAAAAAGTCTCCATAAGAAAGGGCAAAAGGTTACATAATCTTGCTGCAGGGCTTCATTCTTGGGCGGTCACCAGCTGGTCACCTGATAGGCACTTGTTTCCGGCTTTACCTCTATTTTTAAGAAATACAATTGGTTTCGATGATTGTCACCAATTAACCACTACTTTATTCTATAGAGGCCTTAACTGTCCCATTAAGATCTTTCCTGTTCCTTCTTTAATAGTAAGCACCACAGAGGCTTAGATTTAGCAAGTCTCTTAGTAAATGAGGAAGTTCTTTCTCCTAAGTAGTTATCTCAGCAATTGCCATACATTCTTTCTGTTCTAGCCGCGCCTACAACTTTTTGTAAATTTCTTACAATTCCTTCTGCTGGAGTGACTTTGTGAAACCCCCAATACTTTTATATTTACTTATAACTTGTCTACTAGCCTCCATAAGAGGGGTTTCAGGGTAGCACTTAACTCTGGTGAGTTAGTCATATTAAGACACTCATCAGATATTGGAGTCGTCAACACTCTTAAAGAGCTTTGAATAAGGGAACGTTGACAATGAGTAAGTACAATGAGCAGTAGAAACAGTAAAAGATTAATAGGCACTCTTATGAGGAAAAGATAGGCAGAAACACATATTTTCCAGGGGTTTTGCCAGCCTTTTCCCAGGAGTAGGCCTCTTAGAAGCCCTATTCTCCGAGGTAGACTTCGGTGAAGTCCCAAAACTTGGAGATAGGTTTCTGTAAAGCCCCATTCTCTGAGGTAGACTTCGGTGAAGTCCCAAAACTCAGAGATAGGTCTCGAGGCCCCTATCATGGTCTGATAGATGGTTTCCCATGCTTAAGCAGACTCTACTGGGGTCGGCGTGGCAACACTCACCCTCACCTAACCCTAACCCTAAACCTAATCATAAACCTCACCCTCACCCTCAGGCTAAACCTAACCCTAACCCTCACCCTGAACCTCACCCTCACGCTCACCCTACCCTATCCTTCACCCTCACACTAACCCTAAACCTCACCCTAACCCTAAACATAACCATAACCCTCACGCTAACCCTCACTCTAACACTCATGATAACCCTAACTCGCATTCTCACCTTATTTCTCACCTTAACCATTACCATCACCCTAACACTTAGCCTCACCCTACCCTCACCCTAACCATAAGCCTATCCCTAACCCTCACAATAATGCTCAACATAACCCTAACCCTAACCCTCACACTAAAAATAACCCTAACCCTTACCCTCATCCTAAAGCTAAACCTAAACCTAACCCTAACCCTAACCGTCACCCTAACCCTCACACTAACCCTAAAACTAGCCCTAACCCTCAACCTCACCCTAACCCTCACCCTAACAGTAACACTTACCATAACCCTCACCCTAACCCTAACCATAAACCTAAACCTCATGCTAACCCTCACCCTAAACCTAAACCGAAACCTTACCCTCACCCTCACCCTCAGCCTTACCCGAAACCTAACCCTCATCCTAACACTATTCCTCACCCTCACCCTCACCCTCTCACTCAACCTCAGCCTAACCCTAAACCCAACCTTAATCCTAAGACTAACCCTCATCCTCACCCTCATCCTAAACCTAACCCTAACCCTAACCCTCAACCTAACCCTAACCCTCACCCTCAGCTTCACCCTCAGCCTAACCATAACCCAAACACTAATCCTAACCCTAATGCTCAGTCTCACCCTAACTCTAATCCTAACACAAACTCTCACCCTAACCCTAACCCTAACCTTAGCCTCACCCTAATCCTCACCCTAAGCATTAGCCTCACCGTAAACCTCCTCCTAACCCTAACCCTAACCCTCACACTAACCCTAAACCTCACCCTAACCCTCACCCTATCCCTAACCCTGACCCTCACACTCATCTTAAACCTAAACTTAACCCTAACCCTAATCCTCACCCTAACTCTCACACTAACCCTAAGGCTAAACCTAACCCTCAATCTAACCCTAAACTTCACCCTAACCCTTACCCTCACACTAACCCTAACCCTATCCAAAACACTCACATTAAACCTAACCGTCACCCTAAACCTAACCCTACCCCTCATCCTAACCCTCACCCTAACACTAACCATCACCCTCATCCTAACACTAAACTTCACCCTCACCATGACCTTCACCGACACCCTAACACTCACCCTAACCCTAACCCTCACCCACAACTTAACTCTCACCTACACCCTAGCCCTCACCATCATCCTAACTCTAAACCTTACCCTAACATTCACCCTAACCCTAACCCTTACCTAACCAAAACCCCCACACTAAAACTCACCTAACCCTCACCCTCACCGTAGCCCTCACCCTACCCCTAATCCTAACACTCACCCTTACCCTAACCCTAACCATCACCCTAACCCTAAACCACACCCTCACCCTAACCCTAACCCTAACCTGAAACCTTACCCTAACCCTCAACTTAACCCTCAACCTAAACTTAACGCTAACCTTAACCCTCACCCTAACCCTCACCTTAACACTAACACTAACCCTAACCCTCACCCTCACACTACAACTCACCCTAACCCTTAGCCTCACCCTAACCCTCACCCTAACCCTAACCCTAACCCTAACCCTCACTTTTACCCTTACCCTAATTCTAACCCTCACCCTAACACTAACCCTAATGCTAACCCTCACACTAACCCTCACCCTCACCCTAACCCTAAACCTACCCCTCATCCTAACCCTCATCCTAACCCTAACCCTAACCCTCACCCTTACCCTAACCTTAACCCTCCCCCATACCCTAACCCTAAACATCACTCTAATCCACACCCTAAACCTAACCCTCACCTACACCCTAACCTTCAGTCTCACCCCCACCCTCATCCTCACCCAAACCCTCACCCTCACAGAAAACATCACCCTAAGCCTAAATCTCACCCTAACCCTATCCCTCATGCTCACCCTCACCCTCACCCTCAGCCTAACCCTAAACCTAACCCTAATTCTAACACTAACCCTTACCCTCACCCTCACGCAAACTCTAAACCTAACACTCACACTAACCCTAAACCTCACCCTCACCATGACCCTCAGGCTAACCCTAAACCTAACCCTAATCCTAACCCTAACCCTCACCTCACCCTCACCCTAACCCTAATGATAACGCTAATTCTCACCCTAAACCTCATTCTAACCCTTAAACTCACCCTTACCCTAACCCTAACTGTAACCCTCACCCTTACCCTAAACCTCATCCTAACCCTAAACCTCACCCTAACCCTTACCCTCCCGCTAACCATCACCCTAACCCTAACCCTAGCCCTAACCCTAGCCCTAACCCTAACCCTAACCCTCACCCTAACACGATAACCCTAACACTCATTCTCACCCTAACCCTCAACCTATCCCTTACCCTCACCCTAAACCTAACTCTAACCCTAATCCTCACACTCACCCTAACCCTCACCCTCATCCTAAACCTAACCCGAACCCTCACCCTTACCCTCACACTCTCCCTAAGGCTAACCCTAAACCTCACTCTCACCCTAACCCTCACCCTAACCCTTAACCTCACCATAACCCTAAACCTAACACTAACCCTTACCCTAAACATAACCCTTACCCTCAACCTAACCCTAAACCTTACATAAATGAAACCCTCACCCTCAACCTCACCCTCACCGTAACCATCACCCTCACCCTAGCCCTCAACCTCACCCTAACCCTAACCCTCAGCTTCACACTCACCCTCATCTAACCCTAACCCTAAACCTAATCCTAAACCTCACCCTCACCCTCAGGCTAAACCTAACCCTAACCCTCACCCTGAACCTCACCCTCATGCCCACCCTACCCTATCCTTCACCCTCACCCTAACCCTAAACCTCACCCTAACCCTAAACATAACCATAACCCTCACCCTAACCCTCACTCTAACATTCATGATAACCCTAACTTGCATCTCACCTTAACCCTCACCGTAATCATTACCATCACCCTAAAACTTAGCCTCACCCTAACCCTCACCCTAACCCTAAGCCTATCCCTAACCTTCACCCTAATGCTCAACATAAACCTAACCCTAACCCTCACACTAAA
The DNA here is from genome assembly GCF_024711535.1 of Dipodomys merriami. Lineage (NCBI taxonomy): Eukaryota > Metazoa > Chordata > Mammalia > Rodentia > Heteromyidae > Dipodomys > Dipodomys merriami. The sequence goes on along the minus strand of NW_027203627.1, from coordinate 812,091 downwards.
CCTAACCCTAACCCTTACCCTCATCCTAAACCTAAACCTAACCCTAACCCTAACCATCACCCTAACCCTCCCACTAACCCTAAAACTAGCCCTAACCCTCAACCTCACCCTAACCCTCACCCTAACAGTAACACTAACCATAACCCTCACCCTAACCCTAACCATAACCCTAAACCTCAAGCTAACCCTCACCCTAACCCTAGCCCTAACCCTCACCCTCACACTCACCCTCACCAAACTCTAACCCTAAACCTAATCATAAACCTCACCCTCACCCTCAGGCTAAACCTAACCCTAACCCTCACCCTGAACATCAACCTCACACTCACCCTACCCTATCCTTCACCCTCACCCTAACCCTAAACCTCACCCTAACCCTAAACATAACCATAACCCTCACCCTAACCCTCACTCTAACACTCATGATAACCCTAACTCGCATTCTCACCTTAACCCTCACCGTAACCATTACTATCACCCTAACACTTAGCCTCACCCTACCCTCACCCTAACCATAAGCCTATCCCTAACCCTCACAATAATGCTCAACATAACCCTAACCCTAACTCTCACACTAAACCTAACCCTAACCCTTACCCTCATCCTAAACCTAAACCTAAACCTAACCCTAACCCTAACCGTCACCCTAACCCTCACACTAACCCTAAAACTGGCACTAACCGTCAACCTCACCCTAACCCTCAACCTAACAGTAACAATTACCATAACCCTCACCCTAACCCTAACCATAAACCTAAACCTCAAGCTACTCCTCACTCTAAACCTAAACCGAAACCTCACCCTCACCCTCACCCTCAGCCTTACCCGAAACCTAACCCTCATCCTAACACTATTCCTCACCCTCACCCTCACCCTCACACTCAACCTCAGCCTAACCCTAAACCCAACCTTAATCCTAAGACTAACCCTCATCCTCACCCTCATCCTAAACCTAAACCTAACCCTAACCCTCACTCTAACCCTAACCCTCACCCTCAGCTTCACCCTCAGCCTAACCATAACCCAAACACTAATCCTAACCCTAATGCTCAGCCTCACCCTAACTCTAATCCTAACACTCACTCTCACCCTAACCCTAAACCTAACCTTAGCCTCACCCTAACCCTCACCCTAAGCATTAGCCTCACCGTAAACCTCCTCCTAACCCTAACCCTAACCCTCACACTAACCCTAAACCTCACCCTAACCCTCACCCTATCCCTAACCCTGACCCTCACACTCATCTTAAACCTAAACTTAACCATAATCCTAATCCTCACCCTAACTCTCACACTAACCCTAAGGCTAAACCTAACCCTCAATCTAACCCTAAACTTCACCCTAACCCTTACCCTCACCCTAACCCTAACCCTATCCAAAACACTCACATTAAACCTAACCGTCACCCTAAACCTAACCCTACCCCTCATACTAACCCTCACCCTAACCCTCACCCTAATTCTAACCATCACCCTGACCCTAACACTAAACTTCACCCTCACCATGACCTTCACTGACACCCTAACACTCACCCTAACCCTAACCCTCACCCACAACTTAACTCTGACCTTCACCCTAGTCCTCACCATCATCCTAACTCTAAACCTAACATTCACCCTAACCCTAACCCTTACCTAACCAAAACCCCCACGCTAAAACTCACCTAACCCTCACCCTCACCGTAGCCCTCAACCTACCCCTAATCCTAACACCCACCCTTACCCTAACCCTAACCATCACCCTAACCCCAAACCACACCCTCACCCTAACCCTAACCCTAACCTTAAATCTTACCCTAACCCTCACCTTAACCCTCAACCTAACCTTAACCCTAACCCTAACCCTCACCCTAACCTTCACCTTAACACTAACCCTAACCCTAACCCTCACCCTCACACTAAAACTCACCCTAACCCTTAGCCTCACCCTAACCCTCACCTTAAACCTAACCCTAACCCTAACCCTCACTTTTACCCTTACCCTAATTCTAACCCTCACCCTAACCCTAACCCTAATGCTAACCCTCACACTAACCCTCACCCTCACCCTCACCCTAACCCTAACCCTACCCCTCATAATAACCCTTATCCTAACCGTAACCCTAACCCTCACCCTTACCCTAAACCTAACCCTCCCCCATACCCTAACCCTAAACGTCACCCTAACCCACAACCTAAACCTAACCCTCACTGACACCCTAACCTTCAGTCTCACCCTCACCCTCATCCTTACCCTAAACCTCACCCTATCTCTAAACATCACTCTAAGCCTAACCCTCACCCTAATCACCTCCCTCATCCTCACCCTCATGCTCACCTTCAGCCTAACCCTAAACCTAAACCTAATTCTAACCCTAACCCTCACCCTCATGCTCACCCTAACCCTAAACATAACCCTGTCCCTCACCCTCACCCTCACTCTAACCCTCACCCTAAACCTAACCCTAAAAGTAAACCTAATCCTAACCCTAACTCTAATCCTAACCCTCACCTAACCCTAACCCTAACCCTAACACTCACCCGAAACCTCACCCTAAACTTCACCCTTTCCCGGATCCTAAACCTAAACCTAACCCTAACCCTCACCCTAACACTTACGCTAACCCTAACCCTAACTCTCAACCTAACCCTCACCCTAAACCTTACCCTCACCCTATTCCTTACCCTAGCTCTAACCCTCACACTAAACTTAACCCTCACCCTAACACGAACCCTAACACTAACGCTAACCCTCACCCTCAACCTAACCCTAACCCTAACTCTAACAATAACCCTAACCCTCACCCTCACCCTAACCCTAACCCTAACCCTAACCCTAAAAGTCTCCCTCACCCTAATTCTAACCCTAACACTAACCCTCATCATCACCCTAACCCTAACAGTCACCCTCAACCTCACCCTCAGCCTAACCCTCACACTAACCCTTCCCTCCACCCTAACCCTAAGCCTAACCCTAACCCTCACCCTCACCGTCACTCTCACCCTAACGCTAACCATAAACCTCACAGTAACCCTGACCCTCACCCTCACCCTAACCCTAACCCTAACCTTAACAATAACCTTACCCTATACCTAACCCTAATCCTAGACCAAACCCTCACCGTAAACTTAACCCTAAATCTCAATCTCACCCTAATCATAACCCTAATCCTCATCCTCACCCGAAACCCAACCCTCAAGATAAAGATCACCCTAACCCTAACCCTCACCCTAACCATGACCCTAACCATCACCCTAACACTAACCCTCAACCTAACACTCACACTCACCCTAATCCTCATCCTAAAGCGATCCCAAACCCTTACCTAACCAAATCGCTGACTCTGACCCTCAACCTTACCCTCACCCGAGCCCTGACACTAACCCTAAACTTCACCCTAACCCTAACCCTAACCCTCATCCACACCCAAAACCTAACCCTAAACCTAAACCTCTCCCTAAACCTCACCATAAACCTAAACCTAACCCTCAACCTAACTCTAACCCTAACACTAACCCTCAACCTAAACCTGACCCTAACCCTCACCCTCACCCTAACCCTCACCCTAAACCTAACCCTCACCCTAACCCTATCCATCACCCACACCCTAACCCCCAACCTCACCTGAAACCTAAACCTCACCCTAAAACTCACCTCACCGCAAATATCACCCTAACACTAACCCTCACCCCAACCCTGACCCTAACCGTAACCCAAACCCTAACCCTAAATCTCACCCTCACCCTCAACCTCAGCCAAACGCTAACCCTAACCCTAATCCTAACGCTAACACTCACCCTCACCCTCACCCTAACACTCACCATCACCCTAACCCTCACCCAACCCTAACCCTCACCCACACCCTAACCCTCACCCTCACAGGAACCCTCACCCTAAACCTCTCCCTAAGCCTAACACTAACCCTAATCCTAAACCTAACCCTCACCCTCAAACTAAACTTGTCCCTAACCCTAAACCTCACCCAAACCCTAACCCTCACCATAACCCTAACCCTAAGCAGCAACCTCACTCTAACCCTAACCCTAACCCTACCCTCACCCTAAACTTCACCTTAACCCTAACGCTAACCCTAACCCTCAACCTCAGCCTAAACCTCACTCTAACCCTTATCCTCACACTAACCCTAACCCTAACCCTAACCGTAACCCTCACACTAAACCTAACCCTCACCCTAGCCCTAAACCTAACCTCACCCTAACCCTCACCCTCCCACTAACACTTACCCTAACCCACACCCTCACAATAAAGCTAACCCTCACCCCCATCCTAACCCTGAAGGTCACCCTAACCCTCACCCACAGCCTATCCCACATCCACACCCTAACCGCCACCCGAATCCGAACCCTCAACCTAACTCAAACCCTAACCCTAACGCTAACCCTCAACCTAACCCTCAACCTAATACTTACCCTCACACTAACCCTAACCCTAATCCTAAACCTATCACTCAACCTCACCCTAACCCTACCCTCACCCTAAACTTAACCCTTACCCATACCTAACCCTCAGCCTATCCCTTCACCTCACAATAACGCTAACCCTAACGCTAACCATCACCCTCACACTTAACCCTCACTGTCACCATAACCCTCACCTTAAGCCTACCCCTCACGCAAACCCTAATCCTCATCCTAAGCCTAACCCTAAACATAAACCTAACCCTTACCCTAAACATAACTCTCAACCTCACCCTAACCTTCACTGTCACCCTAACCCTCACCCAAAGCCTAACCCTCACCCACAACTTAACCCTCTCCCTAAGCCTAACCCTAACCCTAACCCTCACACAAAACCTAACCCTAACCCTAACCTTCACCCTAACCCTAAACCTACACCTAACCCTCAACCTAACCCTCACCCTAAACCTAACGCTAACCCTAAACCCCACACTCACCCTAACCCTCACCCTAACCCTTTATTCTCACACTAATCCTAACCCTAACCCTAACCCTAAGCTTAAAACTAACCCAAACCCTCACACTCACCCTCACCCTAATCCTCACACTAACCCTAACCCTCACCCTAAAACTACGCCTAACCATCACCCTCACCCACACCCTAACCCTAACCCTAACCCTCACCCTCACACTAACACTAACCCTAACCCTAAACCTAAACCTAATGCTATCCCTAACACTCACCAAAACCCTTACCCTAAACCTAACCCTAAAACTCACCGTAACCCTCACTCTCAACCTAACCCTCACCTTAACCTTAACCTAAGCCTAATCCTAAACCTAACCCTCACCAAAACCCTAACCCTAACCCTAACCTAAAACTCACCCTAACACCCACACTCATCCTAATCCTCAACCTAACCTTATCCCTAAGCCTAATCCTAAACCTAATCCTCACCAAACCCCTAACCCTAACCCTAAACCTAAAACCTAAAACTCACCCTAACTCTAATCCTAACCCTCACCCTCACCGTAATCGTCACCCTAAGTCTAACCCTAACCCTCACCCTAACCATAACCCTAACCCTAAATCTAAACCTAACCCTAATCCTAACCTAACACTCACCCTAAATCTAAGCCTAACCCTAACCCTAAAACTCACCCTAACCTTAATCCTAACACTAACCCTCAGTGTCACCAATACCCTCACCCTAACCCTCATCCTCACCCTCACCCTCACACTCACCCTAAGCCTAACAATATCCCTAACATTAACACTAACCCTATTCCTAACCCTAACCTTCACCTTAACCCTAAACCTAACCCTAACCCTAAATCTCACCCTAACCCTAATCCTAACCCTAACCCTCACCCTCACCCTAAGCCTCACCCTCAACCTAAACATCACCCGAACTCACCCTCACACTAGCCCTCACCCTAACCGTAAACCTCACCGTATCCCTAACCATAAACCACACCCTCACCCTAAACCTAACCTTCACCCTTACCCTCACCTTAACCCTCACCCTAACCCTAATCCTCATACTAACCCTAACCCTATCCCTCACCCTAAACCTCACTGTCACGCTAATCCTCACCCTAAGCCTAAAGCTCAACCACACCCTAGCCCTCACGCTAAGCCTAACCCTAAACCTAACCCTAACACTAACCCTAACCTTCACCCTCACCCTAACTTTCACTGTCACCCTAACCCTCACCCTAAGCCTAACTCTCACCCACACCCTAACCCTCACCCTAAGCCTAACCCTATCCCTAACCCTCACACTAACCCTAACCCTAACCCTAACCGTCACCATAACCCTAATCTTAATCGTAAACCTAACCTTCACCCTCACCCTAAAACTTACCCTAACACTAACCCTAAACCTAAACTTCACCCTAACCCTAACCCTACACCTAACCCTCACCCTAAACCTAAGGCTAACCCTAACACCCACACTCACCCTAACCCTCACCCTCACCCTCAGCCTAACCCAAACCCTAATCCTTACACAAACCCTCACCCTCACACTCACCCTAACCCTAACGCTAAACCCAACCCTCACCCTCACCCTCACCCGCACACTAACCCTCACCCTCACCCTAACCTTCACCCTCACACACACCCTCACCCTAAACATCACCTTAAACCTAATCCTCACTCTAATCCTAACCCTAACACTCACCCTAACCCTAACCCTGAACCTAACCCTCAACCTAAACCTAACCCTCACCCTAAAACTTATCCTCACACTAACCCTAACCCTAACTCTCATACTAACCCTAAACCTCACGCTAAACCTAACCCTGTCCCTCACCCTACGCCTCAACCTATCCCTAACCCTAACCCTTAACCTTCACCCTAAACCTAACCCTAACGCTAAATCTCACATTAACACTAACCATCACCCTAAAACTCACCTTAAACCTAACCCTCACTCATAATGTAACCCTCACCCTCACAGGAAACCTCAACCTCACCCTAACACTCACCCACACCCTTAATATCACCCTAACCCTAAAACTCACCCTAACGCTAACACTCACCCTAACCGTAACCCTAACCAAACCCTCAACCTCACCCTAATCCTCACCCTAACATTAAAACTTGCCTAACCGAAACCCTCACCCTCGCACTCACCCTAACCCTAACCCTAACCCTCACCCTCAAAATCACCCTCACCCTCAGTCTAACCCTGAACCTAACCGTAATCCTAACCCTAAACCTCACACCACTCTCACCCTAACCGTACCCTAACCCTAACCTTAACACTCACCCTTGCCTAACCCTCAACCTTACCCTTAACCTCACACTAACGCTAACACTAACCCTAACCATTACACTCACACTTAACCCTCACTGTCACCCTAACCCTCACCCTAAGCCTAAACCTCACAGACACCCTAAGCCTCACTCTAAGCCTAACCTTAAACATAATCCTAACCCCAACCCTAAACTTAACCCTCACCCTCACCCTAACCTTCACTGTCACCCTAAAGTTCACCTTAAGCCTAACCCTCCCTCACACCCTAAAACACTCCCAAGCCTAACCCTAACCCTAACCCTCACACTAAAACTAACCCTAACCCTAACGTTCACCCTAAACCTAACCCTACACCTAACCATCACCCTAATACTCACCCTAACCCTAACACTAACCCTTACCCCCACACTCACCCTAACCCTCATCCTAACACTTATCCTCACACTAATCTTAACCCTAACCCTAACCCTAAACTTAACACTAACCCTAACCCTCACCCTCACCCTCACCCTAACCTTTACACTAACCTGAACCTTCACCCTAATTCTACGACTAACCATTACCCTCACCCATACCCTAAACCTCAGCCTAAACCTAAATTTAACCCTAACCCTCACCCTAACCCTCACCCTAACCCTAACCCTAACCCTAACCCTAAACCTAATCCTAACCCTAACCCTCACCAAAACCCAAATCCTAACCATAACACTAAAACTTATCCTAAACCTAATCCTCACCATCACCATCACGCTAACCCTTACCCTAAGCCTAATCCTAACCCTAACCCTCACCAAAACCCTAACCCTAAACCTAAACGTAAAACTCACCCTAACCCTAATCCTAACCCTCACCTTCACAGTAACCCTCAACCTAAATCTAACCCTCACCTACACCCTAACACTCACCCTAAGGCTAACCCTAACCCTAACCCTAATCCTAAACCTAACCCTCACGCTCATCTTAACCCTCAACCTAACCCTAACCCTCACCCTCACCCTAAACCGCATCATAAACCTCACCCTAACCCTCACCCTCACCCTAATCCTACACCTAAACCTCACCCTAACCCTCACACTAACCCTAACGCTAAACCAAAACCTCACCCTCACCCTAACCCTCACCCTAACACTTCTCCTCACACTAACCCTAACCCTAACCCTAACCCTCACACTAACCCTAACGCTCAACCTAACCCTAACCCTACCCCTCACCCTAACACTCACCCTCACCCTCACCCTCACCCTCACCCTAAACCTCAACCTAACCCTAATTCTACACCTAACCCTCACCCTAACCATCACACTAACCCTATCGCTAACCCTAAACCTCACCCTCAGCCTAACCCTTACCCTAACACTTAGCCTCACACTAACACTTACCCTAACCCTAACCCTCACACTAACCCTAACCCTCACCCTAAACCTAACCCTACCCCTCATCCTAACCCTCACCCTCACCCTAACCCTAAAGCTTACCCTAAACCTAACCCTCACCCATAACCTAACCCGAACCGAAACCGAACCCGAAACCTCAGCCTCATTCTAAACCTAACCCTAACCCCTACCTAACCGAAGCACTCACCCTCACCCTCACCCTTAACCTCACCCTCACCCTAGCCCTAACCCTAACCCTAAACCTCACCCTAACCCGAACGCAAACCCTCTCCCTCACCCTCACCCTAACCCTACCTCTAACCCTAACCCTCACACTCACCCTTAGCCAAAGACTAACCTGAACCCTAACCCGAAACCTAAACCTCAACCTAACAATCACTGTAACACTAATGCTAACCCCAACCCTCACCCACACCCTAACCATCACCCTAACCCTTCCCTCACCCAAACCCTAACCCTAACCCTAAACCTCACACTAACCCTAACCCTCACCGTCCCCCTCAGCCTAAACTTAACCCTAACCCTAATCCTAAACCTAACCCTCACCCCCACCCTCACCCTCACCATAACCCTAACGCTAACGCTAACACTCACACTCACCCTCACCCTACCCCTAACAATAAATCTAACCCTAACCCTAAACCTAATACAAACCCAATCCCGAACACTAAACCTAACCCTAACCCAAACCCTTAAACTCACCCTCACCCTAACCCTAACCCTCAAACCCACCCTCAACCTCACCCTCAGCCTAAAACTAACCCTAAACCTAATCTTAAACCGAACCCTAACCCTAACCCTAACGCTAACCCTAACCCTCATACTAACCCTAACCCTTATCCTCACACTATCCCTACCCCTAAACCTCAAACTAACCATAACCCTCACCCTAACCCTAACCCTACCCCTCACACTAACCATTAACCCTAACCCTAAACCTAATCCTAACCCACACCCTATACTTAAACTTAACCCTCAGCCACACCCTAATCCTCACTCTAACCCTCACCCCAAACCTCACCCTCACCGAAGCCTTACCCTCACCTTCACCCTAACCCTAACCCTCACCCTATACTTAATCCTAACCCTCACCCTAACCCTAACCCAAATCATAACCTTGAAGCTTACACTCACCCTAACCCTAAACCTAACCCTAAACCTCACCCTCAGCTTAACCCTCACCCTCACCCAGTCATCACCCAAAGCCTACCCCTCACCCTAGCCCTCACCCTACCCCTAATACTAACCCTAACCCTGAACCTAAACCTAAACCTAACACTCACCCTCAACCTAACCATCACTCAAATCCTTACCCTCACCATAGTCTTTACCCTAACTCTAACTCACATTAAAACTAACACTAACACTAACCCTCACCCTCACCCTCAGCCTAACCCTAACCCTAACCCTAATCTTAACACTAACCCTCTGCCTCATCCACACCCTTACCCTAACTCTCACCCGAACCCTCACTCTAACCCTAACCCGAACCTATCCTTCACCCTAACCCTCACCCTAACCCTAATACTCACACTAACACTAACCCTCACGCTCACCCTAAACCTCACTTTCACCCTAACCCTCACCCTAAGCCTAATCCTCACCCTAACCCTAACCCTCACACTAACCCTAAACCTAACCCTCACCCCAACCCTAATGCTAACCCTCAAAATAACCCTCACCCTAACCCTTATCCTCACAGTAACCCTAACCCTAACTCTAACCCTCACACTAAACATAACCCTCACCCTAATCCTAACCCTACCCCTCACCCTACCCCTCACCCGAACCCTAACCCTAACTCTAACGCTCACCTTAAACCTAACCCTAACCCTCACCCACACATTAACCCTCACCCGAACCCTTATCCTCAAACTAACCCTAACACTAACCCTAACCCTAACCCTCACCCTAACCCTAACCCTCACCCACAAACTAACCCTCACCCTAAACTTAAACCTAACCCTCACCTCACCCTATCCCTCACCCTCGCCTTAATCCTAAACATACCCTCACCCTCAGCCTCAGCCTAACCCTAACCCTAACCCTAACCCTCACTCTCACCCTAACCCTCACGCTAACCCTAACCCTCAATCTAACCCTAAGACAAACAATCACCCTCACCCACACCCTCACTCTCAGCCTAACCCTAACCCTAACTCTAACTCTCACCCTCACCTTAATCCTAAACATACCCTCACCCTCACACTCACCCTCACCCTAACCCTAACCCTAACTCTAACCCTCACTCTCACCCTAACCCTCACACTAACCGTAACCCTCACCCTAACCCTAAGCCTAACCATCACACTCACCCACACCCTCACCCTCAGCCTAACCCTAACCTTAACCCTAAAACTCACCCTAACCCTAACCCTCACCCTCACCTTAATCCTAAACATACACTGACCCTCACCCTCACCCAAACCCTAACCATAACTCAAACCCTCACCCTCACCCTAATGCTCACACTAACCCTAACCCTCACCCTAACCTTAAGCCTAACCATCACCCTCAACCACACACTCACCCTCAGCCTAAACCTAACCCTAACCATAAAACTCACCCTCACCCTAACCCTAATCATACCCTTTACCCTAACCCTCACACTCACCCTAACACTAACCCTCACCCAAAATCGAAATCTAACCATCACCCACACTGTAACACTCAACATCACACTAACCCTCACCCTAAACCTAACCCTCACCCACAACCTAACCCTCACCTTCACCCGAACCTGAACCCTCTCGCTCATCCGAATCCTAACACTAAGCCTTACCCAACCGAAGCCCTCACTCTCAACCTCAGCTTTACCCTAACCCTCACCCTAGCCCTAACCCTAACCCTAAAGTTCACCCTAAACCGAATGCTAACCCTCACTCTCACCCTCACCCTAACCTTAACACTAACCCTAACCCTCACCCTCACCCTTAGCCAAAGCCTAACCCGAACCCTAACCCTCACCCTAACCATCACCCTAACACTAATGCTAACCCCAACCATCACCCACACCCTAACCATCAACCTAACCCTTCCCTCACCCAAACCCTAACCCTAACACTCACACTAACCCTAACCCTCCCTCTCCCCCTCAGCCTAACCTTAACCCTAACCCTATTCCTAAACCTAAACCTCACCCCCACCCTCACCCTAACCATAACCCTAACCTGAACGCTCACACTCACACTCACCCTCACCCTAACCCTAACAATAAATCTAACACTAACACTAACCCTAATACAAATCCGAACCCGAACTCTAACCCTAAACCTAACCCTATTCCAAACCCTTAAACTCACCCTAACCCTAAGCCTAACCCTCAAACTCACCTTCACCCTCACCCTAATGCTAAACCTAACCATCATACTAACCCTAAGCCTCACCCTAACCCTTATCCTCACACTATCCCTAACCCTAACCCTCACACTAACCCTAACCCTCAAACTAACCCTAACCCTAACCCTCACCCTAACCCTAATCCTAACCCTAAACCTAACCCTAATCCACACCCTATACTTAACCCTAACCCTAAGCAAAAACCTATCCCTCAGGCTAACACTCACCCGAACCCTCACCCTAAACCTAACCCTCACCCTAACCGTAACCCTAACCCTCACCCTAACCCTAACCCTCATCCTAACCTTAATGCTTACACTCATCCTAACCCTAACCCTAACACTCACCCTCAGCCTAACCCTCACCCTCACCCTCACCCTCACCTTAATCCTAAAAATACCCTCACCTTCAGCCTCACCCTTACCCTAACCCTAACCCCAACCCTCACCCTAACCCTAAACCTATACCTAACTCTCAACCTAACACTCACCCTAATCCTAACGCTAACCCTAACGCTCACCCTCACCCTAAACATCACCCTAACCCTTATCTTCACACTAACCCTAACCTAAACCTAACCCTAACCCTCACACTAACCTTAACCCTCACCCTAACCGTAACCCTACCCCTCACCCTAACCCTCACCCTCACCCTAACCCTCACCCTAAACCTCACCCTAACCCTAAGCGTAACCATCCCCCTCACCCACACCCTCACCCTAGCCTAACCCTACCCATAACCCTAAAACTCACCCTAACACTAACCCTAATCCTCACACTAACCCTAAACCTCACCCTTACCCTACCCTAACCATCACCCTAACCCTCACCATAACCCTAACCCTCACACTAACACTAATCCTCACTCTAAACCTCACCCTAACCCTAACCCTCACCCTCAACTTAATCCTAAACATACCCTCACCCTCACCCTCACCCAAATCCTAACCATAACCCTCACTCTCACCCTAACCCTCACACTAACCCTAAACCTCATCCTAACCCTAAGCCTAACCATCACCCTCACCCACACCCTCACTCTCAGTGTAAACCTAACCCTAACCCTAAAACTCACCCTAAGCCTAACCCTAAACATCAACCTCACCCTAATATTCACCCTAACCCTAAAACTTGCCTAACCGAAACCATCACCCTCAACCTCACCCTAGCCCTCACCCTAACCCTAAAACTAACCCTCACCCTCACAATCACCATCACCCTCAGTCTAACCCTAAACCTAACCCTCATCCTAACCCTAAACCTCACACTCACCCTCACCCTAACTCTACCCTGAACCGAAACTTAACCCTCACTCTTGCCTAACCCTCAACCTAAGCCTTAAGATCACACGAACGCTAACCCTAACGCTAAACATTACCCTCATACTTAAACCTCACTGTCACCCTAACCCTCACCTTAAGCCTAAACCTCACCCACACCCTAACCCTCACCCTAAGCCTAACCCTAAACATAAACCTAACCCTAACCCTAAACTTAACCCTCACCCTCACTCTAACCTGCAATGTCACCCTATTGTTCACCCTAAGCCTAATCCTCACCCAGACCCTAACCCTCTCTATAAGACTAACCCTAACTCTAAACTTCACACTAATCCTAACCCTAACCCTAACCTTCACCCTAAACCTAACCCTACACCTAACGTCACCCTAAACCTCACCGTAACCCTAAAGCTAACCCTAACCCCCACACTCAACCTAACCCTCACCCTAACCCTTATCCTTACACTAATCCTAATCCTAACCCTAACCATAACCTTAACACTAAACCTAACCGTCACCCTCACCCTCACCATAACCCTCATTCTAACCTAAACCCTCACCCTAACCCTACGCCTAACCACCACCCTCACCCACAGCCAATCCTTAGCCTAAACCTAAACCTAACCCTAACCCTCACCCTAACGCTAACCCTAAACCTAATCCTAACCCTAAGCCTCACCAAAACCCTAACCCAAACGCTAACCCTAAAACTCACCCTAACCCTAATCCTAACCCTAACCCTCACCGTAAGTCTAACCATCTCCCATACCCTAACCCTCACCCTAAGCCTAACCCTAACCCTAACCCTAATCCTAAACATAACCCTCACCCTCACCCTAATCCTCAACCTAAAACTAACCCTAAACCTCACCCTCACCATGAACCTAACCCTCACCCTAACCGTCAACCTAACCCTAACCCTTACCCTAAAACATAACCCTGACCCTAAACCTCACCCTGACCCTAACCCTCACCCTAACCCTAACCCTACCCCTCCCCCTCCCCCTCACCCTCACCCTAACACTAAAACTCACCCTAAACCTAAATCTAACCATCATCCACACTGTAACACTCACCATCACGCTAACCATCACCCTAAACATAATCCTCACACACAACCTCACCCGAACCCGAAACCGAACATGAACCCGAACCCTCATCCTAACCCTAACCCTTACCTAACCGAACCCCTCACCCTCACCCTCACCCTTACCCTCACCCTCCCGCTAGCCCTAACCTAACCCTAAACCTCACCGTAACCCAAACCCTAACCCTCACCCTCACCCTAACCTTAACTCTAACGCTAACTCTCACCCTCACCCTGAGCCAAAGCCTAACCCTAACACTAACCCTCACCCTAACCCTCACCCTAACACTAATGATAACCCCAACCCTCACACACACCCTAACCATCACCCTAACCCTTCCCTCACAAAAACCCTAACCCTAACCCTGACTCTCACACTAACCCTAACCCTCCCCCTCCCCCTCAGCGTAACCTTAACCCTAACGCAATCCTAAAACTAACCCTCACCCCCAACCTCAACCTAACCATAACCCTAACCCTAACGCTAACACTCACACTCACACTCACACTAACCCTCAATTTAACGGTAACAATAAATCTAACCCTAACCCTAACCGTAATACAAATCCGAACCCAAAACCTAACCCTAACCCTAACCCAAACCCTTAAACTCACCCTAACCCTAACCCAAACCCTCACACTCACCCTCACCCTCACCCTCAGCCTAACCCTAACCCTAACCCTAATCCTAAACCTAACCTCACCCTAACCCTAACCCTCATACTAACCCTAAACCTCACCCTAACCCTTATCCCCACACTATCCCTAACCCTAACCCTCACCCTAACCCTAACCCTACCCCATACCTTAACCCTAACCCTAACCCTAAACCTAACCCGCACCCTATACTTAACCCTAACCCTCAGCCACACCCTAACCCTCAATCTAACCCTCACCCGAACACAAACCCTCACCCTAACCCTAATCCTAACCCTCACCCTAACCGTAAACCTAATCCTAACCTTAACACTTACACTCACCCTAACCCTAACCCTAACCCTAACCCTAACCCTCACCGTCACCCTAATCCTCACCCTCACCCTAATCATCACCCTAACCCTACCCCTCACCCTAGCCCTCACCCTAACCCTAACTCTAACCCTAACCCTGTACCTAAACCTAAACTAAACCCTCACCCTCACCATAACCTTCTCCCTCACCCTAAACATCTCAATAAACCTTAACCTCACCATAATCCTTACCCTAACTCTAACTCACATTAAAACTAACACTAACCCTAACCCTCACCCTCATCCTCAACCTCACACTCAGCCTAAACCTAACACTAACTCTAAACCTAACATTAACCCTCAGCCTCAACCTCACCCTATCCCTAACCCTAACCCTAACTCTCACCCTAACCCGAACCCTAACCCTAACCCGAAACCTATCCCTCACCCTAACCCTCACCCTAACCCTAATACTCACACTAAAAGTATCCCTCACCCTCACTCTAAACCTAACTGTCACCCTAACCCTCACCCTAAAGCTAATATTCACCCTCACTCTAACACGTACCAAACCCCTACCCTTCACCCTAAACCTAAACCTACACCTAACCCTCACCATAACCCTCACACTAACCCTAACGCTAACCCTAATCCCCACACTCACACTAACCTCACCCTAACCCTTAATCTCACACTAATCCTAAACCTAACCCTATTCCTCACACTAACCCTAACCCTCAGCCTAACCCTAAACCTACCCCTAACCCTAACCCTCACCCTAACCTTAACCCTAACCCTAAACTTCACCCTCACCCTCAACCTAACCCTCAGCCTAAACCTAAACCTAAAACTAACCATAACCCTAACCCTCAAACTAAACGTAACCCTAAACCTAACCCTAACCCTAACCCTAAACCTAAACCTAATCCTAACCCTAACCCTCACCCTAAACCTCACCCTATCCCTAACCCTAAACCTAACCCTAAAACTCAACCTAACCCTAATCCTAAACCTGACCCTCACCCTCACCCTAAGTCTAACCCTCACACACACTGTAACCCTCACCCTAAGACTAACCCTAACCCTAAACCTAATCCTAAACCTAAACCTCACCCTCACCGTAACCCTCTACCTAACAATAATCCTAAACCTAACCATCACCCTAAACCTCATACTAACCCTAACCTTAACCCTAGCCCTCACCCTAACACTAAAACTTACCCTAACCCTAACCCTAACACTAACCCTAACCCTCACCCTAAACCTAAACCTACAGCTAACCCTTAACCTAACCCTCACCCTAACCATAACGCTAACCCTAACCCTCACCCTCACCCTAACCCTCACCCTAACCCTTATCTTCACACTAACACTAAACCTAACCCTAACCCTAACCCTCACAATGACCTTAACCCTCACCCTAACACTAACCTTACCCTTCCCACTAACCCTCACCCTCACCATAACCCTATGCCTAACCCTAAACCTCACCCTAAACCTAAGCCTAACCCTCACCCTCACCAACAACCTCACCCTCAGCCTAACCCTAACCCTAACCCTAAAACTCACCCTAATCCTAACCCTAACTCTAATCTTCACACTAACACTAAACCTCACCCTAACCCTACCCTAACCCTCACCCTAACACTTACCATAACCCTAATCCTCACACTAACACTAATTCTCACCCTAACCCGCACCCTAACCCAAACCCTCACACTCACCCTAACCCTCACACTAACCCTAACCCTCACCCTAACCCTAAGCCTAATCATCAACCTCACTCACACCCTCAAACTCAGCCTAACCCTAACCGTAACCCTAAAACTCACCCTAACCTTAACCCTAACCCTAATCCTCACACTACCCCTAACCCTCACCCTAACCCTAAGCCTATCCCTAAACCTAAACATAACCTTAATCCTAACCTAACACTCACACAAATCCTATGCCTAAACATACCCCTAAAATTCACCCTAAACTTAATCCTAACCTTAACCCTCTCTGTCACAGATACCCTCACCCTAACCCTCATGCTCACCCTCACCCTAACCCTCACCCTCACCCTAAGCCTAACCTTAACCCTAACAATAAAACTAACCCTAACCCTAACCCTATTCCTAACCCTAACTTTCACCTTAACCCTAATCCTAACCCTAACCCTAACCCAAACCCTCACCCTAACCCTAACCCTCAACCTAACACTCACCCTCACCCTAATCCTCACCCTAAACCTAACCCTAACCCTTAGCTAACCGAAACCCTTACCCTCACCCCCACCCTAGCCCTCACCCTAACCCTAAACCTCACCCTATCCCTAAACCTAAACCTCACCTTCACCCTAACCCTAAACCTAACCCTAAACCTCACCCTAACCCTCACACTAACCCCAACCCTAAAACTTAACCCTAACCCTCATCATAACCGTAACCCTATCCCTCACCCTAAACCTCACCCTAACCCTAACGCTAACCCTAACCCTCACACTCACCCTAAACCTCACCCTCACCCGAACCCTAATGCTAAACTTTAAACTCCCCCTCATCCTGCCCCTCCACCTCAGCCTAAACTTAACCCTAACCTTAACCCTAACACTAAAACTCACCCCAAACCTCAACCTAACCCTAACCCTAACCCTAACACTAACCCTCACCCTCACCCTCACCCTAACCCTAACCCTAACCTTAACAATAACCCTAACCCTAATGCCAACGCTAATCCTAATTCTAACCCTAACCTTCACCCTCAAAATCACCCTAACCCTCACACTAACCCTAACCCTCAACCTAACCCTAACACTAACCCTCACCCTCACACTCACCCTCATGTTCAACCTAACCATAACCCTATCCCTATTCGGAACCCTAACCCTCACACTCACCCTCACACTTACCCTAATGCTAAACCTAACCCTTGCTCTCACCCTCACCCTCATCTTTACCCTAAACCTCACCCTCACCCTCACACTCACCGTCACCCACCCCCTCAACCAAAACATCACCTTAACTCTAACCCTCATCCTAACCCTAACCCGAACCCACACCCTAACCCTAACCCTCAACCTAACCCTCACCCTAACCCTAATGCTAACCCTAACAATCACCATCACCTTAACCCTCACCCTAAACCTTATCCTTACACT
Source organism: Dipodomys merriami (assembly GCF_024711535.1). Taxonomy (NCBI): domain Eukaryota; kingdom Metazoa; phylum Chordata; class Mammalia; order Rodentia; family Heteromyidae; genus Dipodomys; species Dipodomys merriami. The sequence continues at coordinate 793,738 of NW_027203627.1, read as the reverse complement.
AACCCTAACCCTAGCCCTCACACTAACCCTAACCATCACCCTAATCCTATCCCTACCCCTCACCCTAAACCTCAACCTAACCCTAATCCTAAAACTAACCCTCACCCTCACCCACACCCTCACCCTCAGCCAAACACTAACCCTCTCACTAACACTAATCCTCACCCTAAACCTCACCCTAAACCTAACCCTCACCCTAACCCTAACCCTCACCCTCACCCTAACCCCAACGCTAACCTCACCCTAACCCTCACCCTCACCATAACGCTAAACCTAACACTAACCCTCACCCTAAACCTAACCATAACCCTCACACACATCCAAACCCTCACCTTCACGCTAACACTCAACTTAACCCTAACCCACACCCACAACCTATCACCCTCACCGGAAGCGGAACCCTCACCCTCATCGTAACCCTAACACTCACCCTCACCTTAAACCTAACCCTAACCCTAACCCTCACCCTCACATTAATCCCAAACATACCCTCACCCTAACCCTCACCCTAACCCTAACCCTAACCTTAACCCTTACTCTCACCCTAACTCTCACACTAACCATAACCATCACCCTCACCCACACCCTTACCCTCAGCCTAAGCCTAACCCTAACCCTACAACTCAACCTAACACTAAGCCTAACTCTAACCCTCACACTAACCCTTAATCTCACCCTAACCCTACCCTAACCCTCACCCTAACCCTCACTCTAACCCTAAAACTCACACTAACACTAAACCTCATCCTAACCCTCACCGTAATCTTAAACCTCACCCTAACCCTAACCCTCACCCTCACCTTAGTCCTAAACATACCCTCACCCTCACCCTCACCCAAACCATAACCATAACCCAAAACCTCACACTCACCCTAAACCACACACTTACCCCAAACCTCACCCAGACCCTAAGCCTAACCATCAACCTCAACCACACCCTCACCCTCAGCCTAACCATAACCCTAACTCTAAAACTCACCCTAACCCTAACCCTAACACTAATCCTCACACTAACCCAAAACCTCACCCTAACCTTAACCCGATCCCTCACCCTAAACCCAACCCTAACCCTCACCCTAACCCTCACCCTAACCATAGCCCTAACACTCACCCTAACGCTTAACCTCACCCTCACTTTCACCCACACCCTCATCTGAACCCGAACACTCACCCTAACCCTCACCCTCACCCGAAACATCACCCTAATGCTAACCCTAACCCTAACCCTAACCCCAAACTGAACCCTAATCCTAACCCGAACCCTTATTCTAACCCTAACCCTAACGCTAACACTCACCCTAACCCTAAACCGCACCCTCAACCTAACCCTCACCCTCACCCTAACCCTCACCCTCAGCCTAAATATCACCCTAAACCTAACCCTCACCCTCACCCTAACCTTAATCCTAACCCTAACCCTATCCCTCACCCTAACACTTACACACTAAACCTAACCCTCACTCTCACGCTAACTCTCACCTTAACCCAAAGCCTAACCCTAACACTCACAGTAAATGTAACCCTCACACTAACCCTAACCATACCCGTCATGCTAACACTCACCCTAACCCTAACCCTAACCTTCACCCTAACCCTAGCCCTAACCCTAATCCTAACCCTAAAACTCACCCTAACACTATTCCTAACCCTAACCCTCATCCTCACCCTCACACTAACCCTAAACCTCAACCTAACCCTAACCCTAACCCTCACCTTCACCCTAATTCTCACCTTAAACCTAGTACTAACCCTCACCCTCACCATCACCCTAACCCTCACCCTCATCCAAACCCTCACCCTAACTCTCACACTCACCATAAAACTTACCCTTACCTTAACCCTATCTCTCACCCTCACCCTCACCCTCACACTCACCCTCAGCCTAAACCTAACCCTCATCCTAACCCTAACCCTCAGGCTTAGCCTCACCCTAACCCTCACCATAGCCCATACCCTCACCCTCACCCTAATCCTAACCCTCACCCTAACCCTAAACCAAACCTTCAAGCTCACACTCACCCTAACACTGAACCTAACCCTAACCCACAGCCTAACCCTAATGCTAACACTAAACATCACTCTCACCCTAACACTTACCCTTACCCTTATCCTCACCCTCACCCTAACCCTAACCCTCACCCTAACCCTAAACCAAACCTTCAACATCACACTCACCCTAACACTGAAACTAATCCTAACCCACAGCCTATCCCTAATGCTAACAATAAACCTCACTCTCACCCTAACACTCACCCTAATCCTTACCCTAACCCTAACCCTAACCCTAACCCTAAAACTAACCCTAACCCTAACCCTAAAACTAACCCTCACAGTAAAGCTAACCCTGACCCTAACCCTAACTCTACACCTCAGCCTAACCCTGAACCTAACCCTAACCCTAAACCTAATGCTCACACTACCCCTAACCCTAATCCTGAACCTCTAATTAGCACTTACCCTAACCCTAAACCTAATCATAAACCACAACCTAACCTTGACCCTAACATTAAGCCTAATACTTACACTCACCTTGAGGCTAAACCTCACTCTAAACCTCACCCTCACCCTAATCCTCACCTTCATCCTAACCCTCACCCTAACCTTAACCCTCAACCTAACCCTATCTCTAACCCTCATCCTAACCCTAAACCTAACCCTCACCCTCACCCTCACCCTAACACTAACTCTAAACCTAACCCTCAGACTAACCCTAACCCTAATCCTAATGCTAACCATAACCCTCACCCTCACCCTATCCCTCAGCCTAAACCTACCCTCACCATTACCCTAAACCTAACACTAACCCTCACACTAAACCTATCCCTCACACTCAACCTAAACCTAACCATAACCCTAAACCTAAATCTAACCCTCACCCTAAACCTAACCCTAATCTTCACCCTCATCCTAAACCTCACCATAACCCTAACCCTCAAACTAACCCTCAACCTAACCCTAACCCTAACCCACACACTAACCCTAACCTTAACCCTAACCTTCACCATCACCTTAGACCTCACCATAACCCTTACTCTCACCCTATGCCTAACACTAACCCTAACCCTAAACCTCACTCTAACCCTAAAACTTACCCTAACCCTCACCCTGACCCTCAAACTAACACTAACCCTAACCCTAACCCCCAGCCTAACCCTAACCCTAATACTAACCCTAACACTCACCCTCACCCAAACCCTCACCCTAACCCTTACCCTCACCGTAAAACTAACCCTAACCCTAAACCTCACCCTAACCCTAACATTCACTCTAAGCGTAAAACTACGCCTGAGCCTAACCCTCACACTCAGCCTGAGCCTAACCCTAATCCTCACCCTACACCTAAACCTAACCCTCACCCTCACCCTAGCCCTGACCATAACCCTCACCCTAAGCCTACAACCTAACACTAATCCTAACCCTCACACTCACCCACACCCTCATCATAACCCTAAACCTAACCCTCACCCTGACCCTAACCCTAATGCTAAACCTAAACCTAACCCTCAACATCACCCTAACCCTAATCCTAACCCTCACCCTAACCCTCACCCTCACCCTAACCCTCACCCTAACCCTTTTCCTCACCCTATCCCTAACCCTAACACTAACCCTCACACAAACCCTTTCACTGACCCTAACCCTTAACCTCACCCTAACCCTAACCCTAACCCTAAACCTCACACTAAACCTAACCCTCACCCTAACCCTCACCCTAAACCTCACCCTAATCCTAACCCAAACCCTCATCCTAACCCTAACCCTAACCCTCTCCCTAACCCTTAACCTCACCCCCAACCTCCCCCTCACTTTCACCCTCACCCTCAGCCTAACCCTAACCATAAGGCTAACCGTAACCCTCACCAAAACCCTCACCCTAATCCTTACCCTCACTGTAACCCTAACCCTAACCCTAATCCTCACCCTAAACCTAAACCTCAGCCTAATCCTACCCCTAACCCTGAACCTAAACTTCACCCTAAGCCTAACCCTAACCCTAATCCTCACCCTATCCCTAAACATAACCCTGACCCTCACCCTAGCCATAACCTTAACCCAAACCCTAAACCTCACCTCACCATAACCCTAACCGTAACACTTACCCTCACCCAAACGCTAACCCTAAAAATAACCCTAACCCTAATCCTCACCCTATCCATAACCCTAACCCCAACTCTCACCCTCACCCTCACCCTAGCCCTCACCCTAACCCTAACCATAACAATAACTCTCACCTTCACCATAACCTTAATGCTAAACCTAACCCTCACCCTACCCTAACCCTCACCCTAACACTTACACTCACCCTAACCCTAAACCTCACCCACAACCTAAACCTCTCCTAACCCTTACCCTCACCCTAACACTAACCCTAACACTAACCCTCACATTAAACCTCACCCTAACCCTAACCGTAAACCTAAACCTAACCCTCACCCTCACCCTAACTGTCACCCTCACTCTCACACTCAACCAAACCCGATCACTCACCCTCACCCTAAACCTAACCCTTAACATAACCCCAACCCCAAACCTCTCCCTAACCCTAACCCAAACCCTAAACCTTACCCTAACCCTAAAGCTACCCCTAACCGTAAACGGAACCCTCATCCTAAACCCAACCTTAAACCTCACCCTAACCATCACACTAACCCTAACCCTCACCCTCACCCTAACCCTAACCCTCACTCTGACTTCCTAAACCTCACCCTCACCCTAAGCCTAACCCTCACTCTGACTTTCACCCTCACCCTCACCCAAACCCGAACACTCACCCTAACGCTCACCCTCACGCTAAACATCACCCTAACCCTAACCCTCACCCTAACCCTAAGCCTAAACCTAATCCTAATCCTAACCCTCAACCTCATTCAAACAGTAACCCTAACACTAATGCTCACCCTAACACTATGCCTAACCCTAACCCTCACCCTAACCCCAAAACACACCCTAAACCTCACCCGAACCCTCATGTGAACCCTCAACCTAAACATCACCCTAAACTTAACCCTCACCCTCACCCTAACCTTAACCATAACCCTAACTCTAATCCTCTCCCTAACACTTTTACTAACCCTAACTCTCACTCTCACCCTAACCCTCACACCTAGCCTAAGCCTAACCCTAACCCTCAGAGTAAATGTAATCCTCACCCTAACCATAACCCTACCCCTCACACTACCCCTCACCCTCACCCTAACCTTAAATCTAATCCTAAACCTAACCCTCACTTTCACCTTAGCCCTAACCCTCACCTTCACCCTATCCCTCACACTATCCCTAATACTAACCCTAACCCTCACCCTCACCATAACCCTCACCGTCATCCTAACCCTCACCCTAACCCTCATACTCACCCTAACCCTTACCCTTACCCTAACCTTAACTCTCACACTAAACCTCACCCTCACACTCACCCTGAGCCTAACCCTTACCATAAACCTAACCCTAACACCAAACCTCACCCTCACCCTCACCCTAAACCTCACCCTATCCCTAACCCTCACCCTCAACCTAAAAATAAACCAAACCCTCAACCTCACACTCACCCTAACACTGAACTTAACCCTAAACCTCAGCCTAACCCTAATGATAACACTAACCCTCACTCTCACCCTAACCCTCAGCCTCACACTTACCCTCACCCTAACCCTAACCCTAAAACTAAAACTAACCCCCATGCTAAACTTAACCCTCATCCTATCCCTAACGCTACACCTCAGCCTAACCCTCACCCTAACCCTAACCCTAATCCTCACACTATCCCTAACCCTAACCCTTACCCTCAAACTGTCCCTCACCCAAACCCTAACTCTAACCCTCAACCTCAACCTAACACTCACCCTAACCCTAACCCTAATCCTTACCCTCACCCTAACCATAAATCTCCCTCTAACCCTCACCCTCACCCTAATATTCACCGTCACCCTAACCCTCATGCTAAAGCTAAACCTCAACCTAACCCTATCCCTAACCCTCACTCTAACGCTAAACCTCATCCTAACAGTAAACCTAAACCTCACTCTCACCCTCACCCTAACACTAACCCTAACCCTAGCCCTCAGCCTAACCCTAAACCTAACCCTAATGCTAACCCTAACCCTCACCCTCACCCTAACCCTCAGCCTAAACCTAATCTCATGGTTACCCTAACCCTAAACCTAACACTAACACTAACACTCACACTAAAACTAACCCTCACCCTTACCCTAAAACTTACCCTAATCCTAAACCTAACCCTCACCCTAACCCTCACAGTAACCCTAACCCTCAACCTAACCCTAACGCTAACTCTTACCCTAATCCTAAACCTAACCATCACCCTCAACCTCAACCTCACCCTCACACTCACCCTAACCCTCACCCTCACCCTAACGCTAACCCTTACACTAACCTTAACCCTAACCCTCACCCTAAGCCTCACCCTTACCCTAAACCTAACCCTAACCCTAACAGTCACCCTAAATCTCACCATAACACTAACTCTCACCCTAACCCTCACCCTAGCCCTAACCCTAACCCTCACACTAACCTAACCCTAACCCTAACCCTCAACATCAACCTAACCCTCACCCTAACCCTTAATCTCACCCTAACCCTAACACTAAATCTAACACTCACACTAACCCTAACCCTAAAACTAACCCTTACCTTAAACCTCACTCTCAACCTCACCCTCACCCTAACCCTCACTGTCTCCCTAACCCTCACCCTAACCCTACGCAAAACCCCCACCCTAAACCTAACCTTCACCCGTACCCTCACCCTCACCCTAAACATCACCCTCAATCAAACACTAACCCAAACCCTTAAGCTAACCCTCACCCTAAACCTAACTCTCACCCTCAACCTCACCATAAGCCTAATCCTAACCCTAAACCTAATCCTAAACCAAACTCTCACCCTCACCCTCACCCTAACCCTAACCCTAACACTAACCCTCACCCTCACCATCACCCTGACACTAACCCTAACCCTAACACTAAACCTCACACTAATCCTAAACCTCACCCTAACCCTAACCCTAACCCTCACCCTCACCCTAAACCTCACCCTAACCTTAACCCTCACACTAAACCTAATCTTCACCCTAACCCTCACCCTAACCCTAAACCTAACACTAACCCTAACCCTCAACATACCCCTCACCCTAAACCTAACCCTAACCCTCACCCTCACCCTAAACCTCACCCTAACCATTACCCTCACCCTAACCATCACGCTCAACCTAACCCTAACCCTAAACCTCACCCTAACCCTCACGCTAACCCTAACCTTAACTCTCACCATAACCTCACACTCACCCTAACCCTAAACATCACCCTCACCCTAACTCTCAACCAATCCCTTACCCTCAACCTAAACCTAAACCTAACCCTAAACCTATGCCTAACCCTAACATTACCTCTAACCCTCATCCTAACTCTAAATCTAGACCTCACCATAACATTCATTCTAACCCTAACCTTAACCTAACCCTCAACCTAACCCTAAATCTAGCCCTCACCCTCACACTCACCCTAACTCTAAACCTAACCCTAACCCTCACCCTCACCCTAACCTGTACCCTAACACTAACCCTCACCCTAACCCTAACCCTCAGGCTAAAGCTAACCCAAACCAGGCCCTCAACCTAACCCTCACCCTAACACTTACTCTCACCCTAACCCTAACCCTAACCTTAACCCACACCTTAACCATCACCCTAACCCTCACCCTCACCCTAACCCTCACCATAACACTAAGCCTCACCCACACCCAAACCCTAACCCTCACCGGAGCCCTCACCCTTACCCTAAACATCATGCTCACCCTAACCCTTACCCTAACCCTAACATTAACACTTACCCTAATCCTAAACCTAACCCTCACCCTCACCCTCACCTTCAGCCTCACCCTGACCCTAACCCTCAACCTCACCCTAACCCTAACCCTCACACTAACCCTAACCCTAACCCTCACCCTAACCCTAACCCTAACCCTAACTCTAACCCTCACAGTCACCCTAAATCACACCATAACACTAACCCTCACCCTAACCCTCACCCTAGCCCTATGCCTAACCCTCACACTAACCTAACCCTAACCCTAACCCTCAACATCACCCTAAACCTCACTCTAACCCTTAATATCACCTGAACCCTAACACTAAATCTAACCCTCACACTAACCCTAACCCTAAAAATAACCATTACCTTAAACCTCACCCTAAATCTCACCCTCATCCTAACCCTCACTGTCTCCCTAACCCTCATCCTAAACCTAAGCGACACCCCCACCCTAAACCTAACCATCACCCTTACCCTCACCCTCACCGTAAACATCACCCTCACTCAAACACTAACCCAAACCCTAAAGCTAACCCTCACCCTAAACCTAACTCTCACCCTCAACCACACCATTAGCCTAATCCTAATCCTAAATCTAATCGTAAACCAAACCCTCACCCTCACCCTCACCCTCACCCTAACCCTAACCCTAACCCTAACCCTAACCCTCACCCTAATCATCACCCTAAACCTAAACCTAACCCTAAACCTCACACTAATCCTAAACCTCACCCTAACCCTAACCCTCACCCTCACCCTAACCCTTACCCTAACCTTAACCCTCACACTAAACCTAATCCTAACCCTAACCCTCACCCTAACCCTAAACCGAACACCAACCCTAACCCTCACCATTACACTCACCCTAAAACTAACCCTTACCCTCACCCTCACCCTAACGCTAGCCCTCACCCTAACCCTTACCTTCACCCTAACCATCACACTCACCCTAACCCTAACCCTAAACCTCCCCCTAACCTTCACCCTAACCCTAACCCTAAACTTAACTTTCACCCTAATGCTAACCCTAACCCTAAACCTCACCCTCACCCTAACCCTCAACCAATCACTTACCCTCAACCTAAACCTAAACCAAACCCTAAACCTAACCGTAACCCTAACATTACCCCTAACCCTCATCCTAACTCTAAATCTACCCCTCACCCTAACCCTCATTCTAACCCTAACGCTAACTCTAAACCTCACCCTAACCCTAACCCTCAGGCTAACGCTAACCCAAACCCTGCCCTCACACTAACCATCACACTAACCCTTACTCTCACCCTAATTCTAACCCTAACTCTAAACCTAACCCTCACCTTAACCATCACCCTAAACCTCACCCTCACTCTAACCCTCACCATCACCCTAACCAACACCATAATAGTAAGCCTCACCCACACCCAAACCTTAACCCTCAGCGGAACCCAAACACTTACCCTAAACATCACGCTCACCTGAACCCTCACCCTAACCCTAAACCTAACCCTCACCCTCACCCTCACACTAACTCTAACCCTAACCCTAACCCTAATCCTCATACTAACCCTACCCCTAACTGTAAACCACACCCTAACCTTCACCCTAACCCTAACCCGAACACTAACTTTCACCCTAATGATAAAAATAACCCAAACGCTCACCAAAACCCTAAACCTCACCCAAACCGGATCCTGAACCCTCACATGAAGACTCACCCTAACCCTCACCCTCATCCTAAACATCACCCTACACCAAAACCTCACCCTCAAGCTAACCTTAACCCTAACCCTAATTCTAACCCTCACCCTACCACTTAAATTAACCCTAACCCTCACTCTCACCCTAACCCTCACCATAACCGTAACCTTAACCATAACCCTAACCCTCACCGTAAATGTAACCCTCACCCTAACCCTAACACTACCCCTCACATTAACCCTCACCCTAACCCTAACACTAACCCTCACCCTAACACTATCCATAATCCTAACCCTCACCTTCACCCTAGCCCTCACCCTAACCCTAATACTAACCCTAACCCTCACCCTCACCCTCAAACTCACCCTAACTCTAAAACTTTCTCTAACCCTCACCTTCACCCTCATCCTCACTCTCAACCTAACCCTATCGCTAACCCTCACCCTAACCCTAAACATCACCCTAACCCTAAACAAAACCCTCAAACTCACACTCACCCTAACACAGAACCTAACCCTAACCCTCAGCCTAACCCTAATGCTAATCCTAACCCTCACTCTCACCCGAACACGAAACCTAACCCTTACCCTCACCCTAACCCTAACCCTAACAGTAACGCTAACCCTCACACTAAACTTAACCCACATCCTAACCTTAAGGCTACACCTCCGCCTAACCATCACCTTAACCCTAACCCTAAACCTCATCCTCACACTATCCCTAACCCTAATTCTGACCCTCAAACTAGCCCTCACCCTAACCATACCCTAAACCCTAAACCTCACCCTAACCCTAACCTTAACCCTTACCCGCAACCTAACCCTAAACCTGACCCTAACCCTCACCCTCAACCTAATCCTCACCATCACCCTAATCCTCACCCTAAACCTAACCCTCAACCAAACCCTAAACCTAACCCTAACCTTCATCCTAATCTTAACCCTCATCCTAACCCTAAACCTAACCCTCACCTTCACCCTCACCCAAAAACTAACCCTAACCCTAACCCTCAGTCTAAACCTAACCATAACCCTAATGCTAACCCTAACCCTAACCCTCATCCTAACCCTCAGCCTAACCATATCCCTCACCTTTACCCTAATCCTAACCCTAGCACTAACACTAACCCTCACATTAAACATACCCCTCACCCTCACGCTAACCCTAACCCTCACACTAATCCTAATGCTAACATTAACCCTCACCCTTACCCTCACCCTAAACCTAAAGCTAAACCTGACTTTAATCCCAAACCTAACCCTCACCCTCACCCTCACCATAACCCTTACCCTAACATTTTTCCTCACCCTTACCCTAACTTTAATGCTCACACAAATCCTAACCCTCACCCTAACCCTCACACTAATCCTCACCCTAACCTTCACCCTAACCCTAACCCTACCCCTGACCCTACCCCTCACCCTATCCCTGACCCTAACCCTAATCCTCACCCTGTCCCTTACCCTAACCCTAAACCTAACCCTCACCCTCACCCTAACCCTAACAATAACCCTAACACTAACCCTAAACCTCACACTAACCCTAACACTCACCTTCAGCCTAACCGAAACTCTAACCCTAACCCTAACCCTAACCCTAACCCTCACCTTAATCCTCACCATAACCCCAACCATAACCCTAAACCTCACGCTCACCCTATTCCTCACTCTAAACCTTACCCTCACCCTCACCCTAAACCTCACCCTCACCCTCACCCTCAGCCTAAAGCTAACCCTAACCCTAATCCTAACCCTAACCCTCACCCTCACCCTAACCCTAACCCTCACACTAACCCTCACCCTCACCCTCAAGCTAACCCTCACTCTCACCCTCACCTTAACCATTACCCTAATCCTAACACTCACTCTAACCTTAACCCTCATCCTAACCCTAAAAATAACCCTCACCCTCAACCTCATTCTAACACAAACCCTCAGCCTAGCCCTAGCCCTAACACTAATGCTAAGCCGAAATCTCACCCTCACCCTAACCCTCAGTCTAACCCTATACCTCACCGTTAACCTAACCCTAACCCTAACAATAATCCTCACAATAAACCTAACCGTCACCCTAACCCTAACCACAACAGTCATCCTAACCATCACCCTACCCTAACCGTAATCCTAATCCTCACCCTATACTTAAACAGATCCCTGACCCTCACCCTAGCCCTCACACTATCCCTAAACCTAACCCTAACCCTAAAACTCAGCCTCACCCTAACGCTAACACTAACCCTTACCCTCACCCTAACACTAACACTTACCCTAACCTTAACCCTCACCCTAACCCTAACTCTCACTCTCACCCAAACCCGAACACTCACCCTAACACTCATTCTCACCCTAAACATCATCCTAAACCTAACCCTCACCCTTACCCTAACCCTAAACCTAAGCCTAACCTTAACCTGAACCCTGATATTAACCCTAACCCTAGCCCTCAACCTAACCCTAAACCTAACCCTAATGCTAACCCTCACCCTCAACCTAACCCTCAACCTCACCCTCACCCAAAACCGAAATCCCACCTTCAGCCTAAACCTCACCCTCACTGTAAACATCACCCTAACCCTAACCCTAACTGTAACCCTAACCCTAACCCTAACCCCCACCCTCACCCTCAGCCGAACCCTAACCCTAGCCCTCAACTAACCCTAATTCTAACCCTAAACCTAAACCTCACCCTCACCCTCACCCTCACTCTCAGCCTAACCCTAACGCTAACCCTAATAATAACCCTAAGCCACACCCTCACCCTCCAACTAACCCTAACCCTAACCCTAACAATAACCCTAACCCTAACCCTAACCATAAACCTCACACTCACCCTAATCATCACCCTCAACCTAACCCTCCCCCTAACCCTAATCCCAAACCTCACCCTAAGCCTAACCCTAAAACTAACCCTCACTCTCACCCTCAGCCTAACACTATCCCTAACCCTAAACCTCACACTAACCTTAACCCTCACGGTAACCCTAACCCTAAACCTCACCCTAACCATCACCTTAACCCTAACCCTCACCCTAATCCTCGCGCTATACATAAACCTAACCCTAAATCTCACCCTCAACCTAACCCTCATTGTCACCCTAACCCTCACCCTAACCCTAACTCTAAACCTCACCCTCATCCTAACTCTCACCCTAACCTTAACCCTAACTCTCACCCTCACCCTAGCCCTCACGCTAACCTTAAAACAAATCCTAACCCTCACCCTCACCTTCACCCTAACACTAATCCTAATCCTAACCCTGACTCTCACCCTAGCCCTCAACCTAACCCTCACCCTAAGCTTAAACCTAACACTAACCCTAACACTCACACTCACCCTCACCCTCATCCTCAGTAACCCTAACCCTCAACCTAAACCTAACCCTAACCCTAACCCTAACCCTTACCCTCACCCTACCCCTAACCCTCACCCTCACCCTATCCGTAACACTAACCCTAACCCTCACCCTAAACCTCACCCTAACCCTAATGGAAACCCTAAGCCTCAAACTAAAACTCACTCTAACCCTTACCTCACCCTAACCCTAACCCTAACCCTAACCCTCACACTAACACACACCCGAAACCGAACCCTAACCCTAACCCTCACCCTCACCCTCACACACAATTTCAGCCTAAAACTAACTCTAACCCTAATCCTAACCCTCATCCTCACCCTCACCCTCACACTAAACTTAACCCTCACCCTCACCTTCACCCCCACCCTAACCCTAATGATAACATTAATCCTAACCTTAACCTTCACCCCAATCCCTACACTAAACCTAACCCTAACTCTCACCCTAACCCTAAACCTAACCCTCACCCTCACACTAACCCTAACCCTGACCCTAACTCTAACCCTCACCCTAAACTTCACCCTAACCTTAACCCTCACACTAAACCTAACAGTCACAGTAACCCTAACCCTAAACCTCACCCTAACCCTCACACTCACCCTCACCCTGAGACTAACCCTAACCCTAACCCTAATCCTAAACCTAACACTTACCCTCACCCTCACCCTAACACTTAACCTAACACTAACCCTCAACTTCGCCGTCACCCTCACCCTTACCCTCACCCTCACCCTCACCCTATTGCTAACCCTAACCCTGATCCTCACCCTAACACTAAAACTCACCCTAAACCTAACCTTAACCCTCACCCTTACCCTCTCCCTCACCCTAACACTAACCCTAAACCTAACCCTCAGCCTAACCCTAACCGTAATGCTAACCCTAACGCTCACCAAAACCCTCACCCGAACCCTTACCCTCACTGTAACCCTAACCCTAACCCTAATCCTCACCCTAAACCTAACCCTCAACCTACCCCTACCCCTATCCCTGAGCCTAACCCTCACCCTAAACCTAACCCTAAACCTAATCCTCACTCTATCCCTAAACATAAAACTGAACCTCACCGTAGCCCTAACCCTAAACCTAACCCTAACCCTCACCCTCACCATAACCCTAACCATAACCCTTAACCTCAAACTAACCATAAACCTACACATCAGCCTAAACCTTACCCAAACAATAACCCTAAATCTAATCCTCACGCTATCCATAACCCAAACTCTCACCCTCACCCTCACCCTAGCCCTCATCCTATCCCTAAACTTAACAATAAACCTCATCCTCACCCTAAACTTAATGCTAACCTTAACCCTCACCCTCACCCAAACACTCATCCTAACACTTAGACTCACACTAACCCTAATCCTCATCCTCACCCTCACCCTCACCCTAACACTAACCCTCACACTAACCCTCACCCTCACCCTCACCGTAACCTTTACCTTAAACCTAACCCTAACCCTCATCTTAACCCTAAACCTAAACCTCACTCTCAACCGCACTCTAACGCTAAGCCTCAGCGTAACCCTAGCCCTAACACTAATGCTAACCCTAACCCTCAACCTCACCCTAAAACTCAGACTAACCCTATTCCTCACTGTTACCCTAAACCTAACCAAAACACTAACCCTCACAGTAAATGTAACCCTCACACTAAACCTAACCATAACACTCAGCCTAACCATCAACCTAACCCTAACCCTAATCCTAATCCTCACCCTCACCCTAAACCTAACCCTATCCCTAACCCCAAAATTTATCCTAAACCTAACCGTAACCCTAACCCTCACCCTAACACTAACCCTTACCCTAAATCTAAGCCTCACCATACCCCTAACCCTCACCCTCATACTCACCCTAACCCTAAACCTAACCCTCAACCTAACCCTCAAGCTAACGCTAACCCTCATCCTCAGCCTAAATTTCACCCTAACCCCAAACCTCACCCACACCCTAACCCTCACCCGAACCCCAACCCTAACACTCACTCTAACCCTCACCCTTACATAGCCAAAACCCTCACCCTCACCTTCACCCTCACCCTAAACCTCACCCTCACCCTAGCTCTCACCCTAACACTAACCCTAATCCTAACCATAAACCTCACCCTCAGCCTATCCCTAACCCTATCCCTAACCCTCACCTTCACCCTAACCCTATCCCTAACCCTAAATATAACACTAACCATAACCCTAACCCTAACCTTCACCTAAACCTAACCTCCCCCTCACCCTAACGCTCCACCTCACCATAACCCTCATTCTAACACGAACCCTATTGCTCACCCTAACCCTTACCCTAACCCTAACCCTAACCCTAAACCTCACCCTAACCCTAAACTTAATTCTTACCCTCACCCTCACCCTAAACCTCACTCTAAACCTTACACTCACCCTCACACAAACCCTCACACTAAACATAGCCCTCAAACTAATCCTCACCCTAACTCTCACCCTGACCCTCATCCTTAGCCTAAACCTAAAACTAACCCTAATCCTAACCCTAATCCTCACCCTCACCCTAACACTAACCCTCACACTAACCCTCACCCTTACCATAACCCTCACCTTCACCCTCACCCTAAACCTAAACTTAACCCTAACCCTCACCCTACCAATATCCCTCATCCTAACCCTAACCCTAACCATCACCCTCACACTCAAACCTAACACTAACCCTAACCCTAACCCTCAGTCTAACCCTAACCTTAAACCTAAGGCCAACACTAACCCTCACCTAACCATAACCCTCAGCCTAATCCTATCCCTCACCTTTAACCTAACCCTAACCCTAATTCTAACACTAACCCTTAAACTAAACCTAAACCTTACCCTAACCCTAACCCTACCCCTGAGCCTAACCCTCACCCTAAGCCTAACCCTAAACCTAATCCTTACTCTATCCCAAAACCTAACCCTGAACATCACCCTAGCCCTCACACTAACCCTAACCTTAACGCTAACCCTCACCATCACCCTAACCCTAATGCTAAACATAACCCTCACCTCACCCTAACCCTCACCCTAATCCTTACCATCAAGCTAATCCTAACCCTATCTCTTAGCCGAACCCTCACCCTAACCCTAAGGCTAACCCTAATCCTCACCCTATCCCTAACCCTAACCCTCAACCTCACCCTAAACATCACACTAAACGTGACCCTCATCCAAACCCTAACTCTAATCCTAAACCTCACCCTCACCCTAACCCTCACTCTCACCCTCACCCTCACCCTAACCCGAACACTCACCCTAACCCTCATCCTCACCCTAAACATCACCCTAACACTAACCCTCAACCCAACCCTAAACCTCACCCTCACCCTCACCCTCAGCCTAACCATAACACTAGCCCTCAACCTCACCCTAATCCTAAACGTAACCCTAAACCTCAAATTCACCCTCACCCTCACCCAGAGCCTAACCCTAAACCTAACCCTAATACTAACCCTAACCTTAACCCTCACCATACCCCTAACCCTTACCCTCACCCTATCAGTAACACTAACCCTTACCCTCACAATAAAACTCACCCTAACCCTAACGGAAACCCTAAGCCTCAAACTAAACCTCACTCTAACGCTTACCTCACCCTAACCCTAACACTAAACCTAACCTTCACACTAACCCTAACCCTAAAACTAACACTCACCCTAAACCTAACCCTCACCCTCACGATAAGCCTAATCCTAACCCTAACCCTAATCCTAAACCAAACCCTCACCCTCAAACTCACCCTATCCATAACACTAAACCTAACCCTCACCCTAACCTCACCCTAACCCTCACCCTAACCCTAAACCACACACACACCCTAAAGATGACCCTCACCTGAACCCTCACCCTCACCCTAAACATCACGCTCACACTAAACCTAATCCTAACCCTAAAGCTAACCCTCACCCTAAACCTCACCATAAGCCTAATCCTAAGCCTAACCCTAATCCTAAACCAAATCCTCACACTCACCCTCACCCTCAACCAATCCATTACCCCTCAACATAAACCTAACCTAACCCTTAACCTAACTCTAACCCTACCATTACCCTTAATCCTCATCTTAACTCTAACTCTACCCCTCACCCTAACCCTCATTCTAACACTAACCCTAAACCTAACCCTCAACCTAACACTAACCCTAATCCTAACCCTAAACCTCACCCTAACACTTACCCTCACCCTCATTCTCAGCCTCACCCTAACCCTAACCCTAACCCTAATCCTATCCCTAGCCCTTACTCTCAGCCTAACCCTAACCCTAAACCTAACCCTCACCCTCACCCTCACCCTCACAATAAACCTAAGACTAACCATAAATATAACCCTAAACTTAACGCTAACACTCACCCTAACACTAACCATAACCCTAAACCTAAACCTAACCCTCACCTTCACCCTAGCCCTCACCCTAACACTAATCCTAACCCTAATCCTCGCCCTAACCCTAACCCTCACCGTCACCCTAAACCTGACCCACACCATAACACTCACACTAACTCTAACCCGAACCCGCGCTCTCACTCTTACCCGAACCCTCACAATAACCCACAACCTCACCCTAAACAACACCCTAAACCTGACCCTCATCCAAACCCTAACCCTAACCCTAACCCTCACCCTCACACTAACCCTCACCCTCACCGTCAACTGAACACTCACCCTAACCCTCATCCTCACCCTAAACATCACCCTAACCCTAACACTCACCCAACCCTAACCCTCACCCTCACCCTCACCCTCAGCCTAACCATAACACTAGCACTCAACCTCACCCTAATCCTAAACCTAACCCTAAACCTCAAATTCACCCTCACCCTCAACCACAGCCTAACCACAACCCTAAACCTAACCCTAATACTAACCCTAACCCTAACCCTCAACCTCAACCTAACCCTAACAGCAATCTTAACCCTAATCCTCACCCTCACCCTCACCCTAACCCTCACCCTAACCCTAACCCTCACTCTCACCCTAACCCTACCCCTCTGGCTAACCTTCATCTTAACCATAACCCTAACCCGAACCCTCACACTAACCCAAACCCTCACCCTAACCCTAAGCCTCACTCCAACCCTAACCCTCACCCTCACCCTCAGCCTAACCATAACCCTAACCCTCACCCTAAACCTAACCCTCACCATAATCCTCACCCAAACACTAACCCTAACCCTAACCGTAACCCTAATACTAACCCTAACACTAAACCTAATCCTAAAAGTAACCCTAAACCTTACAATAACCCTAACCCTAACCCTCACCCTCACCCTAACCCTCACTCTATCCCTAACCCTACCAATCTCTCTAAACTTCATCCTAACCCTAACCCTATCCCTAACCCTCACCCTCACTCTAACCCAAACCCTCACCCTCACGCTAAACATCCTAAACCCAACCTTCACCCAAATCCTCACCTTAACACTTAACTAAATGAAAACCTCACCGTCACCCTCACCCTAACCCTAAGTCTAACCCTAACACTCACCCTCACCCTCAGCCTAACCCTAACCCTAAAACTTATACTAACCCTAACCCTCACCCTCAGCCACACCCTAACCCTAACCCTAACAGTAACCCTCACCCTAACCATAAACCTAAACCTAACCCTCACACTAAACCTAACCCTAACCCTAACCCTCACCCTCACCCTCACACTAACCATAACCCTCACCCTCACCCTCAGCCAAACCTTAACCCTAACCCCTACCCTCACCCTAATCCTAACTCTCACCCTCACACCCACCATCACCCTCAGCCTAACCCTAACACTAACCCTCACCCTAAACCTCACCCTCACCATAATCCTCACTCTAACCATAACCCTAACCATAACCATTAACCTAACCCGAATACTAAACCTAACCCTAACCCTCAACCTAAACTTAACTCTAATCCTTACAATAACCCTAACCCTAACCCTCACCCTCAC
Organism: Dipodomys merriami; assembly: GCF_024711535.1. Taxonomy (NCBI): domain Eukaryota; kingdom Metazoa; phylum Chordata; class Mammalia; order Rodentia; family Heteromyidae; genus Dipodomys; species Dipodomys merriami. The sequence continues at coordinate 774,949 of NW_027203627.1, read as the reverse complement.
CCTAACCCTCACTCTAACCCTAACCCTACCTCTCTGTCTAACCTTCATCCTAACCCTAACCCTAACCCTCGCCCTCACTCTTACCCATACCCTCACCCTCACCCTAAACATCACCCTAAACCGAACCCTCACCCTAACCCTAACCTTAACCCTTACCTAACTGAAACCCTCACTGTCACCCTCACCCTAACCCTAAGCCTAACCCTATCCCTCACCCTCACCCTCACAATAACCCTAATCCTAACCCTAACTCTCACCCTAACCCTAACCCTAAACCTAAGCCAAACCCAAACTCTCACCCTAACCCTAGCTCTCACCTTCACCCTCAGCCTAACCCTAACCCTAACCCTCACCCTCAAAATCACCGTAACTCTAACCTTAACCCTAACCCTCACCCTGACCCTCACACTAACATTAACTCTAAACATAACCATAAACCTCACCCTCACCCTCACCTTAATTGTCAACCTAACCCTAAAAGTGACCCTGACCCTAATCCTAAACCTAACCCTCACCTCACCCTCACCCTAAATCTCACCCTCACCCTAACCCTAACCCTAACTCTAACCCTCACCCTAAACTTTACCCTCACCCTCAACCTCACCCTCACCCTTAGCCTAACCCTAACCCTAACCCGAATCCAAAACCTAAACCTGAACCTCACCATAACACTCCCCCTCATCCTAATCCTATACCTAACACTCACCTTCCCCCTAACCGTAACCCTAAACCTAACCCTAACCCTTACCCTAACCCTAACCCTCACCCTTAACATCACCCTAACCCTAACCCTCTCCCTAACCCTAACCCAAACCCTAAACCTCACCTTATCCCTAAACCTAACCCTCACCCTAAACCTAACCCTCACACTAACCCTAAACCTCACCCTCATTTTAACCTCACGGCACCCGAACCCGGACACTCACCCTAACCCTAAATCTCACCCTAAACATCACCCTAACCCTAACCCTCAATCTAAACATATCCCTAACCCTTACCCTAACCCTCACACTAACATTGACCCTAACCCTAACCCTCACCCTCACCCTCAACCTTAATCTAACCATATCCCTAAACCTCACCCTAACCCTCACACTAAATTTCACCCTAACCCTAACCCTAACCCTCACTCTAACCCTAAAATTCAACCTAACCCTCACACTCACCCTCAACCTAACACTAACCCTAAACCTAAACCTCAGCCAAACCCTAACCCTAATGCTAACCCTAACCCCCACCCTCACCCAAATCCTCACCCTAACATTTACCCTCACCCTAAACCTAACCCTAACCCTAAACCTCACCCTAACCCTAACCCTCACCCTAACCCTAACCCTCACCCTAATCCTCACCCTATATATAAACCTAACCCTCTCCCTCAACCTCAACCTAACCCTCATCGTCACCCTAACCCTCACCATACCCCTAACTCTAACCCTCACACTGACCTTAACTCTCACCATAACCCTAAACCTAACTCTCACCCTCACCCTAGAACTCACCCTAAGCCTCAATCAAACCCTAACCCTCACATTCACACTAACCTTAATCCTAATCCAAACTCTCACACTCACCTTTACCTCACCCTAACCCTTACCCTCACACTAACTCTAACCCTCACCCTACACCTCAATCTAACTTTCACCCTCACCCTAATCCTAACCCTCACCCTAACTCTAACCCTAACATTCACACTAACATAAAACCCAACTCCTCAGCCTAAACCTCATCCTAACCCTAACCCTAACCCTAAACCTCACCCTAAACCTAACCCTAACCCTCACACTAACCTTCACCCTAACCCTCACCCTCAATTTTACCCTCAGCCTCAGCCTCACTCTAACGCTAACCCTAATCATAACCCTAACCCTCACACTCACCCTCTCCCTCAATCTAACCATATCCCGAAACCTCACCCTAACCTTCACACTAACCGTAATCCTCACCCTAACCCTAAGGCAACCACTCAGCCTAAAGCTCATCATAACCCTAACCCTAACCCTCACCCTACCTCTAACCCTCACCCTCAACCTTACCCTAACACTAAACCTATCCCTCACCCTAAACCTCACCCTAACCCTAACGGTAAACTTAAGCCTCAAACTAAACCTAACTCTAACCCTTACCTCACCCTAACCCTAACACTAAACCTAACCCTCACCCTAACACTCACCCTAACCATAACCCTAACCCTAACAATCACCCTCACACTAAACCTCAACTTCAGGTTAACCCTAACGCTAATTCTAACCCTCATCCTCACCCTCACCCTCACCCTAAACCTAACCTTAACCCTCACCCTCACCCTCACAATAACCCTAATCCAAACCCTAACCCTCACCCTAAACCTAACCCTAAAACTAACCCTATCCCTAACCCTAACCCTAACCCTAACATGCACCTTCAACCTAACCCTAATCCTAACCCTCACCCTATCCCTAATGCTTACCCTAAACCTAATACTAAACCTAACCCTCACCTTACCCTCACCCCAACCCTCACCCTCACACTAACCCTCACCCTAACCTTTTTCCTCAGCCTATCCCTAACCCTATCACTAAAACTCACAGAAAGCCTCACCCTCACCCTCACCCTTAACCCCACCCTAACACTAAACCTCACCTTAACCCTAACCCTAACCCTCACTCTCACCCTAACCCTAACCCTAATCCTCTCCCTAACCCTCACACTAGCCCTAAACCTAACCCTAAACATAACCCTTACCCTCACCCCCACCCTCACACTCACCCTAACCCTCACCCTAAGCCGAACCCTAAATCTAACCCTAATCCAAAATCTCAACCTAAACCTCACCATAACACTCACCCTCTCCCTAACCGTATCTCTAAACCTCACACAAAACCTAACCCTCAGCCGAACCCTAACCCTAACCCTCAACCTCACCTTAGCCTAATCCTAAACCTAACCCTAACCCTAATCCTATTCCTAAACCTAACCCTCACCCTCACCCTCACCCTAACCCTAAACTTAACCCTAACTATAACCCTCACACTCACACTCACCCTCACCCTAAAACTAAACCTAACCCTCACCCTAACCCTAACCCTAAACCTAAACCTCACCCTCACCCTAACCCTAACCCTAACCCTCACCCTAAATGTCACCCTATCCCTAAAGCTAACCCTTTCCCTAATCCCAAATCTAACCGACACCTCACCCTCACCCTAATCCTCACCCTCACCCTAACCCTCACCCTAACTCTTTTCCTCACCCTATCCCTAACCCTAAAACTAACCCTCACACAAACCCTCAACCTCACCCTAACCATAACCCTAACCCTAAACCTCACACTAACCTTAACCTTCACCCTAGCCCTAACCCCAACCCTCTCCCAAACACTCACCTTAACCCTAAACCTTACCCTAATCCTCACGCTATACATAAACCTAACCCTAAGCCTCGCCCGCAAACTAACACAAAACCTAACGGAAACCCTAAGCCTCAAACTTAACCTCACTCTAACCCTTACCTCACCCTAACGCTAACCCTAACCCTAACCCTAACCCTCACCCTCAACTTCAGGCTAACCCTAACACTAACCCTAACCCTAAACCTAACCCTCATCCTCACCCTCACCCTCACCCAAAACCTAACCCTAACCCTCACCCTAACCCTCACCCTCACCCTAACCCTAACCATAACCCTAATCCTAACCCTAACCCTAACCCTAATCCTAACCCTCACCCTCACACTAACTCTAACCCTAACCCTCACCCTCACCCTCATCCTCAACGTCAGGCTAACCCTAACCCTAACCTGAATCCTAACATCATCCTCAACCTCACCCTCACCCAAAACCTAAACCTAACCCTCACCCTCACCCTCACCCACACACTAATCCTCACACTAACCCTTACCCTCACCCTAACCCTAACCCTCACCCATACCCTCACCCTCAGGCTAAACCTAACCCAAACCCTAATCCTAAACTTAACAGTCACCCTCAACCACACCCTAACACGTACCCTAAAACTGTCCCTCACCCTCGCTGTCACCCTCACCCTAACCTTCACCCTCACACTAACCCTATCCCTAACCCTAACCCTGACCGTCACCCTAACCCTAAAATTCACCCTGAACCTAACCCTAACCATCACCCTCACCCTCACCCTAAGACTAACCCTAAACCTAACCCTCAGCCTATCTCTAACCCTAATGCTAACACTAAGCCTCACCAAAACCCTCACCCTAAACCTTACCCTCACTGTAACCCTAACTCTAACCCTAATCCTCACTCTATCTCCAAATATAACCCTGACACTCACCCTAGCCCTAACCCTAATCCTAACCCTCACCCTGACCCTCACCATAACCCTAACCGAAACCCTTACCCTCAGCCAAATCCTAACCCTACACCTCAGCCTAACCCTAACCCTAACAATAACACTAACCCTAATCCTCACCCTATCCCTAACCCTAACACAAACTCTCACCCTCACCCTCACCCTAGCACTCACCCTCACCCTAAATATAACCCTAACCTTCACCCTCACCCAACCTTAATGCTAACCCTAAACCTCACTTTCACCCTAACCCTCACACTAACACTTACACTCAACCTAACCCTAACCCTCACCCTCACCCTAACCCTCATCCTAACCCTTACCCTCACCCTAACACTCACCCTAACCCTTACCCTAATCCTGACCCTAACCCTCACCCTAACCCTAACCATCACGCTCACCTTCACACGAACACTCACCATCAACCTAACCCTCAACCTAAACATCTCCCTAACACTAACCCTCACATTAAACCTCACCCTAACCCTAAACTTAACCCTAACCCTCACCCTAACCCTAACCGTCACTCTCACCCTAACACTCACACTCACCCTCACCCTCACCCTAAACCTCACCCTTAACATAAGCCTAAACTTAACCCTCTCCCTAACTCTAACCTAAACTCTAAACCTCACCCTATCCCTAAACCTAACCCTAAACATAAACGGAACCCTCATCCTAAACTCAATCCGAACACTCACCCTCACCCTCACCCTCAACCTATACATCACCCTCACCATAATCCTCACCCTAACCCTAACCCTAACCCTCACCCTCACCCTAACCCTCACCCTCACCAGAAACATCACCCTAACCCTAAACCTTACCCCAACCCTAACCCTCACCCTCACCCACACCCTCAGCCTAACCATAACCCTAGCCCTCATCCTCACTCTAATCCTAACCCTAAACCTAAACCTCACATTCACCCTCACCCTAACGCACAGCCTAACCCTAACCCTCACCCTAAACCTCACCCTCACCATAATCCTCAACCTAACCCTAACCCTAACCTTAAACCTAACCCTAACCCTAATACTAACCCTAACCCTCAACATAAACTTAACCCTAACCCTTACAATAACCCTAACCCTAAACCTCACCCGCACACTAACCCTAACCCTAACCTAACCCTCATTCTAACCCTAACATTATTCCTCTGTCTAACCTTAATCCTAACTCTAACCCTAACCCGAACCCTCACTCTAACCCAAACCCTCACCCTCACCCTAATCATCACACTAAACATAACCGAACCCCTAACCCTAACCTTAATCCTTACCTAGCTGAAACACTCACTGTCAGCCTCACCGTAACCCTAAGCCTAACCCTAACCCTCACCCTTACCCTCACCCTCATCTCAGCCTAACCCTAACCCTAAACCTTAGACTAAACCTAACCCTCACCCTCAGCCTCACCCTAACCCTAACAGCAACCCTCACCCTAACCATAAACCTAACCCTAACCCTCACACTAAACCTAACCCTAACCCTAACCGTCACCTTAACCCTCACCCTAACCCTAAACCTCACCCTCACCCACACCCTCACCCTCAGCCTAACCCTAACCCTAATCCTAACCCCCACCCTCACACTCACCCTCACCCTCAGCCTAACCCTAACCTAACCCTCATATTCAGCCTCACCATGAATGTAATCCTAACCCTAACCCACACCCTCACACTAATCCAAACCCTAACCCTACACCTCACCCTCAACCTCATCTTCACCCTAACCCACACCCTCACCCTAACCGTAATCCTATCTCTAATGCTCACCCGAACGCTAGCCCTCACCCTCACCCTAACACTAACCCTAAACCTGACCTTCAGCCTAATCCTAACCCTAACCCTAATGCTAACCCTAACACTCACCCTCACCCTACTCCTCAACATAACCCAACACTTACCCTAACCCTCACCGTAACCCTAACTCTCACCCTGACCCTGACCCTCACCCTCACCCTCAACATAACCCTAACCTTAACCCTCTCCCTAACCCTAACCCAAACCCTAAACCTCTCCCTATCCCTAAACCTAACCCTAAACCTAAATGGAACCCTTATCCTAAACCCAACCCAAACACTAACCCTAACCCTCACCCTCACCCTAAACATCACCCTAACCCTAACACTCACCCTAATCCTCACCTTATACCTAACCCTAACCCTAATTCTCACACTCAACCTAAACCTCACCCTCACACTCACCCTCACACTAAACCTAGCCCTAACCCTAACCCTTATTCTAAAACTAACGCTCTCACTCACATTCATCCTAACTGGAACCCTAACCCTAACCCTCAAACCCATCCTCACCCTAACCCTAACCCTAACTCTATACCTCACCCTAACCCTAACCCTGATCCTAACCCTAACGTAAACCTCACCCTAACCTTCACCCTAACCCTAACCCTAACCCTCACCCTCACACTAACCCTAACCCTAATCCTAACCCTAAACCTCACCTTAACACTAAGCAAAACCCTAATCCTTATCCCAACACTAACCCTCACCCTAACTGTCACCCTATCCCTAAAGCTAACCCTAACCCCAATCCCAAACCTAACCCTCACCTCACCCTCACCCTAAACCTAACCCTAACTCTAAACCTCACCCTAACCCTAGCCCTCATCCTAACCCTAATCCTAACCCTCAGCCTCACACTAAACCTAACCCAGACCCTTAGCCTAACCCTCAACCTAAACCTAACCCTAACACTAACTCTAATCCTAGCCCTCACTTTCACCCTAAACCTCACCCTAACCCTTACCCTCACCCTAACCCTAACCCTCACACTAAAACTAACAGTCACAGTAACAGTAACCCTACACCTCACCCTAACCCTCACCCTAACCTTCACAATAACCCTAACCCTAACCATAACCTTCACACTAACCCTAACCCTAAACATAAACTTAACCCTCACCCTCATCCTAACCCTACCCCTAACCCTAATTGTCATCCTATCCCTAAAGCTAACCCTAACCCTAATCCTAAACCTAACCCTCACCTCACCCTCACCCTAATCCTCACCCTCATCCTAGCCCTCATTCTAACCCTTTTCCTCAACCTATGCCTAAACCTAACACTAACCCTCACACAAACCCTCACCCTCACCCTAAACCTTACCTTCACCCTAACACTAACCCTAACCCTAAACCTCACACTAACCCTAAATCTCACCCTAAACCTCACCCTAACCCTCACCCTAAGCCTCACCCTATGCCTAACCCTAAACTTCACCCTCACCCAAACCCGAACCCTAATCCTAACCCCAACACTCTCCCTCACCTTCACCCTAACCCTCACCCTAACTGTCAACCTATCCCTAAAGCTAACCCTAACCCTAATCCTAAACGTAAGCCTCACCTCACCCTCACCCTAATCCTCACACTCACCCTAACCCTCACACTAAACCTTTTCCTCACCCTATCCCTAATCCTAACACTAACCCTCACACAAAACCTAACCCTCACCCTAACCCTTTCCCTCACCCTAAACCTAACCCAAACACTAAACATCACACTAACCCTAACCCTCCCCATAACCCTAACCCTACCCCTCACCCTAACCATCAGCCTTATCCTAACCCCCACCCTAAACCTAACCCTAACTCTAACCCTCACCCTAAACCTTACCCTGACCCTCAACCTCACCCTAACCCTAACCCTAACAGTCAACCTCACCCTAACGATAACCCTACCCTAACCATAACCCTCACCCTCACCCTAACCCTCACCCTCACCCAAATACTAACCCTCACCCTAACCCTCACACTTAAAATCACCCTAACCATAACCTTCTCCCTAACCCTAACCGAAACCCTAAACCTCACCCTATCCCTAAACCTAAACCTAACCCTAACCCGAACCCTCATCCTAAACCTGACCCTAACCCTCTCCTTAACCTTCACCCTAACCCTAATCCTAATACTCACCCTAACCCTAAACATCACCCTCACTTTCACCTTCACAGCACCCGAAAACGGACACACCCTAAACCTCAATCTCACCCTAAACAAAACCCTAACCCTAACCCTCAATCTAACCATATCCCTAAATCTCACCCTAACCCTCACACTAAACCTAATCCTCACACTAACCCTAACACAACCCCTCAGCCTAAACCTCATCCTAACCCTAACCCTAACCCTAAACCTCACCCTAAAACTAACACTAACTGTAACCCTAACCTTCACCCTAACCCTAACGCTTACCCTCACCCTCATTTTTACACTCAGCCTCAGCCTCACCCTAACCCTAACCCTCACACTAACCCTAAACCTCACCCTCACCCTCACCCTCAATCTAACCATAATTCTAAACGTTACCCTAACCTTCACACTAACCCTAATCCTCACACTAACCCTAACCCAACCCCTCAGCCTAAACCTCACCCTAACCCTAACACTAACACTCACCCTCACCCTCACACTCAAATTCAGGTTAACCCTAACGCTAACCTTAATTCTAACCCTAATCCTCACCCTCACCCTCACCATAAACTTAACCCTAACCCTCATCCTCACCCTCACAATAACCCTAATCCTAACCCTAACCCTCAACCTAACCCTAACACTAAACCTAACCCTAGCCCTCACCCTAAACCTAAACCTAACCCTCACACTCACACTAACCTTCACCCTGACCCTGAGCCTAACCCTCAACCTAAACCTCACAATAACACTAACGCTAACCCTAACCCGCAATTTCACCGTAAACCTTACACTAACCCTAACACTCACACTAAACCTAATAGTCACAGTATCCCTAAACCTACACCTCACCCTAACCCTCACCCTAACTCTCACACCCTCACACTAAACATAACCCTAAACATAACCCTAACTCTCACCCTCACCCTAACCCTAACCCTAACCCTAATTGTCAACCTATCCCTAAAGCTAACCTTAACCCTAATCCTAAACCTAACCATCACCGCACCCTAAGCCTAATACTCACCCTCACCCTAAACCTTACCCTAACACTTTTCCTCACCCTATTCCTAACCCTAACACTAACCTTCTCACAAACCCTCACCCTCACGCTAAAGCTTAACCTCACTCTAACCATAAACCTAACCCTAAACCTCACACTAAACCTAAGCCTCACTCTAAACCTAACCCTAACACTCACCCTAACCCTAACCCTAACCCTCATCCTCTCCCTAACTGTTACCCTAACCCTAACACTAACCCTCACCCTAAAACTCACCCTAACACTCATGTTAACCCTAAACTTCATTCTCACCCTAACCCTCACCCAAAAACTTAACCTCACCCTAACCCTAACCCTCACACTAAACCTAACCCTCAGCCTAACCCTAACCCTACCCCTCACGCTAACCCTCACCCTAACCCTAATCCTACCCCTCACCCTAACCCTAACACAAACTCTCACCTTAACTTAAACCTAATCCTAACCCTAACCCTCCCCCTAATCCTAAAACTCACCCTAAAACTCACCCTCACCTTAATCCTCACCCTAACCCAACACTAACCCTAACACTCACCCAAACCTTAACACTAACCCTCACTCTCACACTCATATTAAACCTAACCCTAACAATATCCGTAACCCAAACCTTAGCCCTAACCATAAACCGAACCCGAACCCTCAACCTCACCCTAACCTTAACCCTAACACTAACTCTAAAAATAACCCTAACCCTAAACCTAACACTCACCCTCAGCCTAAACCTAACCCTAACCCTAACCCTCACCCTAACACTAACCCTAACCCTCACCCTCACCCTAACCCTAACCCTCACCCTAACCCTAACCCTAACCCTGAAACTAACGCTCACCCAAACCCTAAACTTCACCCTAACACTCAATCTTACCATAAACCTCACCATAACCCTTACCCTCACCCTAAGCCTCACACTAACCCTAATCCTCACACTAACCCTAAACCTAAACCAAAGCCTAACCCGCACCCAAATTCTCACCCTAACTCTAACCCTAACCCTAACCCTCACCCTCACCCTAAACCTACACCTAACCCTAACCCTCACCTTAATTCTAACCCTAAACCTCATGCTAACCCTCACCTTCACCCTCACCCTAACGCTCACCCTAACACATACTCTCAAACTAACCCTAACCCTAACCCTAAGGCTCACACTAACCCTAATCCTCACCCGAATCCTAACCCTAACCCTAACCCTAACCCTCACCCTCAGCCTAGCCCTCACCCTCAACCTCACCCTCAAGCTCAGCCTAACCCTAATCCTAATACTAACACTCACACTCATTCTAATTCTAAACCTTATTCTCTGCCTAACCCTAACCCTAAACCTAAACCTCATGCTAAAGGTAACACTCACCCTAACCCTAAACCTAACCAGATCCCTAACCTTCACCCACACCCTAACCCTAACTATCACCCTCACTCTAAACATCACCCTAACCCTAACCCTCACCCAAACCATAAGCCTAAACCTCACCCTAACCCTAACCCTCACAAATACCCTCACCCTCACCCTAAAACTAACCTAATATTTACCTAACCCAAAACCTCACCCTCATTCTCACCCTCACCCTAACCCTCACCCTTACCCTAGACCTCACCCTAACCCTAACCATAAACCTATCCCAGCGCTCACCCTCACCCTCAACCTCACCCTAAGCCTAACCCTATCCCTAAACCTAATCCTAACCCTAAACCTCACCCTCACCCTCACATTCACCTTAACCCTAACCCTAAAGCTATACCTAACCCTCACCCTAACATTTACCCTAACCCTAACCCTCACCCTAACTCTAATTCTCACCCTAACCCTAACCCTCACCCTCACCCTAAACCTAACCCTATCCCTTACCCTAACGCTAATCCTAACCCTAACACTCACTCTAACCCAAACGCTAAACCTAAACCTCAGTCTCACCCTATCCCTCACCCTAACCCTTACACTCACCCTAACCCTAACCCTCACCCTAACCCTCAGCCTCACACTAAACATCACCCTAACTGTAACCCTCACCATAATCCTAACCCTAACACTCAGCCTAACCCTCACCCTCAAAAACATCCTCACCCTAAGCCTAACCCTAACCCTAATCCTAAACTTAAACCTCTCTCTCACCCTCACCATAACCCTAACACTAAACCTAACCCTAACCCTCACCCTCACCCTCACACTAACCCTAACCCTAACCCTAACAATAACACTCTCCCTCACACTAACCCTAACACAAACGCTAACAATAACCCTAACCCCAAACCTAAACCTAACCCTCACCCTCACCCTCACCTTCACCCTCACCCTAACCCTAACCCACACCCTAAACCAAACCCACACCCTAACCCTAACCCTCACCCTCACCCTAAACCTCACCCTAACCGTAAAACTAACCCTAAGCCTAAACCTCACCATCACCCTCCACAAACCATTACCCTAACGCTAATCCTCACCCTAACCCTCACCCTAAGCCTAAACCTAATGCTAACAATAAACCTAACCCTAAACCTAAACCTAACACTCACCCTCACCCTCACCTTCACCTTAACCCTAACCATAACAATAACCCTAACACTAAACTTAACCCTAAACCTCACCCTCACCATAACCCTAAACCTATTCTTAACACTCACCCAAATCCTAAGCCTAACCCTCACCCTCACCCTAACCCTAACCCTCACGCTAAACCTAACACTAACCCTCACCCTCAGACTAGCCCACACCCCTAACCCAAAAGCTAAGCTTAACCCTCACCCTCACCCTAACCCTAATTCTAACCCTAACCAACACCCTCACCGTGACCCTCACTCTAACCCTTAACCTCACCCTAAATCTAAACCTCACCCTAAACCTAACCCTAACACTTAACCTCTACCTCACCCTAAACCTCAGCCTTACCCTTACCTTCACCCTAACCCTAACACCATCCCTAACCCTAATCCTCACCCTCATCCTAACCCTAACCCTAACCCTCATCCTAAGCCTCACCTTTACCTTAACAATAATGCTAACCCTAATATTCAACCTCACCCTCACCCTCACGCTAAAACTTACGCTCAACATAACCCTAAACCTAACACTAACCCTAACCCTCAATGTCAACTTAACCATCACCCACACCCTAACCCTCAACCTCACCCTCACCCTAACACTAAACTTTACCCTCAACCAAATCCAAACCCTATCCCCAAACCATACACTATCCCTCATGCTAACCCTAACGCTAAACCTAAACCTCAATCTCACCCTATTCTCACCCAAACCCTTACCCTCACCCTAAACCTAACCTTAACCCTAACCCTCACCCCAACCCTCACACTAACCCTAATGCTAAACCTAAACCTCAACCTCAACCTAACCCTATCCCTAACCCTTACCCTCACCCTAAACCTAACCCTAACCCTAACAGTCAACCTAACCCTCACCCTAACTCTCATGCTTAACCTAGCCCTTACCCTAACCCTAAACTTCACCATCATCCTCACCATAACACTCACCCTAACCATATCCCTAACACTAACAGTAATCCTAACCCTAAACCTAAGCCTCAGGCTAACCCTAACCCTATCACTCACCCTCAGGCTAACCCTCACACTTACCCTCACACACACCCTAGCCCTAACCCTCACACTAACCCTAACCCTCACCCTAACCCTAACCCAACACGTCAGCCTAATGCTCAACCTAACCCTAACCCTAAACCTAATCCTCACCCTATCCCTAAACCTAACCCAAACCCTAACTCTCAGCCTAGCCCTCAACCTAACCCTAAGACTAAGCCTAACCCTCACCCTCACCCTAAACCTATTCCTAACCCTAACCTTCAACCTCACCCTAACCCTCACCATAACCCTTACCCTCACCCTAAACCTAAACCTAACCCTCACCCTAAACCTCACCCTAACCCTAATCCTCACCCTAAACCTAACCCTAACCCTAACTCTAACACTAAAACTAACCCTAACCCAAGCCCCCACATTAAACCTAACCCTCACCCTCACCCTAACACTAGCCCTCAGCCTAAGCCTCATCCTAACAGTAAACCTAACCCTAACCTTCACCCTAACCCTAACCCTAAACCGAAACATCATCCTAATTCTAACCCTCACCCTCAGCCTCACCCTCACACTCACCCTCAGTCTAACCCTAACCCTAAACCTAATCCTAACTCTCACACTAACGCTAAAACTAACCCTCACCCTCAGCCTAACCCTCACACTAAGCCTAACCCTAACCCTAATGCTAACCGTAACCATCACCCTCACCGTAAACCTCACTCTAACCCTTAACCTGACCCTAACCTAAACCTCACACTAACCCTTACCCTAACCCTCACACTAACCCTAACGCTAAACCTAAACCTCAATTCACCCAAACCTCACCCTAACCCTTACCCCCACCCTAACCCTAAACCTAAACCGAACACTCACACACAAACTTAACCCTCAACCTAAGCTGAAACCTAACCCTCACCGTAAACCAACCCTATCCCTAAACCTCACCCTAACCCTAACACTCACCCTAACCCTCACCTTAACACTCACACTCACCCTAACCCTAACCCTAACCCTTAACCTCAACCTCACACTAAACCTCAACCTTACCCTTACCCTCACCTTTACCCTAACCCTATCCCTAACACTAATAATCACTCTCATCCTAACCCTAACCCTAACCCTCAACCTAAGCCTCACCCTTACCTTAATAATAATGCTAACCCTAATATTCACCCTTACCCTAACCCTCACGCAAAAAATTACGCTCACCATAACCCTAACCCTAACACTACCCTAACCCTAACTGTCACCCTAACCCTCACCCACACCCTAACCCTCAAACTCACCCTCACCCTAACACTAAAACTAACCCTCACCCTAATCCAAACCCTAACCCTAACGCTCACACTATCCCTCAGGCTAAACCTAACGCTAAACCTATAACTCAATCTCACCCTACTCTCACCCAAACCCTCACCCTCACCCTAACCCTAACCCTAACCCTCACCCTAAACCTAACCCTAAACCTAAGCCTCACCCTTACCCTCACACTCAACCTAAACCTCACCCTAGCACCCACCTAACTCTCACGCTAAACCTAACCCTCACCCTCACCTTAAACCTCACCCTCACCATCATCTTCACCCTAAGCCTAACCCTAACACTAAACCTAATCCGAAACCTAAAACTCTCCCTCACCCTCACCCTCACCCTAACCTTAACCCTAAACCTAACCCTCACCCTCATCCTCACCCTAACCCTAACAATAACCCTCATCCTCACCCAAACCCTAACCCTAACAATAACACTAACCCTAACCCTAATCCTCTCCCTCACCCTAACCCTCAACATAAATCAAACCCTAACCCTCAACATAACCCTAACCCTAACCCTCACCCTAAACCTAACCCTAAAACTAACTCTCACTCTAACACTCACACTAAACCTAAACCTCACCCTAGCACTCACCCAACTCTCACGCTAAACCTAACCCTCACTCTCACCCTAAACCTCACCCTCACCATCATCCTCAACCTAAGCCTAACCCTAACCCTTAACCGAATCCTAAATCTAAAATTCTCCCTCACCCTCACCCTCACCCAAACCTTAACCCTAACCCTAAACCTCACACTCACGCTCACCCTAACCCTAACCCTAACCCTAACAATAACCCTCATCCTCACCTTAACCCTAACCTTAACAATAACCCTAACCCTAACTCTAACCCTTTCCCTCACCCTAAAACTAACCCTAATCCTAACCCTAACCCTCACCCAAACCCGAACCCTAATCCTCACCCGAACCCTAACCCTAAAACTAACTCTCTCCCTCAGCATAGCCCTCACCCTAAGCCTAACCCACACCCTCACCCTAACCCTAATGCTAACCCTAACCTTCACATCACCGGAACCCTCACTCTAACCCTTAAAATCACCCTAAACCTAAACCTCAGCCTAATCCTAACCCTAACCCTCACCCTCACCTTAAACCTCAGCCTAACCTTTAGCCTCACCCTAACAATAACCCTATTCCTACCCGTAATCCTCACCCTCACCCTAAACCTAAACGTCACTTGAAGCCTCACCTTCACCTTAAGAGTAATGCTAAACCTAGCCTTTACACTCACCTTAACCCTCATTCTAAAACTTATGCTCATCCTAAACCTCACCCTCACCCTCTCCCTAACCCTCATCCTAACGCCAAGCCTCACCCTAAACCTCACCCTAGCACTAACCCTACCCCTAACCCTAACCCTCACCCTAACCTTTAACCTAACCCTAATCCTAACACTAACCCTAACCCTCACCGTCACCCTAACCCTCACCTTACCCTAACCCTTAACCTCACCATCACCCTAACACTAACCCTAACCCTCACCCTAATCCTAAGCTTAACCCTAACCCTCAACCTAACACTCACACTAACCTAACGCTAAACCTAAACCTCAATCTCACCCTAACCCTTACCCTCACCCTAACCCTAACCCTCACACTCAACCTAACCCTGACGTTAACCTTAACCCTACCCCTCACAATAACACTCACCCTAACCCAAAACCTAACCCTCACCCTAAACCGAACCCTAACCCTAACCCTCTCAACATAGCCCTTACCCTAACCCTAATTCTAACCCTCACCCTCACCCTAACCCTCATGCTCACCCTCAAACTAACCCTACCCCTAACCCGAAACTGAACCCTAAACCTCACCCTAAACCTAACCCTAACACTAACCGCCAACCTCAACCTAGGCCGTACCCTAACCCTAATCCTAACCCTAAACCTCACACTCAACCTAACCCTCACCCTAACCCTAACCCTAACCCGAACCCTAACCCAAAACCTAACCCGAACCCTAACCCTCACCCTAAACCTAACCCTAAACCTAACCCTAAACCTTACCCTCAACCTAGCCCTTACCCTAACTCTAATCCTAACCCTCACCCTCACCCTAACCCTCACCCTAACACTCACGATGACCCTAACACTCACTCTCACCCTAACCCACACTAACCCTAACCCTCACCGTAACCCTAACCCTAAACCGAATCCTAAACCTAAACATTTGCCTCACCTTCACCTTAACCCTAACACTAACCCCAACCCTAGCCCTCACACTCACCCTAACCCTAATCTTAACCCTTAGAATTACCCTCACACTCACCCCAAACCTAACTGTATCGCTAACAATAACCCTAAACCTAACCCTAAAGCTAACCCTCACCCTCACCCTCACCCTAACCCTAACCCTAACAGTAACCCTAACAATAACCCTAACCCTAACCCTAACCCTAAACTTCACTCTCACCCTAACCATAACCCTAACCCTAACTCTCACCCAAACCCTAACCCTAACGGTCACCCACCCTAAACCTAACACTAACCCTCACCCTCAGACTAGCCCACACCCTAAACCTAACCCTAAGCCTCAAACTCACCCTCACCCTAAGCCTAATGCTAACCCTAACCTTCACCCAAACCCTAACCCTCTCTCTAACCCTTAACCTTACGCTAACCCTATCCCTAACAATAACCTAAACCCTCACCCTAAACCTCACGCTAAACCTGACCCTAACCCTATCCCTCACCCTCACAGTAACCTTCACCCTATCCCTTAACCTCACCATCACCGTAAACCTAACACTCACACTAACCCTAACCCTCACCTTAATCCTAACCCTACCCCTCAGCCTAATCCTCATACTAACACTAAAACTCAACCTAAACCTCACCCTAACCCTAAACATCACCCTAACCTTAACCCTCACCCTCACCCTCATCCTCACCCTCAGACTAACCCTAACCCTAATCATAATCCCTCCGCCTCCCCCTCACCCTTACCCTAACGCTCACCCTCACCCTAACCATAACCCTCACTCTAACACTAACCCACACCCTCACCCTAACCCACACCCTAACCCTAACCCTCACACTCACACTAACCCTAATCCTACGCCTCACCCTAAACCTATCCCTAACAATAACCTTAACCTTAGCCATCACCCTAACCCTCAGGCCAATCCTAACCCTAACCCGACCCCTCACCCTCACGCTAACCCTCACCCTAAACTTTACACTCACCCTCAACCTAACCCTAACCCTCACACTCACACTAACCCTAAAAAACTCACCCTAACCCCAACCCTAACCCTCAGCCTAATCCACATCCTAACCCTAAACCTAAACCTAACCCTCGCCCTAAACCTAAAGGTCACCCCAACCCTAACCCTCACCCTCGCCCTCACCCTCAGCCTAACCCTAACCTTAATCCTTATCCTAACCCTCAAACTCACCCTCACCCAAACCTAACCCTAACCCTCATCCTCACCTTCAACCTAACCCCAACCCTAACCCTAACCCTCACCCTAACCCTAATCATCACACTAACCCTCAGCATAACCCTCACCTCGCCCTAACCCTAACCCTCACCCTAAACCTCAACCTATCCCTAGCCCTCTCCCTAAACCTCATCCACACCTTAATCCTCACCCTAACTCTTAACCTCACCCTAACCCTAACCCTAACCCGAATCTTCACACTAACTCTAACCCTAACGCTAATCCTCACCCTAACCCTAATCCTCACCCTAACCCTAACCCTCACTCTAACCCTGACAATAACCCTCACCCTAATTCTAACCCTAACTCTCTCCCTGATGCTAACCCTAACCCTAACCCTAACGCTAACACTCACCCAAACCCTAACACTAACCCTCACCCAAACCCTAACCCTCAACCTAACCCTAAACGAACCCTACCCCTAACCCTACCCCTAACTCTAACCCTCATCCTGACCCCAGCCCTCACTTTAACCGTAAACCTAACCCTAATCCTCACCCTAACTCTAAACTTATCCCTAACCCTCACCCTCACCCTAAATGTCACCCTGACACTTAACATCACCCTAACCCAAACCCTAAACCTAACCTTCACACTAAACATAACCCACACCCTAACCCTAACCCTAACCTTTACCCTAAACCTTACCCTCACCCTCTACCTAACCCTAAACTTATCCCTAAAAATAATCCTATGACTAACCCTAAATCTAACCCTCACCCTCACCCTCACTCTAACCCTAACCCTAATCCTAACCATAACAATAACCTGAACCCTAACCCTAACTGTCACCCTAAACCTAACCCTAACCCCACCCATTAGCCTAATCCTCATCCTAAACCTCAAGTTAAACCTCACCCTAACTCTAAATGTCACCATAACCCTTACCCTCACCCTCACCCTCACCCTAATCTTAACCCTAACCTTAATCCTAAACCTTATCCACACTCTCACCCTCCCTGTAACCCTAACCCTAACCTTCATCCTCACCGTCACCCTAACCCTAACCTTATCCCTAACCCTCACCCTAAACATAACTCTCAACCTCACTCTCACCCCAAACCTAACCCTAACCCTCACCCAGCCCTCTCCCTCACCCTCACCCTAACCCGCATCCTAACCATAACCCTAACCCCAACCTTCACACTAACCCCCACCATAACCATAAACCTAACCGTAAACCTAACCCTAACCCTCACCCTAAACCTCACCCTAAACCTAACAATAACCCTAACCATCAGCCTCACCATAACCCTCACCCTCAGCCTAAACCTGACCCTAAATCTAATCCTAAACCTCAACCTCACCCTCACCCTCACCCTAATCCTAACCCTAACCCTCATGCTCAACCTCAACCTAACCCTAAAAATATCCCTAACCATAAACCTAACCCTAACCCTCACACTTACACATAACCTCACCCAAAACCTAACCCTCACACTCACCCTAACCCTAACCCTAAATCCTAAACCTAACACTAACCCTCACACTAAATCTCACCCTCACCCTAAACCTAACACTACTCCTCAGCCTAACCTTCATCCTAACCTTAAATCTAACCCTAACCCTAACCCTAAACATCACCATAACCCTATCCCTCACCCTCA
The DNA here is from genome assembly GCF_024711535.1 of Dipodomys merriami. NCBI lineage: Eukaryota > Metazoa > Chordata > Mammalia > Rodentia > Heteromyidae > Dipodomys > Dipodomys merriami. Next base: position 755,743 of record NW_027203627.1, on the reverse strand, counting down.
CCGTCTCCCTCACCCTCACCGTAACCCTAAACCTAACACTATCAATAACCCTCAACCTCACACTAACGATAAAAGTAACACTCACACTCACCCTAACCCTTAACCTCATGCTCACCCAAGGCTCAAACTAACCCTACACCTCAACCTAACACTAACACTAACCCTCACCCTCACCCTAAAACTAAACCTCACCCTCACCATAACCCTAACACTAATCCTAACCCTAAACCTCATCTTCACACACTCCCTAACACTCACCTTCACCCTTACCCTCACCCTAACACTCACCCTCACCCTCACCCTCACCTTAACTCTAACCCTAAACCTAACCCTCACCCTAACACTAACCCTGACCCTAAATTTAACACTAACCCTCATCCTAACCCTAACCCTAACCCTAACACTCACCCTAACCATAACCCTAACCCTAATGCTAACCCTATCCCTCAGCTGTACAATAACGCTCACCCTAACCCTTACCCTCACCCTAACCCTAAACCTAAACCTAACACTCACCCTCATCCTAAATATCAACCTAACCTTAACCCTAACCACAATCCTAACCCTAACGCTCACCCTAACCCTCACCTTCACAATCACCCTCTCCGTAAACCTAACCCAAATCATAAACCTAATCCTAAACCTAACCCTCTCCCTCACCGTCACCCTCACCCTAACCCTAATCCTAACAATAACCCTCACCCTCACCCTATACCTAACCCTAACAATAATCCTAACACTAAACTTAACCCTCACCCTAAACCTAACCATCAGCCTAACGCTCACATTCAACCTATCCCTAAACCTAACCCTCAACCAAAACCTAACCCTAACCCTCAACCTAACCCTCACCCTCACCCTAACCCTACCCCTCAACCTACCCCTCATCCTAACCCTAAACCTAAACCTAACCCTCACACTAACCCTATCCCTAAAGGTCACAGTAACCCTAAACCTAATCCTCAACCTCACCCTCACCCTAACCCTATCCCTAACCCTCACCTTCACCCTCACCCTAAACCTAACCTCAAACTTAAGAATAATCCTCACCATCACCCTAACCCTAACACTAACAATAACCCTAACCCTCAACCCTAACCCTCACCCTCACCATCAACCTCAAGACAAACCTAACCCTAACCCTAAACCTAATCCTAAAACTGACCATCTCCCTCACGCTCACCCTAACCCTAACCCGAACCCGAACACTCACCCTGACCTCAACCCTAACCCTAACAATAACCCTCACTCTCACCCTAACCCTATCCCTAACAATAATCCGAACCCTAGCCCTAAGCCTAACCCTCACCCTCACCCGAACCCTCACCCGAACCCTAACCCTCACCGAAACACTAACCGTCAGCCTAAAACTCACTCTCACCCTAACCATAACCCTCACCCTAACCCTAAACCTAACCCTAACCCTAAACATCACACTAACCCTAACCGTCATCCTAACCCTAACCGTACCCCTCAGTCTAACCCTCATCCTAACCCTATACCTAAATCTAAACCTAACCCTAACTCTAACCTTAAATGTCACCCTAACCCTAACCCTAACCCTCACACTCACACTCACCCGAACCCTAGTCCTAACCCTAATCCTAAACCTCACCCTCACCCTCACACTAACCATAACCCTAAACCTAACGCTCACCCTCACTCTCAACCGAATCCTATCTCTAACTCTCACCTTAACCCTAACCCTCACACTAACCCTCAACCTCACCCTCTCCCTAACCCTCATCCTTACGCTAACCTTCTCCCTAATCCTCACCCTCACCCTAAACCTCACCCTAATCCTTTCTCTCACCCGAAAGCTAACCTTCACCGTCACCCTAAACCTCACCGTCACTCTAACCCTCACCCACACCCTAACCCTCACACTAACCCGAACAATCACCCTCAGCCTAACCCTCAACCTCACACAAAATATCACCCTAACACTAAACCTCACCTTAACCCTAACCCTAACCCTCACCCTAAGCCTCACCCTAACCATCACCCTCACCCTAAACTTAAGCCTAAACCTAACCCTAATCGTAAACCTAACCCTCTCCCTCACCCTCACTGTAACCCTAATGCAAATCCTACCCCTAACCCTCACACTCACCCTCACCCTAATTCTAACCCTAACCCTAACCCTAACCCTACCCTCACCCTCACCCTAAACCTAACCCTAAACGTCACCCTCACCCTAACACTCACCCTAACACTGACGCTAAATGTAACCCTCTCTCTCACCCTAACACTCAGTCTAAACCGTACCCTAACCCTAACCCTAACACTCACCCTCACCCTCACCCTAACCCTTTCCATCACCCTCACCTTAACCCTAAACCTAACCCTAGCCCTGACCCTTAACCTCAACCTAACACAAACCCTCACCCTAACACTCAACCTAACACTCACCCTAAATGTAACACTCTTTCTCACCCTAAAACTTACCCTAACCGTAACCCTAACCCTCACTCTAATCCTAAACCTCAACCTAAACCTAACCCTTCCCCTCACCCGAACCCTCACCCTAATCCTAACCCTCATCCTAACCCAAACCCTAACCCTAACCCTAATCCTCACCATCACACATCCCTCACCCTAACCCTAACCCTAAACCTAACCCTAACCCTCACCCTAACCCAAACACTCACCCAACACTCACCCTCACCCTAATACTCACCCTAACCCTTACCCTCATCCTAAACATAACCCTAACCCCAAGCCTCCCCCTAACCCCCACCATAACCCTAAGCCTAACCATAACCCTTAACCTAAACCTCACCCTAACCCTAACAATAACCCTCAGCCTCAGCCTCACCATAACCCTCACCCTAACCCTTACCCTCACCATCAACCTAACCTTCACAGTAACCCTAACCCTCATCCTAATCCTAACCCTAACCGTAATCCTCACACTAATCCTAAACCTAAACCTAACACAAAACCTCACACTAACCCTCACTCTAACGCTATACCTAACCCTCAACCTCAACCTAACCCTCACCCTCACCCTTAACCTCATGCTCACCCAACCCTCACCCTAACCCTAAACCTCAACCTAACACTAAACCTAACCATCACCCTCACCCTAAACCTAACCATCAGCCTCACCATAACACTAAACCTCATCCTAACCCTAAACCTCATCTTCACCCTATCCCTAACCCTAACCCTTACCCTAACCCTCACCCTCACCCTTACCCACACCCTCACCCCAACCCTAACCCTAAACATAACCCTCACCCTAACCCTCACCCTCACCCTCAACCTCACCTAACCCTAAAAATGACCCTAAACCTCACCCTAACCCTAAACCTCACCTTAACCCTAACCCTATCTCTAAACCTCAACCTAACCCTCACCCTAACACTAACCCAAAACCTAAACCTCACCTTCACCATAACCCTCACCCTAACGCTTACCCTCACCCTAAACCTAACCCTAACCCTAACCCTCATACTATCCTTAACTCTCACCTTAACCCTCACCCTAACCCTAACCCTAACCATAACTCTCACACTATCCCTTACCCTCACCCTAACCCTAAACCTACCCATCACCCTAACCCTCATCCTAACCCTAACCCTAACTCTAACCCTCACCTTCAACCTCACCCTCACCCTCAGCCTAAACCTAAACCAAACCTATTCCTAACCCTAACCCTCAAGCTCACTCTAACCCTAACCCTAACCCTAACCTTAAACCTCATCCTCACCCTCACCCTAACCCTCACTTACCTATTTCCCTCACCCTAACGCTAACCCTAACCCTAACCCACACACTAACCCTAACACTCACCCTCACCCTAAACATCACCCTAACCCTAACCCAAACGCTAAACCTAACCCTCACCCTAAACCTAACCCTAACCTTCACCTAATCCTAACCCTCACCCTCACCCTGAGCCTAATTGTAACCCTAACCCTAATCCTAAATCTAACCCTCCCCGTCACCTAAACCTAACCCTAACCCTCACCCTCACCGTCACCATAACCCTCACCCTAACCCTAACCCTCACCCACACCCTCACCCTAACCCTCACTCTCACCCTAGCCCTCACCCTAATCCTAACCATAACATTAACAAAGCCCTCACCCTCACCCTCACCCTCAGCCTCAGCCTAAACCTATCCCTAAACCTAATCCTAAACCTAACCCTCACCCTCACCCTCACCTTCACCCTAATCCTTACCCTCATCCTCACCCTAACCTTTAACCTCACCCTAACGCTAGCCCTCATCCATTATCTTCATCCTCAGCCAAAACCTAATCCTAACCCTAATCCTAACACTAACCGTCACCCACACCCTCACTCTAACCATAACCCTCACCCTAAGCCTCAACCTAACCCTAACCCTAACCCTCACCCTAACCCTAACCCTAACCCTAATGCTAACCCTAAAGCTCAAACTTACCCTAACCCTTACCCTAATCCTAACCCTCACCCTCACCCTAAGTCTAACTGTAACCCTAACCCTAATCCAAAATCAAATCCTCACCGTCACCTAACCCTAACCCTCACCCTCACCCTCACCGTCACCATAACCCTCAACCTAACCTTAACCCTCACCCACACCCTCACCCTCACCCTAACCCTCACTCTCACCCTAGCCCTAACCATAATATTAACCCAGCCCTCACCCTCACCCTCACCCTCAGCCTCAGCCTAAACCTATCCCCAAACCGAATCCTAGCCCTAACACTCACCCTCACCCTCACCTTCACCCTAATCCTTACCCTCACCCTCACCCTAACCTTTAACCTCATCCTAACGCTAACCCTAACCTCACACTAAACTTAACCCTCACCCTAACACTGACCCTAACCCTCACCCTCATCCCTTATCTTCACCCTCAGCCTAAACCTAATCCTAACCCTAATCCTAAACCTAACCGTCACCCACACCCTCACTCTAACCATAACCCTCACCCTCACCCTTATCCTAACGCTAAGCCTCACCCTCACCCTCACCCTAAGCCTAAACCTAATACTAACCCTCACCCTAACCCTAAGCCTAACCCTAACCCTCACACGATCCCTAACCCTAACCCTAACTCCAACCCTACCCCTCACCCTAAACCTCACCCTAACCCTAACCCTAAGCCTAACCCTAACCCTCACCATAATCCTTACCCTCACCCTCACCCTAAGCCTAATTGTAACCCTAACCCTAATCCTAAATCTAGCCCTCACCTTCACCTAACCCTAACTCTAACCCTCACCCTCACAGTCAACATAACCCTCACCCTAACCCTAACCCTCACCCACACACTCACCGTCACCCTAACCCTCACTCTCACCCTAGCCCTCACCCTAATACTAACCATAACATTAACAAAGCCCTCACCCTCACCCTCACGCTCAGCCTCAGCCTAAACCTGTCCCTAAACCTAACCCTAACCCTAAGCCTAACCCTCACCCTCACCCTCACCCTAACACTTACCCTAACCCTCACACTCATCCCTTATCTTCACCCTCAGCCTAAACCTAATCCTAACCATAATCCTAAACCTAACCGTCACCCCCACCCTCACTTTAACCATAACCCTCACCCACACCCTTATCCTAACGCTAAGCCTCACCCTCACCCTCACCCTCAGCCTAAACCTAATACTAACCCTCACCCTAACCCCAAGCCTAACCCTAACCCTCACACGATCCCTAACCCTAACCCTAACCCTAAACCTACCCCTCACCCTAAACCTCACCCTAACCCTAACCCTAAGCCTAACCCTAACCCTCACCCTAATCCTTACCCTCACCCTCACTCTAAGCCTAATTGTAACCCTAACCCTAATCCTAAATCTAGCCTTCACCGTCACCTAACCCTAACTCTAACCCTCACCCTCACAGTCAACATAACCCTCACCCTAACCCTAACCCTCACCCACACACTCACCGTCACCCTAACCTTCACTCTCACCCTAGCCCTCACCCTAATCCTAACCATAACATTAACAAAGCCCTCACCCTCACCCTCACCCTCAGCCTCAGCCTAAACCTATCCCTAAAACCAACCCTAACCCTAACCCTAACCCTCACCCTCACCCTAACACTGACCCTCACCCTCACACTCATCCCTTATCTACACCCTCAGCCTAAACCTAATCCTAAACCTAATCCTAAACTTAACCGTCACCCACACCCTCACTCTAACCATAACCCTCACCCTCACCCTAATCCTAACGCTAAGCTTCACCCTCACCCTCACACTCACCCTCAGCCTAAACCTAATACTAACCCTCACCCTAACCTTAAGCCTAACCCTAACCCTCACACGATCCCTAACTGTCACCCTAACCCTAAGCCTACCCCTCACCCTAAACCTCATCCTAACCCTAACCCTAAGCCTAAACCTAACCCTCACCTTCACCCTCACGCTCAGCCTAAGCCTAAGCCTAAACCTAACCTAATCCTAATCCTAACCCTCATCCTCACTCTCACCCTAACACTAACCCCAAACCGAAACCTCACCCTCACCCTCACACTTAACCTCCACAGTAACACTTAAACTCACTCTAAACCTAAACCTAGCCCTAACCCACACACTAAGCCTAACCCACACCCTTACCCTAAACCTACCCCTCACCCTAACCCCAACCCTAACCCTCACCCTAACCCTAACCCTCACCATCAGCCTCACCCTCACAGTCACCCTAACCCTCACCCTAACCCTAACCCTAAACCTAACACTAATCCTAACCCTTAACCTAACTCTAACCCTCACCCTAACACTCACGCTAACCTTAACCCTCCCTCTCACCCTAACCATAACTATAACACTAACCCTCACCCTCACCCTAACCCTCACCCTAAGGCTTACCCTCACCTTAACCCTAAGCCTAAACTTAACGCTCATACTACCAATAAACCTCACCCTAACCCTAAACCTACATCTCACCCTAACACTCATCCTAACCCTAACCCTAAACCTAAACCTCACCCTCACCCTCTCCCTCAGCTTAACCTTAAACCTAACCTAATCCTATCCCTAACCCTCACACGCACTCTCACCTTATCTAGAACTCTAACCCTAACCTTAACCCTAACACTCGCACTCACCCTAATCCTCACCGTGACCCTTAACCTCACCCTGAACCTAACCCTAACCCTAACCCTCACACTCACCCTAACCCTCACCCTAACACTAACCCTCACCCTCACCCTAATGCTCACCCTAAACCTTACCTAAACCAAACCGTCACCCTCACACTCACCCTTCACCCTATACCTCACCCTCAGCCTAGCCCTCACCCTAATCCTAACCATAAAAATAACCCAGCCCTCAACCTTAACCTCACACTCAACCTCAGCCTAACCCTATAACTAAACCTAATCCTAACCCTAACCCTCACCATAACCATCACCTTCACCCTAAATCTAACCCTCACCCTAACCCTAGCCCTCACCCTCACCCAAAACCTAACCCTTACCCTAACGCTAACCCTCACCCTAAACCTAACCCTGACTCTAAATTTAATACTAACCCTCTCCCTAACCCTAACCCTAACCCTAACACTCACCCTAACCAAAACCCTAACCCTAATACTAACCCTAAACCTCACCCTCACCCTAATCCTAACCATCAGCCTAACGCTCATACTCACCCTAACCCTAAAACTAACCCACACCCAAACCCTAACCCTAACCCTCACCCTCACCCTGACCTTAACCCTAACCCTAACAATAACCCTCACCCTTATCCCTAACAATAACCATAACCCTAACCCTAACCCTCACCCTAACCCTAAGCCTAACCCCACCCATCAGCCCAATCCTCATCCTAAACTTAAACCTAAAACTAAACCTCACGTTAGACCTAAACATCAGCCTAACCCTAACCCTCATCTTCACCCTCACCCTCACCCTCAGCCTAACCTTAAACTTAACCCTAACCCTAAGCCTGAACCTCACCCTCAACCTCAACCTAACACTAACCCTAACCCTCACCCTAACCTTAATCCTAACCCTAACCCTATACCTCTCCCATACCCTAACCTTAACCCTCACCCTAACCCCCACCCTAACACATACCCTCACCATAACCCTAACCCTATCCCTCACCCTAACCCTCACCTTAACCCTAAACCTGTCCCTAAACCTCACCCTCACCCTAAACGTCACCCTAAACCTTAGCCTCTACCTAACCCTCCTCCTATCCTTAACCATAATCCTCACACTAAACCTAACCCTAACCCTCACCCTAATGCTAAACCTCATCCTAACCCTCACCCTCACCGTAACCCTAACCCTAACCCTATACCTATCCCTCACCCTAAACTTAACCCTCACCCTAGACCTCAACCTAACACATAACCTCATCCTAACCCTAACCCTAACCTTCACCCTAACCTTTACCTGAACCCTAACCCTGTCTCTAAACCTCAGCTTCACCCTAAACCTTACTCTAACCCTTACCCTCACCCAAACCCTCACCCTAACCCTAACACTAATACTCACACTAACCCTCACCCTAAACCTAACCGTCAGCCTAAACCTCACCATCAAACTCACCCTAAACTTAACCCTAAACTTGAACCTAATCCTAAACCTAACCCAATCCCTCACCCTCACCCTAACCCAAACCCTAACCCTAACCCTCCTCCTCACCCTCACCCTCACCCTCACATTCACGCTAACCCTAACGCTTACCCTCACCTTAACCCTAACCCTAACCCTCACCAAAACCCTAACCCTAACCCTCACACTCACCCTAACCCTAACCCTCATCCTCACTCTAAATCTAAACCTCACCCTCAGCCTAGCCCTCAACTTAACTCTAACCTTAAGCCTAACCTTCACTCTCACCCTAACCCTAATGCTAACCCTAACCTTCAACTTCACCCTAACCCACACTCTAAACCTCAAACTCACCCTAAATCTAACCTTCACCCTCACCCTAACCCTAATCCTAACCCTCACCCTAACACTCATCTTAACCCTTACTCTCCCACCTATCCCTCACCCTACAACTTACCCTAACCCTAAACCTCTCCCTAATCCTCACCCTCAACATATACCTGACCCTAACCCTTACCCTCACCTGAACCCTAACCCTAACTCTAACGCCAATCCTCACACGTACCCTAACCATAACCCTAACCCTCACCCTAACCCTCAACCTCACCCTCACCCTAACTCTATCCCTCAACATAACCCTAATCCTCACCCTCACCCTAAAACTCACTCTCACCCTAATCCTCACCGTCACTCTAACCCTCACCCACACCCTAACCCTCACACTCACCCGAACAATCACCCTCACCCTAACCCTCAACCTCACCCTAAATATAACCTTAATACTAACCCTCATCCTAACCCTAACCCTAACACTCACCCTAAGCCTAAGCCTAAACCTAACCCTAATCCTAAACCTAACCCTCTCCCTCACCCTCACCGTAGCCCAAAAACTAAACCTAACCCTAACCCTCACCCTCACCCTCATTCTAAATCTAACCCTCACCCTCACGCTAATCCTAACCCTAACCCTAACCCTCACCTTAACACTCACCTTAAAACTCACGCTAAACGTAACCATCCCTCTCACCCTAACTTTCACGCTAAAGCTTACCCTAACCCTAAACCTAACCCTAACCCTCACACTAAAACTAACACTCACCCTAACCCTAACCCTACCCTTCACCTGAACCCTCACCCTAACCCTAAACCTCAACATAACTCTAACCCCAACCCTAAACCTCACCCCAGACATAAGCCTAACACTCAACTTAAGCCTAACCTTCACCCTCACCCCAACACTCACCCTAAACTTAACCCTCATCCTAACCATAACCCTAACCCCAAACTGCCCCCTAACCCCCACCATAACCCTAACCCTAACCCTAACCCTCACCCTAACCCTCACCCTAACCCTAACAATAAACCTAACCCTCAGCCTCACCATAACCCTCACCCTTAACCTTACCCTCACTGTCACCCTAAACCTGACACTAACCCTAACCCTCACCCTAACCCTAACTCTAATCCTGATCCTCACACTAACCCTCACCCTAACCCTAACCCTCACAATAACCCTAACCCTCATCCTGAACCTTGTCCTCACCATCAACCTCACCCTAAACTTAACCCTAACCTTAAACCTAATCCTAAACCTAACCCTATACCTCACACTCACCCTAACACTAACCCTACCCCTACCCCTCCTCCTGACCCTCACCCTCACCCTCACATTCACCCTAACCCTAATGCTAACCCTAACCAACACCCGAACCCTAACCCTAACCCTCACCCTCACTCTCAGCCTCACCCACACCCTTACCCGAACCCTCACTCTAAACCTAACCGTCAGCCTAAAACTCACCCTCACCCTAAACCTAACCCTAACCCTCACCCAAACCCTAACCCTAATCCTCACACTCACCCTAACCATAACCCTAATCCTCAGTCTAACACTATCCCTCACCCTCAGCTTAGCCCTCAACTTAACTTTAACCTTAAGCCTAACCCTCACTCTCACCCTAACCCTAATGCTAACCCTAACCTTCACCCTCACACTCACCCTCACTGTAAACCTTAAACTCATTCTAAACCTAACCCTCACCTTCAACCTAACCCTAACCCTAACCCTCACTCTAACTCTCATCCTAACCCTCACACTCACCCTAACACTAATCCTCATCCTAAACCTAAACCTAACCCTCACCCTCAGCCTAGCCCTCAACCGAACTCTAACCTTAAGCCAAACCCTCACTCTCAACCTTACCCTAATGCTCACACTAAACTTCACCCTCACCCTAACCCTCACCCTAAACCTTAAACTCACCCTATACCTAACTCTAACCCTAACCCTCACCCTAACCCTCATCCTAACCCTTACTCTCCCACCTAACCCTCACGCTAAAACTTACCCTAACCCTAACACTCTCCCTAATTCTCAACCTCAACATATACCTGACCCTAATCCTTACCCTCACCCTCACCCTAACCCTAACCCTAACGCCAATCCTCACAATTACCCTAATCATAACCCTAACCCTCACCCTAAACTTCAACCTCACCCTCACCCTAACTCTATCCCTCAACCTAACCCTAAACCTCACCCTCACCCTAACACTCACTGACACCCTAATCCTCACCGTCACTCTAACCCTCACACACACCCTAAACCTCACACTCACCCGAACAATCATTCTCACCCTAATCCTCAACCTCACCCTAAATATCACCCTAATACTAACCCTCACTCTAACCCTAACCCTAACACTCACCCTAAGCCTAAACCTAAACCTAACCCTAATCCTGAACCTAACACTCTCCCTCACCCACACCGTAGCCCAAACACTAACCCTAACCCTAACCCTCACCCTCACCCTAACCCTAACCCTAACCCTAACCCTCACCCTCACCCTAATCCTAACCCTAAACCTAACCCTCACCTTAACACTCACCCTATCACTCATGCTAAACGTAACCTTCTCTCTCAGCCTAACCCTCACCCTAAAGCTTACCCTAACCCTCACCCTAACCCTAACCCTCACACTAAACCTAACACTCACCCTAACCCTAAACCTACCCTTAACACGAACCTCACCCTAACCGTAAACCTCAACATAACTCTAACCCCATCCCTAACCCTCACCCCAGACCTCACCATAACCGTAAACCTAAGCCTAACACTCACCCTAAGCCTAAACCTCACCCTCACCCTAACCCTCATCCTCACCATAACCCTAACCCTAAACTTAACCCTCATCCTAATCAAAACCCTAACCCCAACCCTCACGCTAACCCCGACCATAACCTTAAGCCTAAGCCTAACCCTCACCCTAACCTTCATGCTATCCCTAACAATAAACCTAACCCTCAGCCTCACCATAACCCTCACCCTAACTCTTATCCTCACTGTCACGCTAACCCTCTCACTAACCCTAACCCTCACCCTAACCCTAACTCTAATCCTGATCCTCACACTAGCCCTCACCCTAACCCTAACCCCCATCCCGAGCCTTGCCCTAAACATCAACCTCCCCCTAAACTTAACCCTAACCTTAATCCTAATCCTAAACCTAAGCCTATCCCTCACCCTCATCCAAAACCTAACCCTAAACCTAACCCTCCTCCTCACCCTCACCCTAATCCTAACCCTAACAATAACCCTCACCATTACCCTAACCCTAAACCTAACAATAAACCTAATCCTAACCCTAACACTAACCTTAACCCTCACCCGTAACCCTAACCGTCAGCCTGAACCTCACCCTCAACCTAAAACTAACCCTCACCCTAACCCTCACCCAAACCCTAACACTAACCCTCACACTCACCCTAACACTAACCCTCATCCTCACTGTAACCCTAACCCTCACCCTCAGCCTAGCCCTCAACCAAACTCTAAACGTAAGCCTAACCCTCACTCTCACCCTAACCCTAATGCTAACCCTAAACTTCACCCTCACCCTAACCCTCACTCTAAACCTTAAACTCACCCTAAACCTAACCCTAACACTAACCCTCACCCTAACCCTCATCCTAACCCTTACTCTCCCACCTATCCCTCACCCTAAAACTTACCCTAACCCTAACCTTCTCCCTAAATCTCAACCTCAACATATACCTGAGCCTAACCCTTAACCTCACACGAACCCTAACCTTAAACCTAACGCCAATCCTCACACTTACCATAACCACAACCCTAACCCTCAACCTCATCCTCACCCTAACTTTATCCCTCAACCTAACCCTAACCCTCACCCTCACCCTAACCCTAACTGACACCTTAATCCTCACCGACACTCTAACCCTCACCCACACCCTAACCCTCACACTCACCCCCAACAATCAACCTCAACCTCACCTAAATATCACCCTAATACTAACGCTCACCCTAACCCTAACCCTAACCCTCACCCTAAGCCTAAGCCTAAACCTAACCCTAATCCTAAACCTAAACCTCTCCCTCACCCTAACCGTAGCCAAAACACTAACCCAAACCCTAACCCTCACCCTCAACCACACACTAACCCTAACCCTCACCCTCACCCTAATCCTAACCCTAAGCCTAACCCTCAGCTTGACACTCATCCTAACACTCATGCTAAACGTAACCCTCTCTCTCACACTAACCTTCACCCTAAAGCTTACCCTAACCCTAACCCTAACCCTCGCACTAAACCTAACACTCAACCTAACACTAACCCCAACCCTAACCCTCACCCCAGACCTCACCCTAGCCCTAAACCTAAGCCTAAACCTTACCCATACCCTAAACCTCACCCTCACCCTAACCCTCACTCTAAACTTAACCCTCATCCTAACCATAACCCTAAACCCAACCCTCACCCTAACCCTCACCCTAACCCTAACAATAAACCTAACCCTCAGCCTCACCATAACCCTCACCTTAACCCTTACCCTCACTGTCACCCTAACCCTCACCCTAACCCTATCCCTCACCCTAACCCTAACACTCATCCTGAGCCTTGCTTTCACCATCAATCTCACCCTAAACTTAAACCTAACCTTAAACATAATCCTAAAGCTAACCCTATCCCTCACCCTCACCCTAAACCTAACCCTAACCCTAACCATCCTCATGACCCTCAACCTAACCATAACCCTAACAATAACCCTCACCCTCACCCTAAAGCTAAACCTAACCATAATCCTAATCCTAACCCTAAGAATAAACCTCACCTTCCCCCTCACCCTCACCCTCATCCTACCCTAATGCTAACCCTAATGCTAAACCTAACCCTAACCCTAACTCTCACCCTCACCCTCAACCTCACCCAAACCCTAAACCTAACCCTCACCCTAACCCTAACCGTCAGCCTAAACCTCACCCTCACTCTAAACCTAACCCTAACCCTAACCCTATCCCAAACCCTAACCCTAACCGTCACCCTCACTCTATCTCTAACCCTAACCCTAACCCTCATCCTGAGCATTGCCCTCACCCTAAACCTAATCCTAAGCCTAACCCTCACCCTCACCCTAAAGCTAATGCTAACCCTAACATTCACCCTCACCACAACCCTCACACTAATCCTTAACCTCACCCTAAACCTAACCCTAACCCTAACGCTTACACTCACCCAAACCCTAAATCTAACCCTAACCCTAATCCTCACACTAACCCTAACCCTAACCCTAACCCTCACCTTCACCCTAACCCTAACTCTAACCCTCACCCTCACCCTAACCCTAATCCTAACCCTCACCCTAATGCTTACCCTAACCCTAACACTCACCCTCACCCAAACCCTCAGTGTCACCAAAAACGTCATCCACACCCTAAACCTCACACTCACCCTAAAATTCACCCTCACCCTAACCTTCACCCTCACCCTAAATATCACCCTAACACTAACCCTCACCATAACCCAATCCCTAAACCTTACCCTAAGCCTCACCCTCACCATCACCCTCACCCTAAGCCTAACCTTTAACCTAAACCTAATCCTAAACCTAGCCCCAACCCTCAATCTCACGCTAACCATAACACTAAACCTACCCCTAATCCTCACCCTAAACCTAACCCTAACCCAAACACTATCAATAACAAAACCCTAACCCTAACCCTAACCCTCACCGTCACCCTAACCCTAAACCTAACCCTCACACTAACCCTAACCCTAACACTCACCCTCACCCTAACCCTAACACTAAACCTAACCCTCACCCTCACCCTCACACTAACCCTTATGCTGTCTCTAAACCTAAACATAACCCTCACCCTAACCCTCACCCTAACCTTAACCCTCACCCTAAAACTCTCCCAAATCCTAAACCTACCCCTCAACCTAACCCTCACCCTAACCTTATCCCTAACACTAACCCTCACCCTAACCCTCACCCTAATCCTCACGCTAACACAAACCCTAACCCTACCGCTCACCCTCACACTAACCCTCACCCTAACCCTTACCCTCATGCTAACCCTCACCGTAACCCTCACACTAACCCTAACACTTACCCTAACCCTAACCGTACCCTTCAGCCTAATACTCATCCGAACCCTAACCCTAACCCTCAGCCTAACCCTAACCCTAACCCTAACCCTAAACCTAACCCTCACCCACACCTTAAACCTCACATAATCCAAAAAATCACCCTCACCCTAAACCTCAACCTCACCGTAAATATCACCCTAACACTAATCCTCATGGTAACCCTAACCCTAACCCTCACCCTAATCCTCAGCCTCACCATCACATTCACCCTAAGCTTAACCCTAAATCGAACCCTAATCCTAAACCTAACCCTCTCTCTCACCCTCATCCTAAACCTTACTCTAACCCTAAACTTAACCCTCACCCTGAACCTAACCCTAACCCTAACCCTAAACCTAACCCCCGATGTGAACACTCACCCTAACCCTCACGATAAACCTAACCCTCACTCTCACCCTAAACCTCACCATAAACCTTACCCTTACCCTAAACCTAACCCTAACACTAACCCTCACACTAAACCTAACCTTCACAATAACTCTAACCCTAATCCTCACCTTAACCCTCACCCTAAACCTTACCCTCACCTTACCCTCACCCTCACCAAAAACATCACCTTAACCCACGCCCTCAACCTAATCCTAACCCTAACCCTCACCCTAACCCTCACTCTCACCCTAAGCATAAACCTAAAACTAAACCTAATCCTAAACCTAAACCTCACCCTCACCCTCATCCTTAACCTAAACCTAACGCTAACACTAACCCTCACCCTCACCCTCACCCTAACCCTAACCCTAACCCTAACCATCCTCATGACCCTCAACCTAACCATAACCCTAACAATAACCCTCACCCTCACCCTAAAGCTAAACCTAACCATAATCCTAATCCTAACCCTAAGAATAAACCTCACCTTCCCCCTCACCCTCACCCTCATCCTACCCTAATGCTAACCCTAATGCTAAACCTAACCCTAACCCTAACTCTCACCCTCACCCTCAACCTCACCCAAACCCTAAACCTAACCCTCACCCTAACCCTAACCGTCAGCCTAAACCTCACCCTCACTCTAAACCTAACCCTAACCCTAACCCTATCCCAAACCCTAACCCTAACCGTCACCCTCACTCTATCTCTAACCCTAACCCTAACCCTCATCCTGAGCATTGCCCTCACCCTAAACCTAATCCTAAGCCTAACCCTCACCCTCACCCTAAAGCTAATGCTAACCCTAACATTCACCCTCACCACAACCCTCACACTAATCCTTAACCTCACCCTAAACCTAACCCTAACCCTAACGCTTACACTCACCCAAACCCTAAATCTAACCCTAACCCTAATCCTCACACTAACCCTAACCCTAACCCTAACCCTCACCTTCACTCTAACCCTAACTCTAACCCTCACCCTCACCCTAACCCTAATCCTAACCCTCACCCTAATGCTTACCCTAACCCTAACACTCACCCTCACCCAAACCCTCAGTGTCACCAAAAACGTCATCCACACCCTAAACCTCACACTCACCCTAAAACTCACCCTCACCCTAACCTTCACCCTCACCCTAAATATCACCCTAACACTAACCCTCACCATAACCCAATCCCTAAACCTTACCCTAAGCCTCACCCTCACCATCACCCTCACCCTAAGCCTAACCTTTAACCTAAACCTAATCCTAAACCTAGCCCCAACCCTCAATCTCACGCTAACCATAACACTAAACCTACCCCTAATGCTCACCCTAAACCTAACCCTAACCCAAACACTATCAATAACAAAACCCTAACCCTAACCCTAACCCTCACCGTCACCCTAACCCTAAACCTAACCCTCACACTAACCCTAACCCTAACACTCACCCTCACCCTAACCCTAACACTAAACCTAACCCTCACCCTCACCCTCACACTAACCCTTATGCTGTCTCTAAACCTAAACATAACCCTCACCCTAACCCTCACCCTAACCTTAACCCTCACCCTAAAACTCTCCCAAATCCTAAACCTACCCCTCAACCTAACCCTCACCCTAACCTTATCCCTAACACTAACCCTCACCCTAACCCTCACCCTAATCCTCACGCTAACACAAACCCTAACCCTACCGCTCACCCTCACACTAACCCTCACCCTAACCCTTACCCTCATGCTAACCCTCACCGTAACCCTCACACTAACCCTAACACTTACCCTAACCCTAACCGTACCCTTCAGCCTAATACTCATCCGAACCCTAACCCTAACCCTCAGCCTAACCCTAACCCTAACCCTAACCCTAAACCTAACCCTCACCCACACCTTAAACCTCACATAATCCAAAAAATCACCCTCACCCTAAACCTCAACCTCACCGTAAATATCACCCTAACACTAATCCTCATGGTAACCCTAACCCTAACCCTCACCCTAATCCTCAGCCTCACCATCACATTCACCCTAAGCTTAACCCTAAATCGAACCCTAATCCTAAACCTAACCCTCTCTCTCACCCTCATCCTAAACCTTACTCTAACCCTAAACTTAACCCTCACCCTGAACCTAACCCTAACCCTAACCCTAAACCTAACCCCCGATGTGAACACTCACCCTAACCCTCACGATAAACCTAACCCTCACTCTCACCCTAAACCTCACCATAAACCTTACCCTTACCCTAAACCTAACCCTAACACTAACCCTCACACTAAACCTAACCTTCACAATAACTCTAACCCTAATCCTCACCTTAACCCTCACCCTAAACCTTACCCTCACCGTAACCCTCACCCTCACCAAAAACATCACCTTAACCCACGCCCTCAACCTAATCCTAACCCTAACCCTCACCCTAACCCTCACTCTCACCCTAAGCATAAACCTAAAACTAAACCTAATCCTAAACCTAAACCTCACCCTCACCCTCATCCTTAACCTAAACCTAACGCTAACACTAACCCTCACCCTCACCCTCACCCTAACCCTAACCCTAACAATAACCCTCACCCTAACAATACCCCTAACCCTAAACCTAAACCTAACCCACACCCTCAAACTCACCTTCATCCTAAAACTAACCCTAATCCTAACCCTAAAAATAACCCTAACACTAACCCTAACCCTCTCCCTAACACTAACCCTAACCCTCACCCAAACCCTAACCCTCACCTTCACCCTAACCCTAACCCTAACCATCATACTAACCCTAACCCTAACCCTCACCTTCAGCCTAGCCCTCACCCTAACCCTAACCCTAAGGCCAAACCTCACCCTCACCCTAACGCTAATGCTAACCCTAAGCTTCATCCTCACTGTAACCCTCACTCTAACCCTTAACCTCACACAAATCCTAAACCTCACCCTCACCCTAACACTAACCCTACCCCTCAACCTAACCCTAACCGTCAGCCTAACTCTCACCCTCATACTAAACCTCACCCGATCCCTTAGCCTCACTCTAACCCTAACCCTAACCCTAATCCTCACCCTCACCCTAACCCTAACCCTAACCCTCACCCTAAACCTCACCCTCACCCTAACACTAATGCTAACCCTAACATTAACCCTCACCCTAACCCTCACACTAAAACTTAACCTCACCCTAAACCTAACCCTCACCATCACCCTAACCCTAACCCTCAACCTAAACCTCACTCTAACCCTAACCCTGACCGTAACCCTCACCCTAACCCTCACCCTAACCCTAACACTAACACTAACCCTATCGCTAACCCTCACCCTATCCTTCACGCTAACTATAAAACTAACCCTACCCCTCACCCGCAACCTAACCCTAACACTCACACTAACCCTAACACTCATCCTAACCCTAAACCTACCCCTCAGCCTAACCCTCATCCTAACCCTAAACCTTACACTAACCCTCACCCTAACCCTAACCTTAACCCTAAACGTCACCCTAACTCTAACCCTCCCCCTCACCCTCACCCTCATCCTCAGCCTAACCCTAATCCTGAACCTAATCCTAACCCTCAACCTCACCCTCACCCTAACCATAACCCTAACTCTCACCCTCACCCTCACCCTAACCATAAACCTAACTCTCACCCTCACCCTCACCCTAACCCTATACCTAACCCTCATCCTAAAACTAACCCTCACATTAATCCTCACCCTTACCCTCACCCTCACACTAACCCTTGCCCTAACCCTCACCGTCACCCTAACCCTCACAGTCACCCTGACACTAACACACACCCACACCCTAACCTGCACACTAATTCGAACAATCACCTTCACCCTAGCCCTGAACCTCACCCTAAATATCACCCTAACGCTAACGCTCATGGTAACCCTAACCCTAAACCTCAACCTAATCCTAAGGCTCATCCTCACCCTCACCCTCACCCTCACCCTCAGCCTAACCCTAACCCTAAACCTAATCCTAAACCTTAACCTCACCCTCACACTCACCCTAAACCAAATCCTAAACCTAACACTAACCCTAGACCCTAACCCTCTCACTAACACTAACCTTCACCTTAACAAATACCTGCACACTTACCATAACCGTAACACTCACCCTAACCCTCACCCTAACCGTTACCCTCTCCCTAAACCTCAACCTCACCCCAAACCTCACCCAAACCCTAACCCTCACCTTAACCCTAACCCTAACACTAACCCTCACCCTCACCCTAGCCCTCATTCTAGCCCTAATCCTAACCCTAACCCTCACCATAACCCTAACCCTCACCCTCACCCAAACCCTCACCATCACTCTATCCCTCACCCAACCCTAACCCTCATCCTAGCCATAACCCTAAACCTAACCCCAATCCTCACCCTAACCCCAACATAACCCCAAACCTAACCCTAACCCTCACCCTAACACTAACAATAAACCTAACCCTCAGCATCACCCTAACCCAAACCCTAACCCTTACCCTCACCATCACCCTACCCCTCAAACTAACCCTAACCCTCTACCTCACCATAACCATAATCCTCACACTAAAACTAAACCTAACCCTCACACTAAACCTCACCCTAAACCTAACCCTAACCCTAACTCTCACCCTCACCCTAACCCTTACCCTCACGCTCACCCAACCCTCACAGTAACAATAAAGCTCAACCTAACCCTAAACCTAACCCCCACCCTCACTCTAACCATAACCCTAATCCTATCCCTGAACCTCATCTTCACCCTCTAACTTACCCTAAACCTAACCCTCACCCTCAAACTCACCCTCACCCTAACCCTCACCCTCACCCTCATCCTAACCCTAACCTTAACCATAACCCTCAACCTAAACATAAACCACACCGTAACCTTAAACCTAACCCTCACCCTCACCTTCAACCTAAACCTAACCCTAACCGTAACCCTCACCCTAACCCTAAACCTAACCCTAATGCTAACCCTAATGCTCACCCTTACCCTAACCATCACGCTACCCTTACTCTCACTCTAACCCTAACCCTAAATCTAACCCTCACACTAAACTTAACCTGCACCTTATCACTAAACCTAACACTAACAATAACCCTAAACCTAACTCTAAACCTAACCCTCACCCTTACCCTCACCCTAACCCTAACCATAACAATAAACCTATCCCTAACCCTAATCCTAACCCTCATCCTCACCCTCACCCTCAGCCTAACCCTAACCCCACCCCTCAGCCTAATCCTCATCCTAAAGCTAAACCTAAAATTACACCTCACCCTAGACCTAAATATCACCCAAACCCTAACCCTCACCTTCACCCTCACACTCAGCCTCAGCCTAACCCTAACCCTAACCCTAATCCTAAGCCTGAACCTCACCCTCACCCTCAACGTAACACTAAATCTAACCCTCACCCTAACCCTAAACCTATACCTATCCCTCACCCTAAACTTATCCCTCACCCTAACCCTCACCCTACATATACCCTCACCATAACCCTAACCATAACAATCACCCTAAACCTCACCTTAATACTAACCCTGTCCCTAAACCTCAACCTCACCCTAAACCTCACCCTAACCTTTATACTCACCCTAACACTCACCCTAACCCTAACCATAATCCTCACACTAAACATAACCCTAACACTCACCCTAATGCTGAACCTCACCCTAACCCTCACCCTCACCCTAACCCTAACCCTCACCGTAATGCTAACCCTAACCCTAAACCTCACCCTCACACTAACCCTGAGTCACCCTAACCCTCTTTCACACCCTAAACCTCACACTAAACGTAACCTTCACCCTCACCCTCTCACCCTAACGCTATCCCTCATCCTAACCTTCACCCTCCCCCTAAACATCACCTTAATCCTAACCCTCACCCTAATCTTAACCCTAACCCTCACCCTAAACCTAACCATCACCATCACCCTCAAACTAAGCCTAACCCTAACCCTAAACCTAATCTTAAACCTAACCCTCTCCCTCACCCTCATCCTAACCCTAACCCTAACCTTAACAATAACCCTCAACCTCACCCTAACCGTAACCCAAAAAATAACCTAACCCTAACCCTAACCCTGACCCTCACCCTCACCCTCACCCTAACCTAACCCTAACCCTAACCCTCACCTTAACCCTAACCGTCAGCCTAAACCTCACCCTCACACTAAGCCTAACCTTAACCCTCACCCAAACCCTAACTCTTACCCTCACACTCACCCTAACCCTAACCCTCACCCTCACTCTAAACCTAACCCTAAACCTCAGCCTAGCCCTCAACCTAACTCTAACCTTAAGCCTAACCCTCACCCTCACCCTAACCCTAATGCTAAACATAACCTTCACCCTCACTTTTACCCTCACCCTAAACCTTGAACTCATTCTAAACCTAACCCTCACCTTCACACTATACCTAACACTAACCCTCATAATAACCCTCACACTCACCCTAACCCTAATGCTCACCCTAAAACTAAACCTAACACTCACCCTCAGCCTAGCCCTCAACCTAAATCTAACCTTAAGCATAACCCTCACTCTCACCCTAACCCTAATGCTAACCCTAACCTTCACCCACAGCCTAACCCTCACTCTAAACCTTAAACTCACCCTAAACCTAACCCTCACCCTCACCCTAACCCTAACTCTAACCCTCACCCTAACTCTCACCCTCACCATCACCCTCACCCTAAGCCTAACCATAACACTATACCTAATTTTAAACTTATCCCTCTCCCTCACCCTCACCCTAACCCTAACACTAAACCTTACCCTAAACCTAATCCTAACCCTAATGCTAACATTAACTTTCACCCTCACCCTAACCCTCACTGTAAACCTTCAAGTCACACTAAATCTAAACCTCATACTCACTCTAACCCTAACCCTCACCTTCACACTCATCCTAACCCTTACTCTCCCACCTAACCCTCACCCTAAAACTTACCCTAGCCCTAACCCTCTCTCTAATCCTCACCCTCAACATATACCTGACCCTAATCCTTACCCTCACCCTAACTCTAACCTTAACACTAACGCTAATCCTCACACTAACCCTAACCCTATCCCTAAACCTCACCCTAACCCTCAACCTCAATATCACCCTAACTCTATCCCTCAACCTAACTCTAACCCTCACCCGAACCCGAACCCTCATTGACACCCTAATCCTCACCATCACTCTAACCGTCACACACACCCTAACCCTCACACTCACCCGAACAATCACCCTCACCCTAAACCTCAACCTCACCCTAAATATCACCCTAATAATAACCCTCACCCTAACCCTAACCCTAACTCTCACCATAAGCCTAACACTAAACCTAACCCTAATCCTAAACCTAACACTCTCTCTCAACTTCACCATAGCCCAAACACTAACTTTAACCTTAACACTCACCCTCACCCTCACCCTAAACCTAACCCTAACCCTCATCCTCACCCAAATCCTAACCCTAACCCTAACCCTCAACTTAACACTCACCCTAACACTCATGCTAAATGTAACCCTCTCTCTCACCCTAAACCTCACTCTAAAGCTTAACCTAACCCTAACCCTAACACTAACCCTCATTCTTAAACTAACGCTAAACCTCACCCTTACCCTAATCCTAAGGCTCATCCTCTCTCTCACCCACACTCTCAGCAAAACCCTAACCGTAACCCTACTCCTAACCCTGAACCTCACCCTCAACCTCAACCTAACCCTAACCCTAAACCTCACCTTCACCCTCATCCTTACCCTAACCCTAAACCTATCCCTAACCCTCACCCTGACCCTCACCCTAACAAATACCCTCACCCTTACCCAAACCCTAACCCTCACCCTAAACCTAACCCTCACCCTAAAGCTCACCCTCACACTAAACCTCACCCTCACCCTAAACCTTACCCTCACCCTAACCCTCACCCTAACCCTAACCCTAACACTAACCCTCACCCTCACCCTAGCGCTCATCCTAACCCTAATCCTAACCCTAACCCTCACCATAACCCTAACCCTCACCCTCACCCTAACCCTCACCATCACCCTAACCCTCACACTAATTCTAATCCTCATCCTAGCCATAACACTAACCCTAAACCCAACCATAAGCCTAACCCCCATCACAACCCTAAACCTAACCCTAACCCTACCCTAACACTAACAATAACCCTTACCCTCAGCCTCACCATAACCCTCACCCTAACCCTTACCCTCACTGTCACCCTACCCCTCACACTAATCCTACCCCTCACCCTAACCCTAACCCTAACCATAATCCTCACATTAACCCTATACCTAACCCTCACACTAACCCTCAACCTAACCATAACCCTAACCCTAACTCTCACCCTCACCCTAACCCTTACCCTCACGCTCACCCAAACCTCACACTAACATTAAACCTCAACCTAACCCTAACCTAACCCCCATCCTTACTCTAATCCTAACCCTAATCCTAACCCTAAACCTCAACTTCACCCTCTCCCTTACCCTAACCCTAACCCTCATCTCAACCTCACTCTCAACCTCAGCCTAACCCTAACCCTAAGCCTAATCCTAAGCCTGAACCTCACCCTCACAATCAACCAAACACTGACCCGAAACCTCACCCTCACCCTCACCCTAACACTAACCCTAACCCTATACCTATCCCTCAACCTAACCTTAACCCTCACCCTAACAAATACCCTAACCATAACCCTAACCCTAACCCTCACCCTAACAATCACCTTAAACCTAACCCTGTCCCTAAACCTCACCTTCACCATAAAACTCACCCTAACCCTTGCCCTCAGCCTAACACTTACACTAACCCTAACCCTAATCCTCACACTAACCCTAAGCCTAACCTTAACCATAACACTCACCCTAACCCTCTCCCTCACTCAAACCCTAAACCTAACCCTCACCCTAATGCTAACCCTAACCATAACCCTCACCCTCACCCTAGCCTTCGAGTCACCCTAACTCTCTTCAACACCCTAACCTCACACTAACCCTAATCCTCACCCTCAACCTAACCCTTACCCTAACCCTATCCCTCACCCTAATGTTCACCCTCCCCCTAAACATCAACCTAACCCTAACCCTCACCCTAATCCTAAGCCTAACCCTCACCCTAACACTCACCCTCACCATCACACTCACCCTAAGCCTAACCCTAACCCTAAACCTAATCTTAAACCTAACACTTTCCATCACCCTCATCCTAACCCTAACCCTAACCCTAACAATAAACCTCAACCTCACCCTATCCGTAACCCTAACCCTAACCCCAACCCTAACCCTCACCCTCACCCTAATCCTAACCCTAACCCTCATCCTCACCCTAACCCTAACCCTAACACTCACCCAAACCCTAACTCTAACCCTCACACTCCGCCTAACCCTAACCATCACCCTCACTCTAACACTAACCGTCACATTCAGCCTAGCCCTCAACCTAACTCTAACCTTAAGCCTAAACCTCACTCTCACACTAACCCTAAAGTAACCCTAACCTTCACCATCACCCTAACCCTCACTGGAAACCTTAAACTCATCCTAAACCTAACTCTAACCCTCACACTAACCCTAACCCTAAACCTCACCCTAACCATCATCCTAACCCCCACACTCACCCTAACACTAACACTCAACCTAAACCTAACCCTAACCCTAACCCTCACCCTCAGCCTAGCCCTCAACCTAACTCTAACCTTAAACCTAACCCTCACTCTCACCATAACCCTAATGCTAACCCTAATCCTCACACTAACCCTAAGCCTAACCCTCATGGTCACCCTAACCCTTACCCTCAACCTAACCCTAATCCTAACCCTCACCTTAACTCTCACCCAAACCCTAACCCTCACACTCGCCCTAACTCTCAACTTCACCCTAACCCTCACCCTCACCATAAATATCACCCTAACACTAACCCTCACCCTAAACCTAACCCTAACTTTTGCCCTAAGCCTCACCCTCACCATCACTCTCAACCTAAGCCTAACCCTAACCCTAAACCTAATCTTAAACCTAACACTCTCCATCACCCTCATCCTAACCCTAACCCTAACCCTAACAATAAACCTCAACCTTACCCTATCCGTAACCCTAACAATAACCCTAACCCTAACCCTAACCCTAACCCTCACCATCATCCTCACCCTCACCCTAATCCTAACCCTAACCCTCATCCTCACCCTAACCCTAACCCTAACACTCACCTAAACCCTAACCCTAACCCTCACACTCCCCCTAACCCTAACCATCACCCTCACTCTAACCCTAACCGTCACATTCAGCCTAGCCCTCAACCTAACTCTAACCTTAAGCCTAAACCTCACTCTCACCCTAACCCTAAATTAACCCTAACCTTCACCATCACCCTAACCCTCATGGTAAACCTTAAACTCATCCTAAACCTAACTCTCACCCTCACACTAACCCTAACCCTAAACCTCACCCTAACCATCATCCTAACCCCCACACTCACCCTAACACTAACACTCACCCTAAACCTAACCCTAACCCTCACCCTTAGCCTAGCCCTCAACCTAACTCTAACCTTAAGCCTAACCCTCACTCTCACCATAACCCTAATGCTAACCCTAATCCTCACACTAACCCTAAGCCTAACCCTCATGGTCACCCTAACCCTTACCCTCAACCTAACCCTAACCCTAACCCTCACCCTAACTCTCACCCACACCCTAACCCTCACACTCACCCTAAACCTCACCTTCAACTTAACCCTCACCCTCACCCTAAATATCACCCTAACACTAACCCTCACCCTAAACCTAACCCTAACACTCGCCCTAAGCCTCACCCTCACCATCACTCTCACCCTAAGCCTAACACTAAACCTAAACCTAATCCGAAACCTAACCCTCTCCCTCACCCTCACATTAAACCTAATGCTAACCCTAACCCTAACCCTCACTCTCAACCTAATCCCAACCCTCAGACTCACCCTAAACCTAACCCTAACTCTAATAATAACCCTCCTCCTAACCCTAACCCTAATCCTCACCCTAAGCCTAACCCTAAACCTAACCCTAAACATGAACCTAACCCTCTCCCTCACCCTGACCGTAGCCAACCTCTAACCATAACCCTAAAACTCACCCTCACCCTCACCGGAACCCTAACCCTAACCTCTCCCTCACCCTAATCCTAACCCTAATCCTCACCTTAACACTCACCTTAATACTCACGCTAAACGTAACCCTCTCTCTCACCCTAACCCTCAACCTAAAGCTTACCCTAACCCTAACCCTAACCCTCACACTAAACCTAACACTCACCCTAACCCTAAACCTACCCTTCACCCGAACCCTCACTCTAACCCAAACCCTCAACCTAACTCGAACCACAAACCTAACCCTCACCCCAGACCTCACACTAACCCTAAACCTAAGCCTAACACTCACCCTAAGCCTAACCCTCACCCTCACCCTAACCCTCACCCTAACCCTAACAATAACCCTCACCCTCAGCCTAACCATAACCCTCACCGTAAACTTAACCCTAACCCCAACCCTCACCCTAACCCCCACCATAACCCTAAGTCTAAACCTAACCCTCACCCTAAACCTCATCATAACCCTAACAATAACCCGAACCCTCAGCCTCACCATAACCCTCACCCTAACCCTTACCCTCACTTTCACCCTAACCCTCACACTAACCGTAACCTTCACCCTCACCCTGACTCTCACCCTGATCCTCACACTAACCTTCACCCAAACCCTAACCCTTACCCTAACCCTAACGCTAACCCTCATCTTGAACCTTGCCCTCTCCATTAATCTCACCCTAAGCTTAACCCTAATCTTAAATCTATTCTTAAACCTAAACCTCTCCCTCATCCTCACATTAACCCTAACCCTAAACCTAACCCTCCCCCTCCCCCTCACCGTAACCCTAACGCTAACAATACCCTCACCCTCACCCTAACCCTAAACCTAACAATAATCCTAATCCTAACCCTAACACTAACCCTCACCCTCATCCTCACCCTCACCCTCACCCTAAACCTAACCCTAACCCTAACCCGAAACAACACCCTAACCCTAAACCTAATCCTCAACCTCATCCTCAACCTCACCCAAACCCTAACCCTAACCCTAACCTTAACCCTCATACTGAGCCTAGCCCTCCCTCTAACGCTAATCCTAAGCCTAACCCTCACCTTCACCCTAATGCTAATGCTAACCCTAACATTCACCCTCACCCTAACCCTCACTATAATCCTTAACCTCACCCTAAACCTAACCCTAACCATCACCCTAACTCTAACCCTAAACATAATTCTCACACTAACCCTCACTCTAACCCCTACCCTCACCCTAAATCTCACCCTAACCCTCCCCCTCCCCCTAACCCTTACCCTCACCCTAACACTAACCCTAAACATAACTCTCACACTAAACCTAAATCTCACCCTAACCCTAACCCTCACCCTAGCGCTTATCCTCACCCTAACCCTAACCCTAACTCTCAACCTAACCCTAACCCTAACCCTAATGCTAACCCTAACCCTCACCCTTACCCTAACCTTCATCCTAACCCTTACCCTCATCCTAACCCTAACTCTAAACCTAACCCTCACACTAATTCTAACCCTCACCCTAACCCTAAACCTAAAGCTACCAATAACCCTAATCCTGAACCTAAACCTAACCCTCACCCTCACCTAACCCTAACAAAAACCCTATCCATAACAATAAACCTAACCCTATCCCTCAACCTCAACCTAACTGTAACCCTAACCCTAACCCTAACAATAACCCTAACCCTAACCCTAACCCTCACCCTAACCCTAACCCTAACCCCACCCCTCAGACTAATCTTCATCCTAAACCTAAACCTAAACCTAAGACTCCCCCTAACCATAAACATCACCCTAACATTAACCCTCACCCTCTCCCCTCACCCTCAGCTTAACCCTAACCCTAATCCTAATCCTAACCCTGAACCTCAACCTCACCCTCAACCTAAAGCTAAACCTAACCCTCACCCTCAAACTCACTCTAACCCCAACCCTATCCCTAACCCTCACCCTAAAGTTAACCCTCACCCTCACCCTCAGCCTAACACATACCCTCACCCCACCCTAACCATAACCCTCACCCTAACACTCACCCTAACCCTAACCCTCTCCCTAAACCTCACCCTCACACTAATCCTCACTCTAACCCTTACTCTCACCCAAACCCTAACCCTAAAAGTAACCCTAATCCTCACACTAACTCTAACCTTAAACCTAAACCTAACTTTAACCCTCAACCTAACTCTTTCCCTCCCCCTAACCCTAAACATAACCCTCACCCTAATGCTAACCCTAACCCTAACCCTCACCCTCAACGTAACCCTAACCCTTACCCTCACCCTAATCCTCACCCACATCCTAAATATCACCCTAACCCTAACCCTCACCCTAACCCTAACACAAAACCTCACCCTAAGCTTCAGCCTCACCATCAACCTCACCCTAAGCCTAAACTTAAACCTAACCCTAATCCTTAACCTAAAACTTATACTCACCCTCCCGCTAACCCTAACACTAAACCTAACCATAATCCTCACCCTCATGCTAACACTCACTCTAAATCTAATCATCGCTCTCAACCTAAGCCTCAACCTAAACCATACCCTAACCGTTACCCTAATCCTTAACCTCACACTAACCCTCACCCTAATATTCACCTTAACCCTAAACCTCACCCTAAGCCTTACCCTCACCCTCACCCTAACCCTAAACATAACCCTCACACTAAACCTTACCCTCACCCTAACCCTAACCTGCACCCTAACCCGAACCCTAACCCTCACGCTAAACCTAACCGTCACCCTCAACCTAACCATAACCCTATCCCTAACAATACCCCTAACCCTAACCATAAACCTTACCCTCAACCTCACCCTCAACTTTACCCTAAACCTAACCCTAACCCTCACATTAACAATAACCCTAACCCTAAAGCTAACCCTCACCCTAACCCTAAACCTAACCCCACCCCTCAGCCTAATCTTCATCCTAAACCTAAACCTAAACCTAAAACTCAACCTAACCCTAAACATCACCCTAACCCTAAGCCTAACCGTCACCCTAACCCTAACCCTCACCCTATCCCTAACCCTAACCCTAATCCAAACCCTGAACCTCATCCTCACACTCAACCTAAACCTAACCTTAACCCTCACCCTCACCCTCACCCTAAAACTAAGCCTATCCCTAACCCTCACCCTAAACCTAACCCTCACCCTCACCCTAACCCTCTCCCTAAACGTCACCCTCACCCTAAACCTCACCCTAAACCTTACCCTCACCCTAACCCTAACCCTAACCCTAATCCTCACACTATCCCTAACCCTAACCCTAACCCTCACCCTAAACCTCACCCCTACCCTAACCCTAACGATAACGCTCACCCTAATGCTAACCATAACCCTAACACTAACCCTCACCCTAACCCTCACCTTCACCCTAACCCTCACCCACACCCAAACCCTCACACTCACCTTAACACTCACCCTCACCCTAATCCTCACCCACACACTAAATATCACCCTAACCCTAACCCTCACCCTAACCTTAACCCTAAACCTCACCCTAAGCCTCACCCTCAAAATCACCCTCACCCTAAGCCTAATCTTAAACCTAAACCTAATACTAAACCTAACCCTCTTATTCACCCTCACCCTCACCCTAAACCTAACCCTAACCCAAACCCTCACCCTCATGCTAACCCTAAACCTATCAATAACCCTAACCCTAACCCTAATCCTCACCCTCACCCTAAACCTAACCCTAACCCTAACCCTCACCCTAATCCTCACCCTGACAATCACCCTCACCCTAAGCCTAATCCTAAACCTAAACCTAATCCTAAACCTAACCCTCTTACTCACCCTCACACTCCCCCTAAACCTAACCCTAAACCTAACCTTCACCTGCATGCCAACCCTAACCCAAACAATAACCCTAACCATAACACTAACGCTCACACTCACCCTCACCCTAACCCTAAACCTAACCATAACCCTCACCGTAACCCTAACCCTAACCCTCACCCTCACCCTAACGCTAACACTAAAGCTAACCCTCACTCTCATCCTAACCCTTACCCTAAACCTTACCCTAACCCTAACCCTAACACTTACCCTCACCCTAAGCCTAATCCTAAACCTAAACCTAATCCTAAACCTAACCCTCTTACTCACCCTCATCCTCTCCCTAAACCTAACCCTAACCCTAACCCTCACCCTCATGCTAACCCTAACCCTAACCCTAACAATAACACTAACTGTAACCCTCAACCTCACCCTCACCTTAACCCTAACCCTAACCCTAACCCTCACCCTTACGCTAACCTAAACCCACACCCTCACCCTAATCCTAACACTAAAGCTAACCCTCACTCTCAACCTAACCCTCACACTAAACATTACCCTAACCCTAACCCTTTACCCTCACCCTAACCCTAACCCTAACCCTAATCCTCACACTATACCTAACCCTAACTCTAACCCTCACTCTAACCCTCACCCTCACCCTAACCCTAACCCTCACGCTAATGCTAACCCTAACAATCATCCTCACCCTAACCCCCACCGTCATCCAAAACCTCACCCGCACCCTAACCTCACAATCACCCTAAACCACAAACTCACCCTAACCCTAAACCTCACCCTAAATATCACCCTAAGTCTAACCGTCATCCTAACCCTAACCCTAACCCTAACCCTAAGCCTCACCCTCACCCTCAGGCTAACCCTAACCCTAACAATAACCCTAACCCTAACATTAACCCTCACCCTCACCCTAACCCTGACTCTAACCCTAACCCTCACCCTAAGCCTCACCCTCACAATCACCCTCACCCTAAGTTTAATCCTAAACCTAAACCTAATCCTAAACCTTACACTCTTACTCACCCTCACCCTCACCCTAAACCTAACCCTAACCCTAACCCTCACCCACATGCTAACCCTAAACCTAACAATAACCCTCACCCTAACCCTAACCCTCACCCTCACCCTAACCCTAAACCTAACCCTAACCCTCACCCTAACCCTAACACTAACCCTCACCCTCACCCTAACCCTAACACTAAAGCTAACCCTCACTCTCAACCTCTCACCCTAAACCTTACCCTAACCCTAAACCTAACACTTACCCTCACGCTAAGCCTAATCCTAAACCTAAACCTAATCCTAAACCTAACCCTCTTACTCACCCTCACCCTAAACCTAACCCTAACCCTAACCCTCACCCTCATGCTAACCCTAACCCTAACCCTAACAATAACCCTAACACTAACCCTAACCCTCACCCTAACCCTAACCCTCACTCTCACCCTAACCCTAACACTAAAGCTAACCCTCACTCTCAAGCTAAGCCTCACCCTAAACCTTACCCTAACCCTAACCCTAAACCTTACCCTCACCCTAACCCTAACCCTAATCCTCACACTAAACCTAATGCTGAATCTAACCCTCAGTCTAACCCTCACCCTCACCCTCACCCTAACCTGAACCCTAACCCTCACGCTAATGCTAACCCTAACAATCACCCTCACCCTAAACCTCACCGTCACCCAAACCCTCACCCACAACCTAACCTCACACTCACCCTCACCTTCACACTCACCCTAAACCTCATCCTCACCCTCAATATCACCCTAACCCTAACCCTAACCCTAACCCTAACCCTAAGCCTAATCTCGCCCTCAACCTCATGCTAACCCTAACTCTAAACCTACCCCTAACCCTCATGCTCACCCTAACCCTAACCCTAACCCTATCCCAAACAATAACCCTAACCCTAACACTAACAGTAACCCTAATCCTCACCCTCACCCTAACCCTAACCCTCACCGAAACCCTCACACTAATCCTAACCCTAACCCTCACCTTCAACCTAACACTAACAGTAAACCTAACACTCACCCTAACACTCAACCTAACACTCAAACTAAAACGAACCCTCACTCTCACCGTAAAGCTCACACTACACCTTACCCTAACCCTAAGCCTAATCCTAACCCTAACCCTAACCCTCACACTAAATCTAACCCTCAAAATAACCCTAACCCTGTCACCATTAACCCTCACACTAACCCTAACCCTCTCTCTAGCCCTCACCCTCATGCTAAACATCAACCTTACCCTAACCCTCACCCTAATCCTAACACTAACCCTCACCCTAACCCTCTCCCTAACCATCACCCTCACCCTAAGCCTAACCCTATCCCAAAACCTAATCTTAAACCTAACCCTCTCCCTCAACCTCACCCTAACCCTAAACGTAACCCTAACACTCACACTAACCCTAAGCCTAATGTTAACCCTAACCCTCACCCTAACCCTAACCCTCACCCTAACCCTTACACTCATCCTATCCCTAACCCTAAACATAACACTCACACTAAACCTAACCCTCACTGTAACCTAACCCTAACCCTAATGCTAACCCTAAGCCTCACCCTTCCCCTAACCCTCACCCTAACCCTTACCCTCACCCTGACCCTAACCCTAAAACTACCCCTCACACTAAACCTAACCCTCACCCTAACCCTAACTCTAATGCTAACAATAAACCTACCCCTAACCCTAAACCTAACCCTCACCCTCATCCTAACCCTAACTCTAACCCTAACAATGACCCTAACCCTAACCCAAACCCTCACCTTAACCCGAACCCTAAACCCACCCCTCAGAATAATCTTTATCCTAAACCTAAACCTAAAACTAAACCTCACCCTAACCCTAAACATCACGCTAACCCTTACCCTCACCCTATCCCTAACCCTAAACATAACACTCACACTAAACCTAACCCTCACCCTAACCCTAACCCTAAACCTAATGCTAACCATAACCCTCACCCTTTCCCTAACCCTCACCCTAACCCTTACCCTCACCATAACCCTAACCCTAAACCTAACGCTCACACTAAACCTAACCCTCACCCTAACCCTAACCCTAATGCTAACAATAACCCTAACCCTAACCCTCACCCTCACCTAACCCTAACAATAACCCTAACCCTAACCCTAACCCTAACCCTAAACCTAACCCTCAACCCACCAATCAGAATAATCTTCATCCTAAACCTAAACCTAAAACTAACCTTCATCCTAACCCTAAACATCACCCTAACCCTAACCCTTACCTTCACACTCACCCTCGCCATCAGCCTAAGCCTAACCCTAACCCTAATCCTAACCCTGAACTTCACCCTAACCCTCAATTAAACCCTCACCCTATCCCAAACCTCACCCTAACCCTAACCCTCACCCTAACACTAACCCTAACACATACGCTCACCCTAACCCTAACCATTACCCGACCCTAACTCTCACCCTAACACTAATCCTCTCCTTAAACCTCACTCTCAACCTAAACCTCACCCTAACCCATAGCCTCAACCTAACCCTAACCCTAACCCTAATTCTCACACTAACCCTAACCCTAACCCTCACCCTAACCCTAAACATAACCCTAATGTTAACCCTAAACCTAACCCTCACCCTTATCGTCACCCTAACAATCACCCACACCCTAACGCTTACACTCACCCTAACCCTCATCTTAACCCTAATCCTCACCAACACACCAAATATAACCCTAACCCTAACCCTCACATTAATCCTAACCCTAACCCTCACCTAAGCCTCACTCTCAACATTACCCTCACCCTAAGCCTTACCATAAACCTAACCCTAATCCCAAACCGAACACTCTTACCCTCAAGCTAACCGTAACACTAACCCAAACCCTAACCATCACCCTTATGCTAATCCTAACCCTAACCCTAAAAATAACCGTAACTCTAACCCTAACCCTCATCCTCACCCTAACCCTAACCCTAACCCTAACCCTCTCCCTAACCCTAACCTTAACCCTCATCCTCACCCTAACCCTAACAATAAACTTAACCCTCAAACTAACACTCACCAGAACACTCACACGAAACCTAACCCTCACTCTCACCCTAAACCTCACCCTAAACCTTACCTGAACCTTAAGCCTAAACATAACCCTAACTCTAACCCTCACACTAAACTTAACCCTCAGAATAACCCTAACCCTAACTCCCACCCTAACCCTCACCCTAACCCTCAACATCACCCTAACGCTCACTCTCACCTTATACATCACTCTAACCCTAACCCTTACACTAATCCTAACCCTAACCCTCACTCTAATCCTCTCTCTCACCATCAACCTCACCCTTAACCTATACCTAACCCTCAAACTAAACCTAAGCCTCAACCTAACCCTAACCCTAACACTAACACTAACCCTAACCTAACCTTCACCCTCACCCTAACCCTAACCCTATCCCTAACAATAAACCTATCCCTAACCCTAAAACTAACCCTCACCGTCACCCTCATCCTCACCCTAACCCTAACCCTAACCCTAGCAATAAACGTATCCCTAACCAAACCCTCACCCTAACCCTAACCCTAACCCCACCACTCAGCCTAATCTTCATTGTAAACCTAAACCTAATCCTAAACCTCACCCTAACCCTAAACGTAACCCTAACCCTAACCCTCACCCTCACCCTCATCCTAAACCTAACCCTAACCCTAATCCTAAACCTGAACCTCAACCTCACCCTCAACATAACCCTAACATTACCCTCACCCTCGCCCTCACCCTAACCCTAACCCTAAACCTATCCCTAACCCTCAACGTAACCCTCACCCTCACCCTAACCCTAACTATAACCATCACCCTAATGCTAAACCTAACCCTAACCCTCACCCTCATCCTAACCCTCACCATCAGTCTAATGCTCACACACATCCTAACACTCACACTCACTCTATCCCTCACCCACACGCTAAATATCATCCTAACCCTAACCCTCAACCTAACCCTAACCCTCAACCTAACCCTAACCCTTTCACCCTAAGCCTCACCCTCACCCTCACCCTCACCCTAAGGATAATCCTTAACCTAACACCTAACCCTCTCCCTCACCCTCATGCTAACCCTAACCCTTACACTAACCCTAACCCTCACCCTAACCCTCACCCTCACCCTAACCCTAATCTTCACCCTAACCCTCACCCTAATCCTAACCCTAACCCTAACCTTCACCCTAATGCTAACCCTAACCGTAAACCTCACCCTCATTCTAACCCTCACAGTCACACTAACCCTCACACACACCTTAACCTTTACCCTCACCCTAACCCTCACCCTCACCCTAAACCTCACCCTCACCCTAAATATCACCCTAATCCTAACCCTCACCCTAACCCTAACCCTAACCCTCACCCTAAGCCTCACCTTCACCATCACCCTCAACATAAGCCTAACCCGAAACCTATCCCTATCCCTAATCCTAAAACTTGCCCTCTCCCTCACCCTCATGCTAAACCTAATGCTAAACCCAACCCTAACCGTCACCCTCACCCCTATCCTATCCCTAACCCTAACCCTAACAATAACCCTAAACTTAACCCTAACCCTAAAACTCACACTAAACCTAACCTCACTCTCACCCTAACCCTAACCCTAACAATAACCCTAACCCTAACCCTAAACTTCACACTAAACCTAAACCTCACCCTAACCCTCAACCTCACCCTACACATCACATTAAACTTAACCCTCACCCTAATCCTAAACCTAAACCTCACCATAAACCTCACCCTCAACATCACCCTCACCCTAAGCCTTACCCATACCCTAAACTTAATCTTAAACCTAACCCTCGCCCTCTCCCTCACCCTAACCCTCACCTTAACCCTAACCATAACCCTCACCCTCACACTCACCCTAACCCTAAAGCTAACCCTTACAATAACCCTCAACCTCACCCTAACCCTAACAATAACCCTAACCCTAACCCTAACCCTAACCCTAAAACTCACCCTTACCCTAAACCTCACCCTAACCCTAACCCTAACTCTAAACTTAACCCTCACCCTAAACATAACCATCAGCCTAATCCCCACAATAAACCTAACCCGCAACATCACCTTAACGCTAAACCTAACCCTCACCCTAACCCTCATCCTAACCCTTACCCTCACCCTAAACCTCACCCTAACAATAAACTTAATCCCAAACATAATCCTCAAACTAACCCTAAACTTCACGCTAACCCTAACCCTACCCTTCAGCCTAACCCTCATGCTAACCCTAAACCTCACCCTTACCATAACCCTAACTTTCATCCTCGCACTAACCCTAATCCTAACCCTACCCCTAACCCTCACCCTAACCCTAACTGTCAGCCTAACCCTCGCCCTCACCCTAAACCTAAACCTCACCCAAAACCTAACCCTAACCTTCATCCTTACCCTAGCCCTCGCCCTAACAATAATCCTAAGCCTAACCCTGACCCTCACCCTAACCCTAACCCTAAACCTAACCCTCACCCTCACTTTAAACCTAACCTAACCTTAAAAATAACCCTATCCCTAACCCTAAACCTAACCCTCACTGTCACCCTCACCCATACCCTAACCCTAACCCTAACCCTAACAATAAACCTAGCCCTAACCGAAAACCTCATCCTAACCCAAACACTAACCCCACCCCTCAGCCTAATCCTCATACTAAACCTAAACCTAAACCTCACCCTAATCCTGAACATCAACCTAACACTAACCCTCAGCCTCAGCCTCAGCCTCACCCTCAGCCTAACCCTGAAACTCACACTCACCCTCAACCTAACCCTAACCCTAGACCTCACCCTCACCCTAACCCTCACCCTAACTCTCACGCTAACCCAACCCTAATCATCATGCTCACCCTCACCCTAACCATCACCCTAAACTTAACCCTAATATTCACCCTAACCCTAACCCACACCCTAGCCCTAACACTCACCCTCACCCTAACCCTAAACCTAACCCTAACCCTCACCATAACCCTCAGCCTAACCTTAACCCTCACCCTCACCCTAACCCTCACCCTAACCCTCACCCTCACACTCAGCCTATCCCTAACCCTAACCCTAATCCTAACACTAACCATCACCTTCACCCTCACCCTAACCCTAAACCCTAAACCTCACCCTCACCATAAACCCCAACGTCACCCTAACCCTCACCCTAAAGCTCACACTCAACCACACCCAAACACTCACCCTCACCCTAAACATCACCCTAACCCTAACCTCATCCTAACCCTAACCCTGACACTCACCCTAACCCTAAACATCACCCTAACCTTCACCCTCACCTTAATCCTAACCCTAACCCTAACCCTAAAACTTACCCTAACCCTTACCCTCACCTTCATGAAAACCCTCACGTTCAACCTA
Organism: Dipodomys merriami; assembly: GCF_024711535.1. Taxonomy (NCBI): domain Eukaryota; kingdom Metazoa; phylum Chordata; class Mammalia; order Rodentia; family Heteromyidae; genus Dipodomys; species Dipodomys merriami. Next base: position 718,148 of record NW_027203627.1, on the reverse strand, counting down.
GCCCTCACACTAACCCTAACCCTATCTCTAACCCTCAACCTCACCCTTACCCTCACCCTCAGCCTAACCCCAACCCTAACCCTAATCCTAACCCTAACCCTCACACATACCCTCACCCTAAACCTAACCGTAAACCAAGCCCTCACCCTCACCCTCACCCTAACCCTACCTCTAACCCTTACTCTCACCCTAACCGTAATCCTTACCCAAACCCTAATCCTCACCCTAAACCACACAATAACACAAAATCTAACACTAACCCTCACCCTCACCCTAACACTCACCCTAACCCCAAAGATAACCCTAACCATCACCCTCACCCTAACACTCACCCTATCCCTTACCCTCACCCTAACCCTAACCCTAAACCTAACACTAACCCTATCCTTCACACTAACCCTAACCGTATCCCTTACACTGACCCTAACCCTAAACCTAATCTTACCCTCACACCAACCTTAACCCTCACCCTAACACTAACCCTACCCCTCACACTAACGCTCACCCAAACCCTCACCCAAACCCTTACCCTCATCCTAACTCTTACGCTCAGACTAACCCCAACCCTCACACTAACCCTAACTCTAAACCTTACCCTCACCCTAAAGCTAACCCTAATATTAATCCTCACACTAAGCCTACCCACCCCTAACCCTAAACATAACCCTCACCCTCACCTTAGCCCTCACCCTCACCCTCATCCTAAACCTAACCCTAACCCTCACCCTCACCCTCACCCTCATCCTAACCCTAACCCTAACCCTCAACCTAACCCTAAATCTCACCCTCAACCTAACACTAAACTTAACGCTAACCCTAACCCTAACGGTAACCTAACCCTCATACGAACCCTCATCCTTACCCTAAACCTAACCCTAACCCTCACCCTCAGCCTAGCCCTTACCCTAACACTTACCCTCACCCTAAACCTAAACCTAACCCTCACCCTCACACTAACCATAACCCTCACTCTAATCATAAACCTATCCGTCTCCCTCACCCTCACTCTAACCCTAACCCTAAACCTAACGCTCACCTAAACACGAACCCTAACCCTAACTCTCAAAATCACCCTAACACTCACTGGCACCCTAACACTCACCGTCACCCTAGCCTCACCGTCACCCTAACCCTCACCCAGACTCTAACACTCACCCTCTCCAATCGCTCATAATCACCATATCCCTCACCCTCACACTAACACTCATTCTAACCCTCACCCTCATCCTAACCCTAATCTTAACTCTAACCCTCAACCTCATACTCACCCTCAGCCTAACCCTAGCCCTAACCCTAATACTAACCCTAAACCTCACCCTCAACCTCACCCTAACCCTAACCTTAAACATAATCCTACCCCTCACCCTAATCTTCATCCTTACCCGAAACCTAACCCTCCCCCTCACCCTAACAATCACCCTAAAATTAACCCTCACCCTAACCGTCATCCTCACACTAATCCTCACATTAACTCTAACCCTAACCCTCACATTAACCATCACCCTAACCCTAAACCTAACCCTAAGCCTCACCCTCACCCTAACCCTCACCCTAATCCTAACCTCACCCTAACTCTCACCCTCACCCTAATCCTCACCCTAATCCTAACCCTTAAACCTAACCCTCAACCTAACCCTCAACCTAAACTTTACCCTCACCCTACCCCTAACCCTAAACCTAACCCTCACACTAAACCTAACCCTCAACCTAACCCTAACCCTTATTCTAACAATAACCCTAACCTTAACCCTAAACCTAACCCTCACCCTCACCCTAACCCTAACAATAACCCTATCCCTAACCATAAACCTAACCCTCAGCCTGACCCTCACCTCACCCTAAACCTAACCGTAATCCTAACAATAACCCTAAACCTAACCCTCACCCTAACCCTAACCATAAACCACCCCTCATCCTAATCTTCATTCTAAACCTAAACCTAAACCTAAAACTCACCCTAACCCTAAACATCAACCTAAAACTAACCCTTAACCTCACCCTCACCCTCACCCTCAGCCTAACCCTAACCTTAACCCTAATCCTAACCCTGAACCTCACCCTCATCCTCACCCTAACCCTAACCCTAACCCTCACACTCACCCTCACCCTAACCCTAACCCTAAACCTAAACCTCACCCTACAACATATCCTCACCCTAACCCTAACCATAACCCTCACACTAACACTCACCTTAACACTAATCCTCTACCTGAACCTCACCCTCACCCTAAACCTCACCCTAACCCTAACCCTCACCTTAAACCTAACCCTAACCCTAAACCTCACACTAAACCTAACCCTAAACCTCACCCTAACCCTCACCCTCACCCTAAACCTCACCCTCACTCCAACACTAACCCTAACCCTAACCCTCTCTCTAACCCTAACATTAACCCTCACCCTAACCCTAACAATAAACCTAACTCTCACCTAACACTCACAGGAAACCTAATCCAAACCCTCACACTCACACTCACCCTCATCCTAACCCTAACCCTAACACTCACCCTAATGCTAACCCTACACCTAACCCTCACCACCTTCATCCTAACCCTCACCCACACCCTAACCCTTACACTCACCCTAAACCTCACCCTCACCCTAATCCTCACCCACACCCTAAATATCACCCTAACACTAACCCTCACCCTAATCCTAACCCTAAACCTCACCCTATGTCTCAACCTCAACATCAACCTCACCCAAAGCCTAACCCTAAACCTAACCCTCATCCTAAAGTTAACACTCTTACTCACCCTCAAGCCAACTCTAACACTAACCCAAACCGTAACCCTCACCCTTACCCTAACCCTAACCCTAACCCTAGCAATAACCCTATCCCTCACCCTAAACCTAACCCTCACTGTCACCCTCATCCTCACCCTAACCTTAACGGTAAAGCTAACATTAAACATATCCCTAACTCAAACCTCACAGTAACCCTAATCCTAACCCCACCCCTCAGCCTAATCCTCATTCTAAACCTAAACATAAACCTCACCCTAACCCTCAACATAAACCTAAGCCTTACCCTCACTCACTCTCACTCTCACCCTCAACCTCACCCTAACCATAACCCTAACCCTAATCCTAACCCTGAACCTCACCCTCAACCTCACCCTAACCCTAACCATAACCCTATCACTAAACCTCACCCTAAACGTAACCCTCACCCTAACCCTCATCCTAACACATACCCTCACCCTAACCCTAACCCTAACCCTCAGCTTAACCCTCAACCTAACCATCACGCTCACCCTAACCCTAACCATAACCCTCACCCTAATGCTAAACCAAACCCTAACATTCGCCCTCACCCTAACTCTCACCATCAGCCTAACCCTCACCCACAGACTAACCCTCACACTCACCCTATCCCTCACCCTCACCCTAAATCCCACCCACACCCTAAATATCATCCTAACCCTAACCCTCAACCTAACCCTAACCCTAACCTTCACCCTAAGCCTCACCCTCACCCTCACCCTAAGCCTAATCCTAAACCTAACTCTAATCGTAAACCTAAACCTCTCCCTCACCCTCATGCTAACCCTAACCCTCACCCTAACCCTTACCCTAAACCTCACCCTCACCCTAACCCTAACCCTCACCCTCACACTCACCCTAATCCTAACCCTAACCCTAACCCTAACCCACACCCTAATGCTAACCCTAACCCTAAACCTCACCCTCATCCTAACCCTCACACACACTGTAACTTTTAAACTCACCCTAACCCTCACCCTCACCCTAAACCTCAACCTCACCCTAAATATTTCCCTAACCCTAACCCTCACCCTAACCCTAACCCTAACCCTCACCCTAAGCCTCACCCTCACCATCATCCTCACCCTAAGCCTAACCCTAAACCTATCCCTAATCCTAAACCTAGCCCTCTCCCTCACCCTCATACTAAACCTAATGCTAAACCCAACCCTAACCATCACCCTCACCATTACCCTATCCCTAACCATAAACCTAACAATAACCCTAACCCTAACCCTAAAACTCACACTAAACCTAACCCTTACTCTCACCCTAACCCTAACACTAAACCTTACCCTAACCCTAACACTAGCCCTAAACTTCACAATAAACCTAAACCTCACCCTAAACCTCAACCTCACCCTAAACCTCACCCTCAACATCACCCTCACCCTAAGACTAACCCAAACCCTAAACCTAATCTTAAACCTACCCCTCTCCCTCACCCTCACCCTAACCCTAACCATAACCCTCGCCCTCACCCTCACCCTAACCCTAAAGCTAAACCTTACAATAACCCTCACCCTCACCCTAACCCTAACCCTAACAATAACCCTAACTCTAAACCTAACACTAAACCTCACTGTCACCCTCAACCTCACCATAACCCTAACCCTAACTCTAACCTTAACCCTCACCCTAACCCTAACCGTCAGCCTAATCCTCACCCTAAACCTAAACCTCAAATTCACCTTAACCCTAACCCTTACCCTCACCCTAACCCTAAACTTAAACCTAACCCTAACTCTCACACTAACTCTAACCCTCACCCTAACCCTAACCCTACCCATCAGCTTAACCCTCATCCTAACCCTAAACCTAACCCTTACCCTAACCCTAACCTTAATCCTCACACTAACCCTAAAAATAAACCTAACCCTAACCCTCACCCTAACCGTAACTATTAGCCTAACCCTCACCCTCAACCTAAACTTAACCCTCACCCAAAACCTAACCCTAACCCTCATCCTGAGCCTAGCCCTCACCCTAACCCTAATCCTAAGCCTAACCCTCACCCTCATCCTAACCGTAACTCTAACCCTCTCCCTCACTCTAAGCCTAACCCTAAAAATAACCCTATCCCTAACCCTAAACCTAACCCTCACCCTCACACTCACTCTCATCCTAACCCTAACCGTAACGCTAACAATAACCCTATCCCTAACCCAAACCCTCAGCTTAACCCAAACCCTAACCCCAGCCCTCAGCCTAATCCTCATCCTAAACCTAAACCTAAACCTAAACCTCACCCTAACCCTAAACATAACACTAACACTAACCCTCAGACTCACCCTTAGCCTAACCCTAACCCTAACCCTACTCCTAACACTGAACCTCACCCTCACCCTCAACCTAACCGTAACCTTAACCCTCACCCTCACCCTAACCCTCACCCTAACTCTCAACCTAACCCAACCGTAACCCTCACCCTCACCATCACCCTAAACCTAACCCTAATATTCCCCCTAACCCTCACCCACACACTAGCCCTAACACTCACCTTCAACCTAAACCTAAACCTAAACATAACCCTCACCATAACCCTCAGCCTAACCTTAACCCTAACACTAACCCTTACCCTCACCCTAACCCTCACCCTCACCCTTATCCTCAGCTTATGCCTAAACCTAACACGAACCCTCACCCTAACCCTAACCCTCACCCTCACCCTCAGCCTATCCCTAACCCTAACCCTAATCCTAACCCTAACCCTCACCCTCAACTTTACCCTAACACTCACCCTAACCCTAAAACTCACCGTAACCCTCACCCTCACCCTAAACCTCACAGACACCCTAATCCTCACCGACAACCTAACATTCACCCACACCCTGACCCTAATCCTCACCTTCATGCTAAAGATACCCTAACCCTAACTTTTACCCTAACCCTAATCCTAACCCTCAACCTAACCCTAACCTTCACCCTCACCTTCATCATCACCGTCAGGCTAACCCTAATAATAACTTTAATTCTAAACCTAACCCTCACCCCCACCCTAACTCCCAGCCTTTCCCGAAACCTCATCCCTCACCCTCATGCCAAACATCACCCTAAACCTAACTCTCACCCTAAACCTAACCCTAACATTTACCCTCACCCTCAGCCTAACCCTAACCCTAATCCTAATCCTAACCATCACTCTCACCTCACCCTAACCCTAACCCTCACACGAACCCTCACCCTAACCCTAAACATAACCCTAACCCACACCCTCACCCTCACGCTAATCCTAAGCCTAACACCAAAACTAACCCTTACCGTAACCCTCACCCTCACCCAAAACCTAACCATAACCCTAACCCTAACCCTAACAATAACCCTAACCCTAACTCTAATCCTAACCCAAACCCATACCCTAACCCTAATTCTAAACAAAAACCTCAACCTCAACCTAAACTTCACCCTCACTGTAACCCTAACCCGAACCCTAACCCTCACCCTTACCCTAACCCTAACCCTAATCCTAATCTTAAACCTCACCCTCACCTAAACCCTTACCCTCACGGTAACCCTAATCCTCACCCTCACCCTAACACTAACCCTAACCCTAAACCTCACCCTAACCCTCACCCTCAACTTAACACTAACCAAAACCCTAACCCTCAACCTTACCTTCACCCTAACCCTAATCCTAACCCTCACACTATCCCTAAACCTCACCCTAACCCTAACCCTACCCCTCACCCTAAACTTCATCTTAACACTAACCCTAGCCCTAACCCAAAACCTCAACCTAACCGTAAACATAACCCTCACCCTAAATTGAACTGTTACCCTCACTCTAACCCTAACAATAAACCTAAAGTTAATCTTAACCCTCACCCTCATGCTAACCCTAACCCTAACCCAAATCCTCAACCTCACCCTAAACCTCAGCATCATCCTCAACCTCACCCTCACCCTAGCCCTCACCCTCACCCTAACCCTAACCCTAAACCTCACCTGCATCCTCACTATCACCCTCAGCCTAAACCTTACCCTATCTCTAATCATAACCCTAACCCTCACCCTCAACCGAACACTCACCATAAACCTTACCCTCACCCTCACCATAATCTTATCCGTAAACCTCACACTAAACCTAACCCTCACCCTAAACCTAACCGTAACCCTCATCATAATCCTAAAGTTCACCCTCAACCTTGCCCTCACCCTAACCCAAAGCCTCACCCTAAACATCACCCTCACACCACATTCAAATTAAAACTAATCCTAACCCCCACCCTAACCCTAGCCCTCAACCTAACACTAACCCTCACCCTATCCCTAAACCTCAAGCTCACCCTCACCCTCATCCTCACCCTCAGTGTAACACTAACCCTATCTAAATTCCTAAACCTAAACCTCACCCTCATCCTAAAAATAACCCTAATTCTTTCCCTCACACTAATCCTAACCCTAACCGTAACCTTAACTCACACTAAACCTAACCCTCACCCTAACCGTAACCCTAACCCCTTACCCTAACCCTCACCTTAACCCTAAACCTAACGCTCACCCTAAACCTCACCATAAACCTCACAGTCAACCTAACCCTGACCCTAACCCTAATCTTAACGCTAACCCTCACTCTAAACCTAAACCTCACCCTCAACCTAAACCCCACCCTAAACCTCACCCTAATCCTAACCCTAATCCTCAGCCTAACCCATACCCTAACCCTCACCCTAACCCTAATCCTAATCTCCACCCTAACCCTAACTTTCACCCTAACCCTAACCCTAACCCTCACACTCACCCTCACCCTCTCCTTAACCCTAAGCTTAATCCTAACCCTCACCCTCACCCTTACCTTTACACTAAACCTAACCCTAACCCTCATGCTAACAGTAACCCTAAACCTCACCCTCACCCTAACCCTCACCCTTACTTTATCCTCACCCTAACCCTAACCCTCACATTAACCCTAATACTCACCATAACCTTAACTCTACCCATATCCCTATACTACACCCTAACATTAACGCTAACACTAACCCTAAACGTCAGCCTAAATCTCACCCTCATACCACCATCAAACTAACCCTTACCCTAAACCTCACCCTAACCCTAAACCTCACCCTAACCCTAACCCTCACCCTAGCCCTCACTCTAACACCAACCCTAAAAATCACACTCACCCTCACCCTCACCATCACCCTCAGCTTAACACTAACAATAACCCAAATCCTAACCCAAACCTCAACCTCACCCTAACCGTCACCCTAATTCTTACCTTCACACTAATCCTAAACCTAACCCTAACCCTCACACTCACACTAAACTTAACCCTCACCCTAACCTTCACACTAAAACTAATGGTAACTCTAACACTCACCCTAACCCTCCCGCAATCAATCACCCACCTGATAAACCTAAACCTAACCCTAACCCTCACCCTCACCACAACCCTCAACCTAACCCTAACCCTAACCCTAACCTGAAACACTCATCCTAACCCAAACCCTAATTCTAACACTAATCCTAACCCTCACCCTAACTCTAACCCTAAACCTAACCTTCACTCTAACCCAAACCTTCATCCTAACCTTAGCCCTATCTCTCACCCTCTCACCCTAAACTTCATCCTAACCCTAACCCTAAACCAAACCCTAAGCCTAAAACTCACCCTAACCCTAACCTTCACCCTCAATGTAACCATAAACCTAAACATAACCCTACAATTAACCCTAACTCTAAACTTTATCCTAACCCTCACCCTAACCCTAACCCTAACCCTCACCCTAAACCTAGCCCTCACCCTCATCGTAAACCTAACCCTAACACTAAACTTTATCCTAACACTCACCCTCACCCTAACCCTAACCCTAACCCTAACCCTCACCCTAAACCTAACCCTCACCCTCACCGTAAACCTATACAAAACCCTAACACTTACCCTCACCCTAACACTAACCCTAACCCTAAACCTCACACTCACTCTAACCCTCACCCTAAACCTTAACCTCACCCTAAACCTCATCCTAACCCTCACCCTATCCCTAACCCTAACCCTCAAACTAACCCTAACCCTCACCCAACCCTAACCCTACCCCTCATCCTAACTCTCAACCTAACCCTAAACCTAACCCTGATACTAACCCTAACCCTAACCCTAAACCTCACCTGCAACCTAACACTCACTGTCACCCTAAACCTTACATTAAACCTAACCCTCACCCACAACCTAACCCTCAGTCTCACTCTCTCTGTCAGCCTCAGCCTAACCCAAAGCCTAACCCTAACCCTATCCCTAACCCTCACACTCACCCTCACCCTAACCCTAACCCTAAGCTTCACTATAACCCTCAACCTAACCCTAACCCTCACCCTAACACTAACCCCCCCCTTACCTAACACTCAAGCTAACCCTTACACTCATCATAACACTAAGCCTAACCCTAACACTAACTCTCACACTAACCCTCATCCTAAACCACCCTATCATTAACCCTAACCCTAACCCTCACTGTCATCCTCACACTAACCCTAACCCTATGCCTCAAACTCACCCTCAACCTCACCCTAAACCTAACCCAAACCCTCAAACCAACCTTTATGCTCACCCTCACACTAACCCTCACCCTCATCCTAAACATCAGCCTAAACCTAACCTTCACCCTAATCCTCAGCATAAGCCTAACCCTCACCCTACCCTTAACCCTCAACCTAAACCTAACCCTCAACCTAAACCTAACCATCAACCTAACCCTTACCATAACCCTAACAGTAGGCCTAACCCTGTCACACTAAACCTTAACCTCACCATAACATTAACCCTCACCCTAAACCTAACCCTAACCCTCTCCCTAACACTACCCCTTACACTAACCCTAACACTAACCCTAACCCTCACCCTAAACCTACCCCTCAACTTCATGTCACCCTCACCCTAATACTCACCCTAACCCTCAACCTCACCCTCACCCTAACCCTAACCTTCACCCTAAACCTCACCCTCACCATAACCTTCACTCTTACCCTAACCCACAAACTCACCCTAACCCTCACCCTTACCCTTATCCTTACCCTCACCCTAATCCTCACCCTAACCCTAACCCTCACCCTAACCTAACCCTAACCCTCACCATAGCCCTCAACCTAACCCTAATGGTAACCCTAAACCTCACCCTAACCCTAACCTTAACCTTTCATCTCACCTTAACCCTGACCGTAAAATTAACCCTCAACCTCACCCTAAACCTCACCCTAACCCTAACCCTCACCCCAACACTGACCCTCACCATAACCCTCACCCAAACGCTAACACTAACGCTAAACCTCACCTCACCAGCAACCTCACGAAACCCTAACCCTAACCCGAACCCTAACAATAACACTAACCCTAACCTGAATCTAATCCTTACCCTAACCCACAACCTCACCCTCACCTTCACCCTAAATCTAACCCTAAACCTCTCCATAACCCTAACACTCACCCTAACCCTAACCTCACACCGTAACCCTCACCCTAAAACTTATCCTCACCCTAATCCTAAACCTAACCCTAAACCTCACCTTAAGCCTCACCCAAACCCTAACCCTAAAGGTAACCCTTAAACTAACCCTGAACCTCACCCTAACCCTAACCCTACCCCTCATCCTAACCATCATCCTAACCCTAACTCTAAACACACACCTTAACCCTAAACCTAACCCTAAAACTCACCTGCACCCTAACAGTCACGTTCACCCTCACCCTCACCCTAACTCTAAACCTCACCCTAACCAACAAACTATCCCTAACCCTCACCCTAACCCTAAGCCTAACACTCGCCCTAACTCTAAGCCTCACCCTAATCGAACCTTCAGTCTATCCCTAACACTAACCCTAACGCTCACAATCACCCTAAACCTAACCCTCACACACACCCTCACCATCAGCTTAAACCTAAGCCTTACAATAACCCTAACCCTAACCCACACATTCACCCTCACCCTAAGCCTAAACCTAACCCTAAACCTAACCCTCACCCTCACCCTAACCCTAACCCAAAGCCTCAACCGAACCCTCTCCTCTCACTCAACCTCACCCTAACCCTCGCCCTCAACCTAAACATCACCCTAAACCTAACCCTCACTCTAAATCTTAGCCTAACACTCACCCTAACCCTAACCCTAACCCTAAACCTTACCCTCACCTTCAGGCTCACCCTACCCCAAATCCTAACCCTAACCCTCACCCTCACCCTCAACCTAAACCTATCCCTAACCCTAACCCTCACCCTAACCGTAACCTCCAACCTAACCCTAACCCTCACCATAATCCTAATGCTAACCCTAAACCTCACCCTAACTCTCACCCTCAGCCTAAGCCTAACCCTATCCTTAACCCTCACACTCACCCTTACCCTAAAACTAACCCTAAGCCTCACACTCACCCTCAAGCTCACCCTAACCCTAACCCAAACACTCACCCTCACCTTAACCCTAACCCTAAGCCTCACCGTCACCTTCAACCTCACCCTAACCCTCACCCTAACCCTAAACTTCCCCTCACCCTAACACTCAACCTACCCCTTACACTCACCATAACACTAAGCCTAACCCTAACACTAACTCTCACACTAACCCTCATCCTTAACCACCCTATCATTAACCCTAACCCTAACCCTCACAGTCACCATCACACTAACCCTAACCCTAAGCCTCAAACTCACCCTCAACCTCACCCTAAACCTAACCCAATACCCTCAAACCAACCTTTATGCTCACCCTCACCCTCAACCTCACCCTCAGCGTAACAGTAACCCTATCACTATTCCTTACCCTAAACCTCATCCTCACCCTAACCATCACCCTAATTCTTACCCTCACACTAATCCTAACCCTGACTCTCACACTAAACCTAACCCTCAACCGAACCGTAACCCTCCCCCTTATCCTAACCCTCACCTTAACCCTAACCCTAACCCTCACCCCAACCCTCACCCTAAACCTCACAATCACCCTAAACCTGGCCATTACCGTAATAATAACCCTAACCCTCACCAGAACCCTAACCCTCACCCTCACCCTAACCCTCACCCTAATCCTAAGCCTAACCCTCAGCCTAATCCTCAACTTAACCCTAAGAATAACCCTAACCCTCACCCTCACTGTAACACTCACCCTAACCCTAACCCTCACCCTAACCCTAAAACTCACCCTAATCCTCACCCTAACCCTCACTCTCACCTGCACCCTCACCCTAACCCTCACCCTAACACTAATGCTTACTCTAACACTCACCCTAACCCTCATGCTATCATTTACCACCACCACAAACCTACCCTAAACTTAAACCTCACCCTCAGTCTAAACCTCACCCTAACCCAAAACCTAATCCTAACACTCACCCTCACCCTATCCCTAACCCTAACCTTAACCCTCACCTAACCCTAACCCTAAACTTCAACGTCACCCTAACCCTCACCATCACGCGAACCCTCACCCTAACCTTTATCCTCACCCACACCATAACCCTCAGGGTCACCCTCACCCTAAACCTCACGTAATCCTCATCTTAAACCTAAACATTACATAACCAAGAGTGTCAACCTAACCCTCAACTTCACCCTAACCCTCATCCTCACCCTAGCCCTCACCCTAACCATAACCATAACCCTAACCCTAAACATCACCCTCACCCTCACCCACAGGGTAACCCTAAACCTATCCCTAATCCTAACCCTAACCCTCACCCTCACCCTAACCGTAACCCTCACACTAAACCTAACCCTCACCCTAAACATAACCTTACTCCTCAACATAACCCTCAACCTAAACTTAACCCTAACACTACCCCTCACCTTCACGCTAGCCCTCCACTTAACCCTAATTCTAACCCTAACCCTCATCCTGACCCTAAACCTCACACTAACCCTAACCCTAATCCTCAATCTAACCCTAACCCTAACCCTTACTCTAACACTCACCCTAACCTTAACCCTCACCCTTATCGTAACCCTCACACTCAGCCTCACCCTCACCTTTGCACTTAACGTCACGCTCATCCTAACCCTCACCCTAACCCGAACCCTCATCCTAACCCTTAACCTACCCTAACACTATCCATCACCATAACCTTAACCCACACCCACACCATCACCCTCATCCTAACCCTTTGCCTAAGCCTAACCCTAACCCTAACCTACACCCTCACCCTAGCCCTCACCCTTACCCTAATCCTAACCTTAAACCTCATCCTAAACCTCACCCTAACCCTAAGGCTAACCATCACCCTAAGCCTAACCTTAAGCCTAACACTAAGCCTAACCCTAACCCTCACCCTAACCCTCCCCTTCAACCTAACTCTAACTCTGAAACTAACCCTCACCCTATCCCTAATCCTAACCTTTACCCTAAACCTCACCCTAACACTAACACTAAATCTCACCCTCACCCTCACCCAAACAGTAACTCTAACCTTAACCCTAATATTGACACTAATCTTAACCCTAAAACTAACCCTAACCCTAACCCTAACCTTCACCTTCAGCCTCAACCTCACTGCAAAATTAACCCTAACCATAACACTTACAAGAACACTAACCCTAATCCTAACCATCACCCTCACCCTAACCCTAATCCTAACCCTAACCCTCACCCTAACCGTAACCCTGACCCTCACTGTAATCCTAACTCTCATCTTAACCCTCATCCTAATCCTAACACTAACCCTCACTCTAACCCTTAACCTCACCCTAATCCTAACACTAAGCCTAACCTAAACCTCACCCTAACCCTCATCCTTACCCTATCCGTAACCCAAAACCTAACCCTCAACCTAACACTCACCCTAACCCTAACCCTAACCTTAAACCTCACCCTAACCCTAACCGTATCATTCTCCCTTACCCTAAACCTAACTCTAAACCTAACCCTAATAATAACCCTAACCTTAACTCTAATCCTAACCCCTCCCACACCCTAACGCTAACCCTAACCCTAACCCTCACCCTAAACCTAACCCTCACCCTCACAGTAACCCTAACCCTAACCCTAACCCTCACCCTAAACCTAAACCTAACAATAACTCTCATCCTAATCCTTAACCTCACCCTAACTATAATCCTAACTTTCACACTAAACTTAAAGCTCACCCAAAACCTAACCATACCACTCAGCCTAACCCTCATCCTAAACCTAAACCTAACCCAAACCCTCACCCTAACCCTAAACTTAACCCTAATCCTAAACATAAAACTAACCCTAACACTCACCCTCAACCTCACCCTCACCCTCACCCTAACCCTAAACCTCACACTAACCCTCACACTAACCCTAAACATAACCCTAACCCACACCCTCACCCTCACGCTAATCCTAACCCTAACCCTAAACCTAACACTTACGGTAACCCTCAACCTCACCCTAAACCTAACCCTAACCCTAACAATAACCCTAACCCTAACTCTAATCCTAACCCAAACCCACACCCTAAACCTAACCCTAAACCTCAACCTAAACCTAACCCTCACCCTCACTGTAACCCTAACCCTAACCCTAACCCTCACCCTCACCCTAACCATAACCCTAATCCTAATCCTAAACCTCACCCTCACCTTAACCCTTACCCTAACCTTAACCCTCACCCTAGCCCTCACCCTAACCCTAGCCCTAAACCTCACCTGCATCCTCACTCTCACCCTGAGCCTAAACCTAACCCTATCTCTAATCATAACCGTAACCCTAACCCTCACCCGAACCCTCACCATAACCCTTACCCTCACCCTCACCCTAACCTTAACCGTAAACCTCACACTAAACCTAACCCGCACCCTAAACCTCACCCTAAACCTCAGCCTCACACCAACCTCAAACTAAAACTAACTCTAACCCTCACCCTAGCCCTCATCCTAACCCTAAACCTAATGCTCACCCTCACCCTGATCCTCTCCTCAGTGTAACACTAACCCTATCCCTATTCCTAAACCAAAACCTAAACCTAAACCTCACCCTCACCCTAACCATCACCCTAATTCTTTCCCTCACACTAATCCTAACCCTAACCCTAACCCTTACCTTAACTCTCACACTAAACCTAACCCTCACCCTAACCGTAACCCTACAACTAACCCTAACACTCACCTTAACCCTAAACCTAATCCTCACCCTAAACCTCACCCTAAACCTCACAGTCACCCTAATCCTGACCCTAACCCTAATCCTAAACCTAACCCTCACTCTAAACTTAACACTCACCCTCCCCCTAAATCTCACCCTAAACTCACCCTAATCCTAACCCTAACACGCAGCCTAACCCACACACTAACACTCACCCTTACCCTAATCTTAACCTCCACCCTAAGCCTAACTTTCACGCTAACCCTAACCCTCACACTCACCCTCACCCTCTCCTTAACCCTAAGCCTAACCCTAACCCTCACCCTCACCCTTACGTTAACACTAAACCTAACCCTAACCCACACTCTAACAGTAACCCTGAACTTCACCCTCACCCTAACCCTCACCCTTACTTCATCCTCACCCTAACGCTAATCCTCACATTAACCCTAATACTCACCATAAGCGTAACCCTACCCCGAACCCTAACCCTCACCCTAACTTTAACCCTAACCCTAACCCTAAACCTGACCCTAAATCTAACCCTCATACCACCCTCAAACTAACCCTAAACATAACCGTCACCCTAACAATAACCCTCACCCTAACCCTAACCCTCACCCTAGCCCTCACCCTAAACCTAAGCCTAAAACTCACACTCACCCTCACCCTCAACATCACCCTCAGCATAACACTAACTACAACACAAATCAAAAGCCGAAACCTCAGCCTCACCCTAACGTTAAACCTAATCCGTACCTTCACACTAATCCTAAACCTAACCCTAACCCTCACACTCACACTAAACCTAACCCTCACCCTAACCTTCACCCTAACCCTAATGCTAACTCTAACACTCACCCTAACCCTCACACTATCACTCACCCACATGATAAACCTAACACTAACCCTAACCCTCACTCTCACCACAACCCTCAACCTAACCCTAACCCTAACCCGAACCGAAACCCTCATCCTAACCCTAACCCTAACTCCAACACTAAACCTAACCCTCACCCTAACCCTAACCCTAACATTCACTCTAACCCTAACCCTCACCCTCACCTTAACCCTACCATTCAACCTAAACCTCTTCCTAACCCTAAACCTAAACCTAATCCTAAACCTCACCCTAACCCTAACCCTCACCCTCAACAAAACCATAAAACTAAACATAACCCTACGAATAACCCTAACCTTAAACTTTATCCTAACCCTCACCCTCACCCTAACCCTAACCCTAACCCTAACCTTCACCCTAAACCTAAACCTCAGCCTCATCTTAAACCTAATCCTAACCCTAACACTTGCCCTCACCCTAACACTAACCCTAACCCTAACCTTCACACTCACTCTAACCCTCACCCTAAACCTTGACCTCACTCTAACCCTCATCCTAACCCTCACCCTAACCCTAACCCTAACCCTCAAACTAACCCTAACCCTCACCCTAACCTTAACCCTAACACTCACCCTAAACCTCATCCTAAATATTACTCTAAACCTAACTCTATTCCTAAACCTCACCCTAACCCTAACCTTCACCCTCAACGTAACCATAAACCTAAACATAACCCTAAAAATAACCATAACCCTAACATTTATCCTAACCCGCACCCTCACCCTAACCCTAACCCTAACCCTCACCCTAAACCTAACCCTCACCCTCTATGTAAACCTATACAAAACCCTAACACTTACCCTCACCCTAACACTAACCCTAACCCTAAATCTCACAATCATTCTAACCCTCACCCTAAACCTTAACCTCACACTAAACCTCATCCTAACCCTCACCCTATCCCTAACCCTAACCCTCAAACTCACCCTAACCCTCACCCAACCCTAACCCTAGCCCTCATCCTAACTCTCAACCTAACCCTAAACCTAACCTTGATACTAACCCTAAACCTCACCTGCACCTTAACACTCACTGTTACCCTTAAACTTACATTAAACCGACCCTCACCCACACCCTAACCCTCAGTCTCACCCTCTCCGTCAGCCTCAGCCTAACCCTAACCCTAACCCTAACCCTAACCCTCACACTCACCCTCACCTTAACCCTAACCCTAAGCCTCACCGTCACCTTCAACCTCACCCTAACCCTCACCCTAACCCTAAACTTCCCCTCACCCTAACACTCAACCTACCCCTTACACTCACCATAACACTAAGCCTAACCCTAACACTAACTCTCACACTAACCCTCATCCTTAACCACCCTATCATTAACCCTAACCCTAACCCTCACAGTCACCATCACACTAACCCTAACCCTAAGCCTCAAACTCACCCTCAACCTCACCCTAAACCTAACCCAATACCCTCAAACCAACCTTTATGCTCACCCTCACACTAACCCTCACCCTCATCCTAAACATCAGCCTAACCGTAACCCTCACCCTAATCCTCAGCATAACCCTCACCCTCACCCTAACCCTAACCCTCAACCTAATCCTAACCCTCAACCTAACACTTACACTAACCCTAACACTAGGCCTAACCCTAACACTAACACTCACACTAACCCTTAACCTCACCATAACCCTAACCATCACCCTAAACCTAACCCTAAACCTCTCCCTCACCCTAACCCTCACATTAACCCTAATACTAACCCTCACCCTCACCCTAAAACTAACCCTCAACCTAACCCTAACCCTCAACCTCATCTAACCCGCACCCTAAACCTAACCCTAACCCTCACCCTAAACCTCAAACTCACCCTCACCCTAACCCTAATCCTCATCCTCACCATAACCTTCACTCTTACCCTAACCCTCAAACTCACCCTAACCCTCACCCTTACCCTTATTCTTACCCTCACCCTAATCCTCACCCTAACTCTAACCCTCACCCTAATCTAACCCTATCCCTAAACCTAGCCCTCAACCTAACCCTAGTGCTAACCCTAACCCTCACCGTAACCCTAACCCTAACCGTTAACCTCACCCTAACCCTAACCCTAAAACTAACACTCAATCTCACCCTAAACCTCACCCTAACAATAACTCTCACCCCAACACTTACCCTCACCCTAACGCTAACCCTAACGCTAAACCTCAACTCACCAGCAACCTCACCGTATCCCTAACCATAACCCGAACCCTAACAATAACACTAACCCTAACCTTAAACCTAATCCTTACCCTAACCCACAACCTCACCCTCACCTTCACCCTAAATCTAACCGTAAACCTCTCCATAACCCTAACCCTCACTATAACCCTAACCTCACACTTACCCTAACCCTCACCCTAACCCTAAACCTAACCCTAACCCTCACCTTAAACCTCACCCTAACCCTAACGCTAACGGTAACCCTTAAAGTAACCCTGAACCTCAATCTAACCCTAACACTACCCCTCATCCTAACCATCATCCTAACCCTAAATCTAAATCCAAACCCTAACCCTAAACCTCACCTGCACCCTAAAAGTCACGCTCACCCTCACCCTCAACCTAACTCTAAACCTCACCCTAACCATCAAACTATCCCTAACCCTCACCCGAACCCTAAGCCTGACACTCGCCTTAACCCTAAGCCTCACCCTCATCTAACCCTCAGTCTATCCCTAACAGAAACCCTAACGCTCACACTCACCCTAAACCTAACCCTCACACACACCCTCACCTTCAGCTTAAACCTAAGCCTAACAATAACCCTAACCCTAACCCTCACAATCACCCTCACCCTAAGCCTAACCCTAACCCTAAACCTAACCCTCACCCTCACCGACACCATATCCCAAACTCAAACCCTCAATAGAACCCTCACACTCAACCTCACCCTAACCCTAACCCTCAACCTAAATATCACCCTAAAACTAACCCTCACTCTAACCCTTAGCCTAACGCTCACCCTAACCCTAACCCACACACTCACCCTCACCCTCAGGCTCACCCTAACACTAATCCTAACCCTAACCCTCACCCTCACACTCAACCTAAACTTTTCCCTAACCCTAACCCTCAACGTAACCTTAACCTCCAACCTAACCCTAAGCCTCACCATAACCCTAACGCTAACCCTAACCCTAACCCTGAACCTCACCCACATCCTCACCCTCAGCCTAAGCCTAACCCTATCCCTAACCCTCACACTCACCCTTACCCTAAAACTAACCCTTAGCCTCACCCTCACCCTCAACCTCACCCTAACCCTAACCCAAACACTCAACCGAATCTTCACCCTCACCCTCACCCTAACCCTCACCCTCACCCTAAACATCAACCTAACCCTAACCCTCACCCTAAACCTCACCCTAATCCTAACCCTCACATTAACCTCAGCATTAACCTCACATTAACCCTCAGCTTAAACCTAAGCCTAACAATAACCCTAACCCTAACCCTCACAATCACCCTCACCCTAAGCCTAACCCTTACCCTCACCCTAACACTAAGCCTAACACTAACTTGAACCCTCAGAGTAACGCTAACCCTCATAGTAGCCCTAACCCTCACCCTAACCCTAACCCTACCCCTCACTCTAACTCTAACCCTAACCCTCACCCTAATCCTAACCCTTACACTCACCCTCACCCTAACCCTCACTGTTACCTTAACCCTCTCCCTAAAACTAACCCTCATTCTACACATCACCCTAACCATAACCCTCACCCTAACCCTAACCCTATCACTCACACTAACCCTAACACTCACACTAACCCTCAAACTAAACCTAACCTCCAACGTAACACTAACCCTCACCCTAACCCCAACGCTAACCCTCAACCTAACCCTAACGCTCACCCTAACCCTTACCCTCACTGTAACCCTAACCCTCACACTATCCATAATCCTTACCCTCACCCTAACCCTACCCCTTACCCTAACCCTCACGCTAACCCTAACCCCAACCCTAACCCTCACCCTCACCGTCACCCTAACACTCACCCTAACCCTCAACCTTACCCTCAACATAACCCTAACCCTAACCAAAACCCTCATCCTCACCCTAAACCTCACACTAACCCTAACCCTAATCCTCAATCTAACCCTAACCCTAACAATTACCCTAACCGTCACCTTAACCCTAACCCTCACCCTTACCGTAACCCTGACCCTCAGCCTCACCCTCACCTTTACACTTACCGTCACGTTCATCCTAACCCGAACCCTAACCCGAACCCTCATCCTAACCCTTTCCCTACCCTAACCCTATCCATCACCATAACCTTAACCCCACCCTCACCATCACCTTCATCCTAACCATATGCCTAAGCCTAACCCTAACCCCAACCTACACCCTCACCCTAGCCCTCACACTAACCCTAATCCTTCCCCTAACCCTCATCCTAACCCTCACACTAAACCTAAGGCTAACCATCCCCCTAAGCCTAATCCTCACCATCATCACCCTCAGCCTAACCCTAAGCCTAAGCCTAAACCTAACCCTAACCCCCACACTCACCTTCATGCTAACCCTAATCCTAACCATAAGCCTAACCCTAAACCTCAACCTAACCCTCAACCTAACCCTAACTTTAACCCTAAAACTAACCCTAAGCCTAACCCTCACCCTAACCCTCTCCCTCAATCTAACTCTAACTCTAAAACTCACCTTCAGCCTATCCCTAATCCTAACGTTAACCCTAAACCTCACCCTAACACTAACCCTAACTCTCACCCTCACCCGCAACCAAACGGTAACTCTAACCCTAACCCTAACATTAACACTAATCTTAACCCTAAAACTAACCCTAAACCTAACCTTAACCTTCACTCTCAGCCTCACCCTCACTGCAAATGAAACCCTAACCATAACACTTACAATAACACTAACCCTAATCCTAACCATCACCCTCACCCTAACCATAATCCTAACCCTAACACTCACCCTAACTCTAACTTTGACCCTGACTGTAACCCTAACCCTCATCTTAACCCTCACCTTAACCCTAAACCTAACCCTCACTCTAAACCTTAACCTCACCCTAATCCTAACACTAAGCCTAACCTAAACCTCAGCCTAAACCTTACAGTCACCCTAACCATAAACTAAAACCTAACCCTCAACCTAAACCTCACCCTAACCCTAGCCCTAAACTTAAACCTCATCCTAACCCTAACCGTATCCTTCAACCTCACACTAAACCTAACCGTAACCCTAACCCTTACCCTAACAATAACCCTAACCCTAACCCTAACACTAACCCTCACCCTAAACCTAACCCTCAACCTCACAGTAACCTTAACCCTAACCCAAACCCTGACCCTAACCCTAACATTAAGCCTAACCCTAAACTTCATACTAACCCTTACACTCACACTCAACCTCACCCTCACCCTCATGCTAACCCTAACACTCAACCTAACTTTCAACCTAACCCTAACCCACACCCTCACCCTCTACGCTAATCCTAACTCTAACCCTAACCCTAACCCTAACTGTAAACCTCACCCTCACCCTAAACCTAAGCATAACCCTAACCCTAACCCTAACAATAACCCTAAGCCGAACTCTAACCCTAACCCAAACCCACACCCTAACCCTAACCCTAAACCTCACCCTAAACCTAACCCTCACCCGCACTGTAACCCTGACCCTAACCCTAAACCTCACCCTCACCCTAACCCTAACTCTAATCCTAATCCTAAACCTCACCCTCACCTTAACCCTAACCCTAACCCTAACCCTCACCCTAACCCTAAACCTCACCCTCAGAGTAAACCTAACCCTAACCTTAAACCTAACCCTCAACCTAACCATAACCCTAACATGAATCCTAAAGTCCACCCTAACCCTAACCCTCACCCTGAACCTAACCCTAACCCTAAACCTCACCCTAACCCTCACCCTCACCTTAACCCTAACCAAAACCCTAACCCTCAACCTAACTCTCACCCTAAGCCTAACCCTAACCCTCACACAAACCTTAACCCTCACCCTAACCCTAACCCTACCCCTCACTCTAAACTTCATCTTAACGCTAACCCTAACCCTAACCCTAAACCTCACCGTAACAATAACCGGAACCCTCACCTTCACCCTCACCCTTAACTGAACTGTAACCATCACTGTAACCCTAACAATAACCCTAACCCTAAACTTAATCCTCACCCTCACCCTAACCCTAACCCTAACCCAAACCCTCACCCTCACCCTAACCCTCAGCCTCACCCTCAAATTCACCTTTATCCTAACCCTCACCCTCAAACTAGCCCACACCCTCACCCTAACCCTAACCTAAACCTCACCGTCACCCTCAGCCTAAACCTAAAACTATCTCTAATCATAACCCTAACCTTCACCCTCACCCAAAACCTCACCATAACCCTTACCCTCACCCTCACCCTAACCTTAACCATAAACCTCACACTAAACCTAACCCTCACCCTAAACCTAACCCTAACCCTCATCATAACCCTGAAGTTCACCCTCAACCTAGCCCTCACCCTAACCCAAACCCTCACCCTAAACCTCAACCTCAAACCACCCTCAAACTAAAATTAAACCTAACCCCTCGCCCTAAACCTAGACCTCACCCTAAACCTAACCTTCACCATACCTCTCATCCTAACGCTAAACCTAACACTCACCCTCACCCTCAGCGTAACACTAACCCTATTCCTATTCCTAAACCTAAACCTCAACCTCACCCTAACCATCAACCTAATTCTTTCCCTTACACTAATCCTAACCCTAACACTAACTTTAACTCTCACACTAAACCTAACCCTCACCCTAACCGTAACCCTACCCCTTACCCTAACCCTCACCTTAACCCTAAAACTAACCCTCACCCTAACCCTCACCCTAAACCTCACAGTCACCTTAACCCTGACCCTCAACCTAATCCTAATCCTAACCCTCATTCTAAACCTAACCCTCACCCTCACCCTAATCCTCACCCTAAACCTCACCCTAATCCTAACCCTAACCCTCAGCCTAACCCACACCCTAACCCTCACCCTTACCCTAATCCTAACCTCCACCCTAACCCTAACGTTCACCCTAACCCTAACGCTAACACTAACCCTCACGCTCACCCTCACCCTCTCCTTAACCCTAAGCGTAACCCTAAGCCTTACCCTCACCCTTACCTTAACACTAAACCTAACGCTAACCCTCACTCTAACAGTAACCCTCAACCTCACCCTCACCCTAACCCTCACCCTTACTTTATCCTCACCCTAAACCTAACCCTGACATTAACCCTAATACTCACCATAACTGTAACCCTACCCCTAACTCTAACCCTCACCCTAACTTTAACCCTAACCCTCACCCTAACCCTCACCCCAAACCTCACCCTCATACCACCCTCAATCTAACCCTAACCCTAACCCTAAACCTTTCACTAACCCTCACCCTAACCCTAACCCTCACCCTCACCCTAGCCCTCACCCTCACAGTAACACTAACCCTAACCCTAACCCTCACCCTAAACCTAAACCTAAAACTAAACCTCACCCTAAGCCTCACCCTAATCCTTACACTCACCATAACCCTAAACCTAACCTTCACACTAACCCTATGCTCACCCTAAACCTAACCTTAACCCTAACCCTAAACCTCATACTAACCCTAACACTCACCCTCAACCTCACCCTCACCCTCACCCTAACCCTAACGCTCACACTAACCCTCACCCTAACCCTAAACATAACCCTAACCCACACCTTCACCCTCTACGCTAATCCTAACCCTAACCCTAAACCTAACACTAACCGTAACCCTCACCCTCACCCTAAACCTAACCATAACCCTAATCCTAACCCTAACAATAACACCAACCCTAACTCTAATCCTAACCAAAACCCACACCCTAACCTTAACCCTAACCTTAAATCTCACCCTAAACCTAAACCTCACCCTCACTGTAACCCTAACCCTAAACCTAACTCTCACCCTCACCCTAACCCTACCCTAATCCTAATCCTAAACCTCACCCTCACCTTAACCCTTACCATAACCCTAACCCTAACCCTCACCCTCAGTGTAAACCTAACCCTAAACCTAAACCTAACCCTCAACCTAACCATAACCCTAAATCTAATCCTCAACCTAACCCTCACCCTCAACTTAACCCTAACCAAAACCCTAACCTTCAAACTATCCCTCACCCTAACCCTAAACCTAACCCTCACCCTAACCCTCACACTAACTCTAACCCTCACCCTAACCCTAACCCTACCCCTCACCCTAAACTTCATCTTAACACTAACCCTAAACCTAACCCTAAACATCACCGTAACCCTAACCATAACCCTCACTTTCACCCTCATCCTAAACTGAATTGTAACCCTCATTCTAACCCTAACAATAACCCTAACCCTAATCTTAATCCTCACCCACACCCTAACCCTTACCCTAACCCAAACCCTCACCCTCACCCTCACCCTCAACCTCACCTTCACCCTAACACTCACCCTCATCTTAGCCCTCACCCTCACCCTAACCCTAACCCTAAACCTCACCATCATCCTCAGCCTAAACGTAACCCTATCTCTAATCATAACCCTAACCCTTACCCTCACCCAAAACCTCACCATAGTCCTAAACCTCACCCTCACACTAACCTTAACCGTAAATGTCACACTAAACCTAACCCTTACCCTAAACCTAACCCTAACCCTCATCATAGCCCTAAAGTTCACCCTCAACCTAGCCCTCACCCTAACCCAAAGCCTCACACTAAACCTCAACCTCATATCACCCTCAAACTAAAACTAAACCTAACCCTCACCCTAAACATAGCCCTCACTCTAAACCTAATCTTCACCCTAGCACTCACCCTAACCCTAAACCTAACGCTCACCCTCACCCTCATCCTCACCCTCAGCGTAACACTAACCCTATCCCTATTCCTAAACCTAAACCTCACCCTCATCCTAAAAATCACCCTAATTCTTTCCCTCACACTAATCCTAACCCTAACCCTAACCTTAACTCTCACACTAAACCTAGCCCTCACCCTAACCGTAACCCTACCCCTTACCCTAACATTCACCTTAACCCTAAACCTAACCCTCAACCTAAAGCTCACCCTAAATCTCACAGTCACCCTAACCCTGACCCTAACCTTAATCCTAACCCTAACCCTCACTCTAAAACTAACCCTCACCCTCACCCTAAACCTCACCCTAATCCTAACCCTCACCCTCAGCCTAAGCCACACCTTAACCCTCACCCTAACCCTAATCCTAACCTCCACCCTAACCCTAACGTTCACCCTAACCCTAATCCTAACCCTAACCCTCACCCTCTCCTTAAACCTAAGCCTAACCCTAACCCTCACCCTCACCCTTACCTTAACACTAAAACTAACCCTAACCCTCACTCTAACAGTAACCTAACCCTCACACTTACTTTATCCTCACCCTAACACTAACCCTCACATTAACCCTAATACTCACCATAACTGTAACCCTACCCCTACCCCTAACCCTCACCTTAAATTTAACCCTAACCCTAACCCTATCCCTCACCCCAAACCTCACCCTCATACCACCCTCATCCTAACCCTCACCCTAACACTAACCCTAACACTCACCCTCACCGTAAACTTGACCCGATCCTGAACACTCACCCTAACCCTATCCCTAACCCTCACCCTAAACATAACACTCACACTGAACCTCACCCTCAGTGTAACCCTAAGCCTAACCCTAAACCTAAACAAAATGCTAACCCTCAACCTAACCCTAACACTCACACTCACCATAACCCTAACCCTAACTCTCACCCAAACCTTAAACTTAACCAAACCCTAACTCTCACCCTAACCCTATCCCTAACCCTCACCCTAACCCTAACACTCACCCTGAACATCACCCTCAGTGTAACCTTAAGCCTAACCCTAAACCTAACCCAAAAACTAACCCTCAACCTGAACCTAACCCTCAAACTTACCATAACCCAAACCCTAACTCTCACCCTAACCCTAAACCTAAACTTAACCCTAACACACACACACACACACACACACACACACACACACACACACACACACACACACACGCCCTCATCCTAACACTAATCCTATCAAAACCCTAACCCTAACCCTCCACCAAACTCTCACCCTAACCCTAACCCTGACACTAACCTTAAATCTAACCTACCCCACACCCTAACCCTAACTCTAACCCTAAACCTCACCCTCACCCTAACCCTAACTCTAACCCTAACCCAAACCTTAAACCTCACTCTAACCCTAACCCTAACCCTCACCCTCACCCACACAGTAACCTTAACCCTGAACCTAACCCTAACAATAACCCTAACTCTAATCCTAAACCTCACCCTAACCATAACCCTCAACCTAAACCATTACCTCACCCTAACACTTACTCTCACCCTAACACTAACCCTAACCTTAACACTAACCCTCACACTAACCCTAACCCTAACCCTAAACCTCAACCTAACCCTCACCCTCAACCTAACCCTAAACCTGACCTCAATCCTAAACCCCACCCTAACCCTAAACCTAACCCTCAATCGCAAACTCACCCTCACAGTACCTCTAACACTAACCCTAACAATAACACTAACACTAACCCGAACCATCAGCCTAACCCTAATCCTCACCCCCACCCTCACCCTCAGCCTACCATTAAGCCTAAGCCTAACCCTCACCCTAACCCTCACACTCACTCTCACCCTAACCCTAAGCCTAAACCTAACCCTATCCCTAAACCTCAACCTAACCCTCACCCTCACCCTAACCCTAACACTAACCCTAAGCCTAAACCTCACCCTAACCCTCCCCCTAAACCTAACTCTAACCATAAACCTCACCCTCACCCTAACCCTAACACTAAACCTAACCCGAAAACTTACCCTAACCCTAACCTTCACCCTCACGCTCAACCTCACCATAAATCTAACACTAACCCTAACAATAATACTAACCCTAACACTAACCATAACCATAACCAAAACCCTCAACCTCAGCCTCACCCTCACCGCAAACTTAACCCTAGACATAATACCAGCAATAACCCTAACCCTAAGGCTAACACTAACCCTAACACTAATCCTCACACCCACCCTCACACTCAGCCTAAGCCTAAGCCTAACCCTAAACCTATCACTAACCCTAACACTCACGCTAACCCTAACCCTAATACTAACCCTAACTATAACCCTAAATCTCACCATCACCCTAACCCGAACTCTAAACATAACCCCAAACCTATCAATAACCCTAAACGTAACCCTAACCATAACACTCACCCTAACACTAACTCTCACACTAACACTTACCCTCACCCTAAAACTAACCCTAATGCTAACACTAACGCTCACACTAACCCTAACCATTACCCTAACCCTAAAAATCACCATAACACGAACCCTAAGGCTCACCCTCACCCTAGCCCTCAATCTAACCCTAAACCTCATCCTCACCATAAACCTCACACTAACCCTAACACTAATCCGCAATCTAAACTTCACCCTCACCCTAACCCAATCACTAACCCTCACCCTAACCCTAACCCTCACCTTACCGTAACCCTCACCATCAGCCTAAACCTCACCTTTACCCTTACCGTCACCTACACCAAACCCGAACCTTAACCCTAACCCTCACTGTAATCCTCACCCTAGCACTAACTCTACCCCTAAACCTCACCCTAACCCTAACCCTAACCTTAATTCTAACCCTAACCCTAACACTAACCTCACCCTAACCCCATCCCTAAACCTAAAACCCTCACCCTCACGATAACCGTAAACCTAACACTAACCATAACCCTAATCCTGACCCTAACTCTCACCCTAACCCTAACCCTAACATTAACAGAAACCCTAACCCTAAGCCTAACCCTGTCACCCTAACCAGAACTCTAACACTAACCCTAACGGTATACCTCACCCTAACCCTAACCCTAACCCTAACCCTAACCCAAACTCAAACCCTAAACCTTACCCTGATCCTAACCCTAACCCTAAGGCTCACACTCAACCTAACTCTAACCATAACCCTCACACTCACCCTCACCCTCAGCTTAAACCTAAGCCTAAAAATAAACCTAACCGTAACCCTCACACTCACCCTCACCCTAAACCTAATCCTAAGCACAAACCTAGCCCTCTCACTCAACCTCACCCTCACCCTCACCCTAACCATAACCCAAAACCACAACTGAACCTGAACACTCACCCACACCCTAACTCTCACCATCAACCTAAACATCACCCTAAACCTAATCCTCACCCTAACTCTTCGCCTAACCCTCACCCTAACCATAACCCTCACCCTCACCCTCACCCTCAGGCTAACCCTAAACCTAATCCTAACCCTCACCCTTACCCTCAACCTAACCCAATCCCTAACGCTAACCGTCACCCTAACCCTAACCTCCAACCAAACCCTAACACTCACTCTAACCCTAACGCTAACAATGACCCTAACCCTTACCCTAACCCTCACCCTAAACCTAACCCTCACGCTCACAGTCACCCTAAAAGCCTAACCCTAAACCTAAGCTTAACCCTATCCCTAACCCTCACACTCACCTTCACCCTCACCCTAAACATAACCCTAAGTTTCACCCTCACCCTAAACCTCACCCTAACCCTAACCCAAACCCTCAACTTAACCCTCACCCTCACGCTCTCACCCTCACCCTAAACATCACCCTAACCCCAAACCTCACCCTTACCCTCACACTAGCCATAAACCTCACACTAACCCTAAACCTCACCCTTAAACTAACCCTCAACCTAACCTATACCCTCAACCTAACCCTAAGCCTAAACCTAACATAAACCCTCACAGTAAACCTAACCATCACCCTAACCCTAACCATGCACCTCACCCTAACCCTCACTCTAACCCTAAACCCAACCTTTACCCTCAACCTCACCGTCACCCTAACACTCACCCAACCCTAACTATCACACAAACCCTAACCCTCACACTCTCCTGAACCCTCACCCTCACTCTAACACTCACCCTCATCCTCAACCTAACCTTCACCCTAACCCTAACCCTATCAGTCACCCTCACACTCACCCACACCCTCAGCCTAACTCTAAACCTAACAGTACTCCTAAGCCTAAAAGTCACCCAAACCCTCAGCTTAAACCTAAACCTAACCATCACCCTTACCCTAACCCTAACCCTCACCGACACCCTAGCATTCACCCTAACCTTAATCCTAACCCTAAACCTCACCCTAACCCTAACCCTCACCCTAACCCTCACCCTCACCCTAACCCTAACCTTCACCCTAACCCTAACCTTCACCCTAACCCTCACCCTAAGCCTAACCCTAAGCCTAACTCTCACCCTAACCCTAAACCTTACCCTCAACCTAACCCTCAACCTAACCCTAATCCTAGCCCTAACCCTAATGCTAACCCTAACGCTCAACCTAACTGTAACCATACTCCTCAACGTAAACCTCATCCAAAACATAACCCTAACCCAAACCCTCAACCTAACCCTAACCCTAACACTCACCCTAACTCTAATCCTCACCCACATCCTCACCATCATTCTCAGCCTAAACTTAACCCTAACCCTAATCCT
Organism: Dipodomys merriami; assembly: GCF_024711535.1. Classification (NCBI taxonomy): domain Eukaryota; kingdom Metazoa; phylum Chordata; class Mammalia; order Rodentia; family Heteromyidae; genus Dipodomys; species Dipodomys merriami. The sequence goes on along the minus strand of NW_027203627.1, from coordinate 688,857 downwards.
AATCCTAAGCCTCACCCTCACCCTAAACCTCACCCTAACCGTTAACCTCACCCTCACCCTAACCCTAACCCTCACCCTCACCCTCACCCTCACCATAATTCTAACGCTAACCCTAAAAATAAAACTAATCCTAACCCTCACCCTAACCCTCACCCTAATGCTAACACTCACCCTCACCCTAACCCTAACCCCCACCCTAATGTAACCCTCACCCTCACCATAACCCTAACCCTCATCCTAACCCTCACCCTAACCCTAAAGGTAACCCTTAACCTTACCCTAACACTAAACCTAATCCTCACCCTAGCCCTCACCCTAACCCTAATCGTAACCCTAATCCTCATCCTAACCCTCACCCTAACCCTAAAGCTAACCCTCATCCTAACCCTAAACCTAACCCACACCCTAACCCTAACACTAAGCCTCAACCTAATCCTAACCCTCACACTCACCGTAACCCTAACACTAACTCTCACCCTAACCCTAAACTTAAGCGAACCCTAACTCACCCTAAACCAGCACTTACCCTCACCCTAAGCCTAATCCGTCACCCTCAGCCTAACCCTAAGCCTAACCCTAACCCTAACCCTCATACTCATCCTAACCCTTACCCTAATCCTAATCCGAACCCTAAGCCTAACCCTCACCCTCACCCTAAACCTCACCCTAACTCTAACTCTAACACTAACCCTAAATCTAACCAGCAACCTCAGCCTCACCCTTACCCTAACTCTAATGCTAAATATCACCCACACCCTAACCGTAACCCTAACTCTCACCCTAACCCTAACCCTAAACCTCAACCTCACCCTAGCCCTCACCCTAACCCTAATCCTAACCCTCATCCTAACCCTCACCCTAACACTAACCCTAAAACTCACCCTAACCCTAAATTTCAACCGAACCCTAACTCTCACCATAACCTATGCCTAACCCTCATCCTAACCTTAAACCTCAACCTGAACCTCACCCTCAGCTTAACCCTAAGCCTAACCCTAAACCTAACCCAAATGCTAACCCTCAACCTAAACCTAACCCTCACGCTCAAGCTCACTGAAACCATAACCCTAAATCTCACCCTAACCCTAAACTTAACCGAACCCTAACTCTCACCTTAACCCTAACCCTTAACCTCACCCTAACCCTAACCCTCACCCTCAGCCTAACCCTAAGCCTAACCCTAACCCTAAACCTAACCCTCACACTCACCCTAACCCATACCCTACAACTCACTCTAACCCTCATCCTAACCCTCCCCATAACCCTAACCCTCACCCTAACCCTAAGCCTCTACCTCACCCTCACCCTCATCCTCCGCCTAAAACTAAGATTAAACCTAACCCTAACCCTAACCCTCACAATCACACTAATCCTAAACCTAATCCTAATCCTAACACTAACCTTAACCCTCACCCTCACCATAATCGTCACCCTAACACTAACATTAAACCTAACACTAACCATAAACCTAAACCTCAAAATCAGCCTCATCCTAACCTTAACTCTAACCCTAAACATCACCCTCACCCTCACCCTAACCCTATCACTAACCCTACTCCTGACCCTAACCCTAACCCTAAACCTCACCCTCACCCTAGCACTTACCCTAATCCTAATCCTAAAACTAAACCTCATCCTAACCCTCCCCCTAAACCTAACCCTCACCCTCAACCTCAACCTTAGCCTAACCCTAATCCTAACCATAAACCTAACCCTAACACACATACTCACCCACACCCTAACACTAATCCTATCCCTAACCCTAACCCTAACCATAACCCTCCCCCTAACTCTCACCCTAACCCTAACCCTAACACTAACTCTAAATCTAACCCTCAACCTAACCCACACCCTAACCGAACTCTAACCCTAAACCTCATCCTCACCCTAACCCTAACTCTAACCCTAACCCAAACCTTAAACCTCACCCTAAACCTAACCCTAACCCTCACCCTCACCCTCAGAGTAACCTTAACCCTGAACCTAACCTTCACAATAAACCTAAACTTAATCCTAACCTTCACACTAACCCTAAACCTAACACTAACCCTCACACTAACCCTAACCCTAACCCTAAACCTCAACCTAACCCTCACCCTCAAACTAACCCTAACACTCACCCTAACCTTAACCCTCAACCTATCCCTCCCCCTAACCCTATATCTAACCCTAAACCTCGCCCTCACCCTATCCCTAACCCTGACCCTAACCCTAAACCACACCCTAAAACTAAATCTAACCCTCACCTGCACCCTCACCCTCCCCGGAACTCTAACACTAACCCTAACAATAACACTAACACTAACCCGAACCATCCCCCTAACCCTAATCCTCACCCCCACCCTCACTCTCAGCCTACCATTAAGCCTAAGCCTAACCTTCACCCTAACCCTCACACTCACACTCAACCTAACCCTAATCCTAAACCTAAACCTATCCCTAAACCTCAACCTTACCCTCACCCTCACCCTAACCCTAACACTAACCCTAAGCCTAAACCTCACCCTAACCCTCCCCCTAAACCTAACTCTAACCATAAACCTCACCCTCACCCTAACCCTAACCCTAACCCTAACCCAAAACCTCACCCTAACCCTAAACTTCACCCTCACCCTCAACATCACTGTAACTCTAACCCTAACACTAACAATAATACTAACACTAACCCTAACCCTAACCCTAAACATAACCCTCACCCTCAGCCTCACCCTCATCGCAAACTTAACCCTAGCCATAACACTAACAATAACCCTAACCCTAAGCCTAACACTAACCCTAACTCAAATCCTCACACCCACCCTCACACTCAGCCTAAGGCTAAGCCTAACCATAACCCTAACACTAACCCTAACTCTAACCCTAAATCTCATCCTCACCCTAAACCAAACTCTAACCCTAACCCCAAACCTAACAATAACCCTAAATGTAACCCTAAACATAACATTCACCCTAACACTAAACCTCACACTAACACTTACCCTCACCCTAAAACTAACCTTAATGTTAACACTAACGGTCACACTAACCCTAACCATCACCATAACCCTAAACCTCACCCTAACATAAACCATAACCCTCACCCTCAACCTAGCCCTCACCCTAACCCTAACCCTCATCCTCACCAAAAACCTCACACTAACCCTAACACTAATCCTCAATCTAAACCTCACCCTCACCCTAACCGAAACACTACCACTCACCCTAACCCTAACCGTCACCCTTACCATAACCCTCACTGTCAACCTAACCCTCACCATTACCCTTACCGTCACCCACACCCTAACCCGCACCTTAACCCTAACCCTCAACCTAATCCTCACCCTAACCCTAACTCTACCCCTAAACCTCACCTAACCCTAACCCTAAACCTAACACTAAACCTCAGCCTAACCAGAACCCTAACCCTCACCCTCAATGTAACCGTAACCCTAACAATAACCTTAATCCTGACCCTAACCCAAACCCAAACAATAACCCTAAACCTAACCCTAACCCTAACCCTGTCACCCTAACCCGACCTCAAAAACTAACCCTAACCCTATCCCTCACCCTAACCCTCACCCTATCCCAAACTCTAACCCTAAACCTCACCCTCACCCTAACACTCAGTCTAAACCTAACCCTAATGCTCACACTCAACCTAACCCTAACCCTAACCCTCACACTCCCCCTCACCCTCAGCTTAAACTTAAGCCTAGCAATAACCCTAACCCTAACCCTCACACTCACCCTCAATGTACCCGTAACCCTAACCCTAACAATAACCGTAATCCTGACCCTAACTCTCACCCTAACCCTAACCCTAACAATAACCCTAACCCTAACCCTAACCCTAACCTTGTCACCCTAACCCGAACTCTAAAACTAACCCTAACCCTATCCCTCACCCTAACCCTTACCATATCCTAAACTCTAACCCTAAACCTCACCCTCACCCTAACCTTCACTCTAACCCTAACCCTAATGCTGACACTCAATCTAAATCTAACCCTAACCCTCACACTCACCCTTACCCTCAGCTTAAACCTAAGCCTAAAAATAACCCTAACCCTAACCCTCACACTCACACTCACCCTAAACCTAATCCTAACTCTAAACCTAGCCCTCTCACTCAACCTCACCATCACCCTCACACTAACCCTAACCCAAACCCTAAACCGAACCCAAACACTCACCCTCACCCTAACTCTCAGCATCAACCTAAACATCAACCTAAACCTAACTCTCACCCTAACACTTAGCCTAACCCTCACCCTAACCCTAACCCTTGCCCTCACTCTCACCCTCAGGCTAACACTAAACCTAATCCTAACCCTCACCCTCATCTTCAACATAACCATATCCCTAACGCTAACCCTCACCCTAACCCTAACCTCCAACCTAACCCAACCCTAACCCTAACCCTAACGCTAACACTGACCCTAACCCTAACACTTAACCCAACACTTACCCTCACCCTAACCCTAACCCTCACACTAACCCTAACCCTCACGCTCACAGTCACCCTAAGCCTAACCCTAAACCTAAGCCTAACCCTATCCCTAAACCTCACACTCACCCTCACCCTCACCCTAAACCTAACCCTAAGTTTCACCCTCACCCTAAACCTCACCCTAACCCTAACCCAAACCCTCAACTTAACCCTCACCCTCACCCTCACCCTAACACTCACCCTCACCATAAACATCACCCTAAACCTAAACCTCACCCTTACCCTCACCCTAGCCCTGACCCTCACACTAACCCTAAACCTCACCCTAAACATAACCCTTACCCTCAACCTAACCCTATAGCCTAAACCTAACATAAACCCTCACAGTAACCCTAACCCTCACCCTAACCCTAACCATACCCCTCACCCTAACCCTCACTCTAACCCTAAACCCAACCCCAACCCTCACCCTCACCGTAACCCTAACACTCACCCAACCCTAACTCTCACCCAAACTCTAACCCTCACACTCTCCCGAACCCGAACCCTCACTATAACACTCACCCTCATCCTCACCCTAACCCTCACCCTAATCCTAACATTATCAGTCACTCTCACACTCACCCTCACACTGAGCCTAACTCTAAACCTCACAGTACTTCTAAACCTGAAGGTCACCCAAACCCTCAGCTTACCCCTAAACCTAACCATGACCGTCACGCTAACCCTAACTCTCACTGACACCCTAGCATTCACCCTAACTCTAATCCTAACCCTAACCCTCACTCTAACCGTAACCCTCAGCCTAACCCTAACCCTCACCATCAACCTAATACTAACCCTCACCCAAAACTTAACCTTCACCTAACCCGAACCTTCACCCTAACTCTCACCCTAAACCTAGCCCTAACCCTCACCCTAACCCTAACCCTCACCCTTACCATAAACCTTACCCTCACCCTAACCCTCACCCTAACCCTAACCCTATCCCTAACCCTACCGCTAACCCTAATGCTCACCCTAACCATAACCGGACCCCTCAACCTAACCCTCATCCTAAACTTAACCCTAACCCAAACTCTCACCCCAACCCTAACACTAACACTCACACTGATTCTAATCCTCACCCATACCCTCACCTTCATCCTCAGCCTAAACCTAACCCTAAACCTAATCCTAACCCTAACCCTCAGCCTCACCCTAACCCTCACACTAACCGTTAACCTCACCCTAACCCTAAACCTAACACTAACCCTCTACCTCACCCTAAACCTCACTCTAACACTTACCCTCACACTTACACTTACCCTCACCCTACCACGTACCCTCAACCTAACCCTCACCCTAAAACTAAAACTCATCCTCATTCTAAACCTAACCTTAACCCTAAACTGCACCCCAACACTTAACCTCACCCTAATCCTCACCCGAACGCTAACCCTAACGCTTAACCTCACCTCACCTGCAACCTCAAAGTAACCTTAACCCTAACAATAACCCTAACAATAACCCTAACCGTAACCCTAAACCTAATCCTTACCCTAAGGCACACCCTCACCCTCACCTTCACCCTAAATCTAACACAAAACCTCTCCATAACCCTAACCCTCACCCTAAAACTTACCCTTACCCTAACCCTCTCCATAACCCTAAACCTAACCCTCACCCTCAACTTAAACCTCACCCTAAACCTAACGCTAACGGTAAACCTTAAACTAACACTCAACCTCACCCTAACCCTAACCCTACCCCTCATCCTAATCATCATCCTAACCCTAACTCTAAACCCTCACCCTAACCCTAAACCTAACCCTAAACCTCACCTGCACCCTAACAGTCAAGCTCACCCTCACCCTCACCCTAACTATAAACCTCACGCTAACCATCAAATTATCCCTAACCCTCACCTTAAGCATAAGCCTAACACTCACCCTAACCCTAAGCCTCACCCTCATCTAACCCTCAGTCTATCCCTAACACTAACCCTAATGCACACACTCACCCTAACCATAACCCTCACACTCAACCTCACCTCAGCTTAAACCTAAGCCTAACAATAACCCTAACCCTAACCCTCACCCTCACCTTCACCCTAAGCCTAACCCTAACCCTAAACCTAACCCTCACCCTCACCCTCACCCTAACCCTAACGCAAACCTTCAACCGAAACCTCACAGTCAACCTCACCCTAACCCTTACCCTCAACGTAAATATCACCGTAAACCTAACCCTCACTCGAACCCTTAGCCTAACCCTCAACCTAAACCTAAACCTCACCCTCACCCTCAGGCTCACCCTAACCCTAATCCTAACCCTAACCCTCACCTTCACCCTCAACCTAAACCTATCCCTAACCCTAACCATCACCCTAACCGTAACCTCCAACCTAACCCTAACACTCACCATAACCCTAACGCTAACCCTAACCCTAAACCTAAACATCACCCTCACCCTCACCGTCAGCCTAAGCCTAACCTTATCCCTAACCCTCACACTCACCCTTACCCTAAAATTAACCCTAAGCCTCACCCTCACCCTCAACCTCACCTTAACCCTAACCCAAACACTCAACCGAACCTTCACCCTCACACTCACCCTAACCCTCACCCTCACCCTAAACATCACCCTAACACTAACCCTCACCCTAACCCTCACCCTAACCCTAACCCTCATATTAACCCTAACCCTCACCCTAACCCTAACCCTCAACCTAACCTTACCCTCACACTAACACTAAGCCTAACCCTAACGTGAACACTCAGAGTAACCCTAAACCTCACCTTAACGCTAACCCTCACAGTAAACCTAACCCTCAACCTAACCCTAACACTACCCCTCACCCTACCCCTCACTATAACCCTAATACCAACCCTAACACTCACCCTCACCGTCAGCCTAAAATCACACTAACCCTAACCATCACCCAAACCCTAACCCCTACACTCTCCAGAACCCTCGTCCTCACTCTAACCCTCACCCTCACCCTAAACATAACCATAAACCTAACCCTCACCATAACCGTAACCCTAACCCTCACCCTCATCCCAACCCTCACCCTTACCTTATCTTCACCCTAACCGCAACCCTCACACTAACCCTAAACTTAAATCTAACCCTACCCCTCACTCTACTCCTCACCATAACTCTAACCCTAAGCCTAACCCTAACCCTCACCTTAATCCTAACCCTTACAATTACCCTCACCCTAACCCTCAGCGTTACCTTAATCCTCACCCTAAATCCTAACCCTCATTCTACACATCACACTAATCATAACCCTCAACCTAACCCTAACCCTATCACTCATACTAACCCTAATACTCACCCTAAACCTCAACCTTACCCTCACCCTAACCCTAACCCTCACCCTCACCCTAACCCTCACCCTAAACCTTAACCTCACCCTCACCCTAACCCTAAACCTCACCATAAACCTAAACCTAACCCTAAACCTCACCCTTGCCCTCACCCTAACCCTAATTCTAACCCTAACCCTCAACCAAACCCTAACCCTCATCCTCACCCTAAACCTCACATTAACCCTAAACCTAATCCTCAATCGAGCCCTCACCCTAACCCTAACCCAAACCCTTACCCTAACCCTCACCCTAACCCTAACCCTCACCCTTATCTTAACCCTCGCCATCAGCCTAACCCTCATGTTTACCGTTACCATTACCCTCACCCTCACCCTCACCCTCACCCTCAGCGTAACTCTCACACTAAACCTAACCCTCACCCGAACCGTAACCCTACACCTTATCCTAACCCTCATCTTAACGCTAACCCTAACCCTCACCCCAACCCTCACCCTAAACCTCACCGTCACCCTAAACCTGACCCTAACCCTAATGATAAACCTAAACCTCACCAGAACCCTAACGCTTACACTCACCCTAACTCTCACCCTAATCCTAAGCCTAACTCTCAGCCTAACCCTCACCCTAACCCTAAGGATAACCCTAACCCTAACACTCACCCTAACACTCACCCTAAACCTAACCCTCACCCTAACCCTAAAACTCACCCTAATCGTCACCCTAACCCTACTCTCAACTGCACCCTCACCCTAACCCTAATGCTAACTCTAACACTCACCCTATCGCTCATGCTATCACTTACCCACACCAAAATCCTAACCCTAACCTTAAACCTCATCCTCACCCTAAACCTCACCCTAACCCTAAACCTAATCCTAACCCTCAACCTCACCCTATCCCTAAACCTAACCCTAACCCCCACCTAATCCTAAACCTAACCTTCAACGTCACCCTAACCCTCAACATCATGGGAACCCTCACCCTAAAACCTAACCCTCACCCTCACACTAACCCTAACCATCACCCTTAATGTAACCGTCAGCCTCAGCCTCACCCTCACCTTTACTCTTACCATCACGCTCATCCTAACCCTCACCTTTACCCCAAATGTCACCCTAACCCTCACCCTAACCCTAACCATATCCATCACCATAACCTTAACCCCCAACCTCACTATCACCCTCATCCTAAACCTATGCCTAAGCCTAAGCCTAACCCTCACACTCACCCTCAACCTAACCCTAATCTTAACCCTAACCCTAACCCTAAACCTCAACCTAAACCTCACCGTCACCCTAACCTTAACCCTAACACTAACCCTAACCCTAACCCTCACCCTAACCCTCCCCCTCAACCTAACTCTAACTCTAAAACTCACCCTCACCCTATCCCTAATCCTTACCTTTACCCTAAACCTCACCCTAACACTAACCCTAATTCTCACCCTCACCCTCACCTAAACCGTAACTCTAACCCTAACCCTAACATTAAAACTAATCTTAACCCTAAAACTAACCCTAACCCTAACCCTAACCTTCACCCACAGCCTCACCCTCACTGCAAATGTAACCCTAACCATAACACTTACAATAACACCAACCCTAATCCTAACCATCAACCTCACCCTAACCCTAATCCTAACCCTAACCCTCAAACTAACCCTAACCCTAAACCTCACTGTAACCCTAATCCTCATCTTAACCCTCACTATAACCCTAACCCTAACCCTCAGTCTAAACCTTAACCTCACCCTAATCCTAACACTAAGCCTAACCTAAAACTCACCCTAACCCTCACAATCAGCCTAGCCCTCACCCTAACTATAACCATAACCCTAACCCTAAACCTCACCCTCACCCTCACCCTCAAGCTAACCCTAACCCTATCCCTAATCCTAACCGTAACCCTCACCTTCACACTAACCCTCACCATAACCCTTAACCTCATTCTCACCCTCACCCTAACTGTAACCCTCACACTAAACCTAACCCTCAACCTAAACCTAAAACTACTCCTCACCCTAAACCTCACCCTAAACGTAACCCTAACCCTAAACCTCACCCTCACGCTAGCCTTCACCTTAACCCTAATTCTAACCCTAACCCTCATCCTGACCCTAAACCTCACACTAACCCTAACCCTAATCCTCAATCTAACCCTAACCCTAACCTTTACCCTAACCGTCCCCCTAAACCTAACCCTCACCCTTACCGTAACCCTCACCCTCAGCCTCAGTCTCACCTTTACTCTTACCATCACGCTCATCCTAACCCTCACCCAAACCCGAACCCTCATCCTAACCCTCACCCTACCCTAACCCTATCCATCACCATAACCTTAACCCCCACGCTCACCATCACCCTCATCCTAATACTATGCCTAAGCCTAACACTAACACTAACCCTCACCCTCACCCTAGCCCTCACCCTAACCCTAATCCTTCCCCTAACCCTCATCCTAACCCTCAACCTTCACCCTAAGCCTAATCCTCACCCCCACCACCCTCAGCCAAAACCTAGGCCTAAGCCTAACCCTAACCCTAACCCTCACACTCACCCTCACCCTAAACCTAAACCTAACACTAACCCTAAACCTCAACCTAACCATCACCCTAACCCTAACCTTAACCCTAACACAAACCCTAAGCCTAGCCCTCAACGAACCCTCCCACTCAACCTAACTCTAACTCTAAAACTCACCCTCAACCTATCCCTAATCCTAACCTTAACCCTAAACCTCACCCTAACACTAACCCTAACTCTCACCCTCACCCTCACCTAAACCTTCACTCTAACCCTAACCCTAACATTAACACTAATCTTAACCCTAAAACTAACCCTAACCCTAACCCTAACCTTCACCCTCAGCCTCACCCTCACTGCAATTATAACCCTAACCATAACACTTACAAGAACACTAACCCTAATCCTAACCATCACCCTCACCCTAACCCTAATCCTAAACCTAACCCTCACCCTAACCCTAACCCTAACCCTCATCTTAACCCTCACCCTAACCCTAACGCTAACCCTCACTCTAACGCTTAACCTCATCCTAATATTAACAATAAGCCTAACCTAAACTTCACCCTAACCATCATCCTCACCCTAACAGTAACCCAAAACCTAACCCTCAACCTAACCCTCACCCTAACCCTAACCCTAAACTTAAACTTCACCCTAACTCTAACCGTATCATTCACACTCACCCTAAACCTAACGGTAACCCTAAACCTAACCCTAATAATAATCCTGACCCTAACTCTAATCCTAACCCTGAACCAAACCCTAAACCTAACCCTAACCCAAACCCTCACCCTAAACCTCACCCTCACCCTCACAGTAACCCTAAACCTCAACCTAACCCTCACACTAAACCTAAACCTCACACTAACGCTCACTCTAACCCTCACCCTAATCCTTAACCTCACCCTAAACCTAAAGCTAACCTTCACACTAACCCTAACCCTCACCCTAAAACTAAACATACCCCTCAACCTAACCCTCATCCTAAGATTAAACCTAACCCAAACCCTCACCCTAACCCTAACCTTAACCCTAATCCTAAACCTCATACTAACCCTAACACTCACCCTCAACCTCACCCTCACCCTCACCCTAACCCTAACACTCACACTAACCCTCACCCTGACCCTAAACATAACCCTAATCCACACCCTCACCCTCATGCCAATCCTAACTCTAACCCTAAAACTAACCCTAACTGTAACCCTCACCCTCACCCTAAACCTAACCATAACCCTAACCCTAACAATAACTCTAACCCTAAATCTAATCCTAACCAAAACCCACACCCTAACCCTAACCCTAAACCTCACCCTAAACCTAACCATCCCCCTCACTGTAACCCTAACCCTAACCCTCACCCTCACCCTCACCCTAACCCTAACCCTAAACCTAATCCTAAACTCCACCCTCACCGTAACCCTCACCCTTACCCTAACCCTAACCCCAAACCTCACCCTAACCCTCACCCTCAACTTAACCCTAAACAAAACCTTAACCCTCAACCTAGCCTTCAACCTAACCCTAACCCTAACCCTCACCCTAACCCTCACACTGACCCTAATCCTCACCCTAACCCTCAAACTAACACTAACCCTCACCCTAACACTAAACCTAACCCTAACACTAACCCTCAAACTAACCCTAACCATCACCCTAACCCTAAACCTCACCCTAACCCTGACCCTCACCCTCACCATTACCCTAACCAAAACCAAAACCCTAAACCTAGCCCTCACCCTAACCCTAACCCTAATCTTCACCCTAACCCTCACACTAACCGTTACCCTTACCCTAACCCTAACCCTACCAATCACCCTAAACTTCATCTTAACACTAACCCTAAACCTAACCCTAATCCTCACCCTAACCGTAAATATAACCCTCACCTTCTCCCTCACCCTAAACTGAACTGTAAACCTCACTCTAAACCTAACTATAACCCTAACGCTAATCTTAACCCTCACACTCACCCTAACCCTAACCCTAACCCAAACCCTCAACCTCACCCTAACCCTCAGCCTCACCCTCAACCTCACCTTCTCCCTAATGCTCACCCTAACCCTAGCCCTCACCCTCACCGTAAAACTAACCCTAAACCTCACCCTCACCCTCAGCCTAAAAGTAACCCTATCTCTAATCATAACCCTAAACCTCACCCTCACCCAAACACTTACATAACCCTTATCCTCACCCTCACCCTAACCTTAACGGTAAACCTGACACTAAACCTCACCCTCACCCTAAACCTAACCCTCACCCTCATCATAACCCTAAAGTTCACCCTCAACCTAGCCCTCACCCTAACCCAAAGCCTCACCCTAAACCTCACCCTCACACCACCCTCAAACTAAACCTAACCCTAACCCTGACCCTAACCCTAGCCCTCACCCTAAAACTAATCTTCACCCTAGGTCTCACACTATCCCTAAACCTAACGCTCACCCTCACTCTCATCCTCACCCTCAGCGTAACACTAACCCTATCCCTATTCTTAAACCTAAACCTCACCCTCAACCTGACCATCACCCTAATTCTTTCCCTCACACTAATCCTAACACTAACCCTAACCTTAACTCTCACACTAAACCTAAACCTCACTCTAACCGTAACCCAACCCCTTACCCTAAACCTCACCGTAACTCTAAACCTAAACCTCACCCGAACCCTCACCCTAAACCTCAAGTCACCCTAACCCTGACCCTAACCCTAATCCTAACCCAAACCCTCACTCTAAACCTAACCCCCACCCAACCCTATCCCTCACCCTAAACCTCACCCTAATCCTAACCCTAACCCTCAGCCTAACCCACACCCTAACCCTCACCCTAACCCTAATCCTAACCTCCACCCTAACCCTAACGTTCCCCCTAACCCTAACACTAACCCTAACCCTCACGCTCACCCTCACCCTCTCCTTAATCCTAAGCCAAACCCTAACCCTCACCCTCATCCTTACCTTAACACTAAACCTAACCCTAACCCTAACTCTAAGAGTAACCTTAAACCTCACCCTCAACCTAACGCTCACCCTTACTTTATCCTCACCCTAACCCTAACCCGCACATTAACCCTAATACTCACCATAACCGTAACCTTACCCCTAACCCTAACCCTCATCCTAAATTTAACCCTAACCCTAACTCTCACCCTAAACCTCACCCTAGTAGCACCCTCAAACTAACACTTACCCTAACCCTCACCCTAACCCTAACCCTCACCCTAACCCTAACCCTCACGCTAACCCTAACCCTCACCCTAGCCCTCACCCTAACCCTAACCCTAAAACTCACACTCACCCTCAGCCTCACCATCACCCTCAGCGTAACACTAAACATAACCCAAATCCTAACCCTAAACCTCACCCTCACCCTAAGGGTCATCCTAATTCTTACCTTCACACTAAGCGTAAACCTAACCCTAACCCTAACTCTTACACTAAACCTAACCCTCACCCGAAACTTCACCCTAACCCTAATACTAACTCTAACATTCACACTAACCCTAACCCGAAACCATAACCATAACCTTTACCCTAATTCTAACACTAATCCTAACCCAAACGCTAACCCTTACCCTAACCCTAACCATAACCCTCAACGTAACCCTCAACCTAACCCTAAACCTAACCCTAACCCGAAACTGTCATCCTAACCCTAACCCTAACTCTAACACTAATCCTAACCCTCACCCTAACCCTAACCCTAACCCTAACCTTCTCTCTAAACCTAACCCTCACCCTAACCTTAACCCTACCACTCAACCTAAACCTCATCCTAACCCTAACCCTAAACCTAATCCTAATCCTAAACCTCACCCTAACCCTACCCTCACCCTCAACGTAACCATAAACATAAACATAGCCCTAAAAATAACCATAAACCTAAATTTTATCCTAACCCTCACCCTCACCCTCATCCTAACCCTAACCCTAACCCTCACCCTAAACCTAACCCTCACCCTCAGGGTAAACCTAAACCTAACCCTAACACTTACCATCACCCTATCACTAAACCTAACCCTAACCCTCACACTCACTCTAACCTTTACGCTAAACCTTACCCTCACCCTACCCCTAAACCTAACCCTCACCCTATACCTAACCCTAACCCTAAAATTAACCCTAACCCTCACCCTAACCTAAACACTACCACTCACCCTAAACCTCATCCTAAAAATGACCCTAATCCTAAACAGCACCCTAACCCTAACACTCACCCTCAACTTAACAATAAACCTAAACATAACCCTAAAAATAACCCTAACCCTAACCTTTATCCTAACCCTCACCCTCACCCTCACCCTAACCCTAACCCTAACCCTCACCGTAAACCTATACAAAAACCTAACACTTACCCTCACCCTAACATTGACCCTAACCCTAAATCTCACACTCACTCTATCCCTCACCCTAAACCTTAACCTCACCCTAACCCTCATCCTAACCCTCACCCTATCCCTAAACCTAACCCTCAAACTAACCCTAACCCTCACCCAACCCTAACCCTACCCCTCATCCTAACTCTCAACCTATCCCTAAACCTAACCCTGATACTAACCCTAACCCTATCCCTAAACCTCACCTGCACCCTAACACTCACTGAAATGCTTAAAATTACATTAAACCTAACCCTCACCCACACCCTAACCCTCAGTCTCACCCTCACCGTCAGCTTCAGCCTAAACCAAAGCCTAAACTTAACCTTATCCCAAACCCTCACACTCATCCTCACCCTAACCCTAACCTTAAGCCTCACCGTCACCCTCAACCTCACTCTAACCCTCAACCTAACCCTAACCCTCCCCTTACCCTAACACCCAACCTAACACTTACACTCAACATAACACTAAGCCTAACCATACCACTAAATCTCACACTAACCCTCATCCTAAACATCATCCTATTATTAAACCTAACCCCAAACCTCACAGTCACCCGCACACTAACCCTAACCCTAAGCCTCAAACTCACAGTAACCCTAACCTAAACCCTCAAACCAATCCTTATGCTCACCCTTACACTAACACTCACCCTCACCCTAAACATCAGCCTAAACCTAACCCTCACCCTAATGCTCAGCATAACCCTAACCCTCACCCTAACCCTAACCCTCAACTTAACCCTAACCCTCAACCTAACCCTTACCCTCACCCTAACACTAGGCCTAACCCTAACACTAACCCTCACACTAACCCTTAACCTCACCATAACCCTAACCCTCACCCTAAACCTAACCCTAACCCTCTCCCTCACCTTACCCCTCACACTAACCCTAACCCTCACCCTTACCCTTATTCTTACCCTCACCCTAATCCTCACCCTAACCCTAACCCCCACCCTAACCTAACCCTAATCTTCACCCTAGCCTTCAACCTAACCCTATTGCTAACCCTAACCCTCACCCTAACCCTAAACTTAACCCGGAACCTCACCCTAAACCTAACCCTACCCCTCATCCTAACCATCATCCTAACCCTAACTCTAAACCCTCACCCTAACCCTAAACCTAACCCTAAACCTCACCTGCACCCTGACAGTAACCCTAACTCTCATGCTAACCGTAAAACTCACCCTAACCCTAACCCTCACCGTCACCCTAATTATAACCCTAACCCTCAACCTAACCATAACCCTCATCCTCAAGCCAAACCTCACACTAACCCTAACTCTAATCCTCAATATAACACTCACCCTAACCCTAACCCGAACCCTCGAACCCTTAAACTAACCCTCACGCTAACCCTAAACCTAACCTTAACCCTAACCCTAAACCTAACACTAACCCTCACCCTATCCCTAATCCTAAATCTAACCCTAGCCCTAACCCTAAACCTAACCCTAACCCTAACACAAAGGCCATCAACCTAAGCCTAACCCTCACCCTAAGCCTAACCCTAACGCTATCCCTAACCCTAACCCTATCCTCACCCTCAGCCTAACCCTAACCCTAACCCTATCCCTCACCCTAACCATAATCCTCACCCTCACCCTCTCCCTAACTCTAATCCTAACCCTTACACTCACCCTCACCTTAACACTAATCCTAATGCTAACCCTATCACTAACACTCACCCCCACACTAAACTTCACCCTAACCCTTACCCTAACACTAACCCTAACCCTCACCCTCACCCTAAGCCTAACTCTAACCCTAAACCTCACCCTCAGCCTAACCCTAACCCTAACCCTAATCCTAAACCTCACCGTAAAACTAAACCTTACCCTAACACTTACCCTCACCCTAACACTAACACTAACCCTATCACTAACCCTCACACTAATGCTCACCATCACCCTAAACTTAAACCTCACCCTATACCGAACCCTAAACCACAACTTCACCTTAGCCCTCACCTTAACCCTAACCCTCACACTCACCCTCACCCTAACCCTAATCCTAACCCTAACCCTAACCTGAAACCTAGTCCTCAACCTAACCCTCACCCTAAACCTAACCCTAACACTAACCCTCACCCTCACCTTAGTCCTCACCCTAACCCTCACCCCAAACCTAACCCTCACACTCCCCCAAACCCGAACCTTAAACCTAACCCAAACGCTACCCCTAACATTAACACTAAACCTCACCCTAACCCTAACACTAACCCTCACAATCACCCTACCCTCAACCTAACCCTAATTGTAACCCTAAACCTCATCCTAACACTCACACTAATCCTAACACTAACTCTCACCATAACCCTAAACCTAATTCTAACCCTCAAACTAAACCAAACCGTGACCCTCACCATAACCCTAACTCTAATCCTCAACCTAACCTTAAACCTAACCTGAGCCCTAAACCTCACCCTAACCCTAAACCTAACCCTCACCCTCACCCTAACCCTAATTCAAACCCTAATCTTAACCATAACCCTCATGCTAACCCTCACCCTAACCCTAACCTTAAACCTCATCCTAAACCAAGCCCTAATCCTAACCCTCACCCTATCCCTAAACTTAACCCTAACCCAAAACCTCACCCTCACGATAGCCCTCACACTAACCCTAATCTTAAACCTAACCCTCATCCTAAGGCTCACCCTTACCCTAAACCTCACCCTCACCCTAACCCTAACCCTAACCCTAATCCTCAACCTCACCCTAAAACTAAACCTTACCCTAACACTTACCCTCACCCTAACACTAACACTAACCCTTGCACTAACCCTCACACTAATACTAACCATCACCCTAAACCTAAACCTCACCCTAACCCGAACCCTAAACCTCAACTTCACCTTAGCCCTCACCCTAACCCTAATCCTTATCCTCACACTAAACGTCACACCAAGCCTAACACTAATCCTCAATCTAACCCTCACCCTCACCCTAACCTTAACCCTTACCCTTACCCTTACCATAACCCTCACCCTCAGCCTAACCCTCACCTTTACTCTTATTGTCACCCTCATCTGAACTGTCACCCTAAACCTCACCCAAACCGTAACCCTAACCATCACCCTAACCCTAACCCTCACCCTTACCTTCAGGCTCAGCCTAACCCTAAGCCTAAGCCTAAACCTATACCTAAACCTCAAACTTACCCTAGTCCTCACCCTAACCCTAATCCTATCCCTAACCGTCATCCTAAACCTAAACCTAAACTAAACCAGCACTCTAAACCTAATCCTCACCCCCACCCTCACCCTCAGCCTAACCCTAAGCCTAACCCTAACCCTAACCCTAACCCTCACACTCACACTCACCCTAACCCTAGCCCTAACCCTAACCCTAACCCTCAACCTAATCCTAACCCTCATTCTCACTGTAACCCTAACCCTAACCCTAACCCTAAACCTGAACTTAACTGGAACTCTATCTCTCACCCTAACTCTAACCCTAACCCTCAGCCTAATGCTAACCCTGACCCTCAGCCTAACCCTAACCCTAATCCTAACCCTCCCACTCATGCTAACCTTTACCCTAATCCTGATCCTAACCCTAAGCCTAACCCTCAAATTCACCCTAACCCTCACACTAACCCTAAATCTAACAATAACCCTAACCCAAACCCTCACAATCAGCCTCACTCTAAACCTAACTCTAACCCTAAAAATCACTCTCACCCTAACCCTAACCCTAACCCTCACCCTAAACCTCATCCTCACCCTAGCCCTCACCCTCACCCTAATCCTAACCCTCACTCTAACCCTAAAACTCACCCTCACTGTAAACCTTACCGTACCCCTCACCCTAACCCTAAACTTAACCCAAAAACTAACCCTCACCCTCACCCTAACCCTAACCCTCACCCTCAGCCTCAGACTCAGCCTAAGCCTAAGCCTAAGCCTAACCCTAACACTAACCATCACACTCTCCCTAAACCTAACCTTAATCCTAATCCTAACACTAACCCTAACCCTCACCTTCACCCTATCCCTCACTTTAACCCTAACCCTAACATTAATGCTAAAACTAATCCTCAACCTCAGTCTCAACCTAACCCTAACTCTAACCCTAAATCTCACCCTCACCATAACCCAAACCCTAAACCTCACCATAACCCTAATCATAAACCTCACCCTCAACCTAGCCCTCCCCCTAACCCTAATCCTAACCCTAACCCTCATCCTAACTGTCCCCCTAAACCTAACCTTAACCCTCCCCCTAACCCTAACCCTAACCCTAACCCTAACCCTAAGCCTAAGCCTAAGCCTAAACCTATCCCTCACACTCACCCTAACCCAAACCCTAATCCTAATGCTGACACTAACCCTAACCCTCACCCTCACCTTAAACCTCACCTTAACCCTAACCCTAATATTAACCCTAAACCTAACCAAAACCCACAGCCTCACCCTAACCCTAACTCTAACCCTAAACGTCACCCTGAAACTAACCCTAACCCTAACCCTAAACGTCACCCTAACCCTAAACCTAAACTTCACCTTCACCCTAGCCCTCACCCTAACCCTAATCCTAACCCTAAACCTCATCCTAACCCTCCCGCTAAACCTAAGCACAACGCTCACCTTAAACCTAATGTTCTCACACTCAACCTCACCCTCATCATAAACCTAAAACTAACCCTAACACAAAAACTCACCTGGAGCCTAACCCTAAGCCTAACCCTAAACCTAACCCTAAACCACACACTCAACCTCAGCCTAACCCTAATCCTAATCCTAACCCTAACCCTGTCCCTCCCCCTAACTTTCAACTTCACCCTAACCCTACCACTAACTCTAACCCTAACCCTCAACCTAACCCTCACCCTAACCCTGACTCTAACCCTAAACCTCACCCTCACCCTAACGCTAACTCTAACCCTAAACCAAAACATAAACCTCACCCTAACACTAACCCTAAACCTCACCTGCACCGTAAGTGTAAATATAAACGTTACCCTAACAATCACCCTAAACCTAACCCTAGCCCTCATCCTAACCATATCCTTCACCCTAAGCCTAACCCTCACCCTAACACTTACCCTCACCCTAACCCTAATCCGAACCCTCACACTCTCCCTAACCTTTACCCTAATCTGAATCCTAACCCTAAGCCTAACTCTCAGACTCACCCTCACCACAACCCTCAACCTAACCCTTAGCTTTACCCTCACCATAACCCTTACCCTAACCCTCAACCTAATCATAAACTTAACCTGAAACCTAACCCTCACCCTAACGCTAACCCTAATGCTAACCCTAACCCTAACCCTCACCCTCACCCTCACCCTCACCTTCACACTAACCCTAACCCTAACCCTCAACCTAACCCTCATCCCAACCCTCTCTAACCCTAAACCTAACCCTCACCCTAAACCTAACTCTAAACCTAACCCAAACCCTAAATCTCACCCTAACCCTCACCCTCAACCTCACCATAACTGTAACCCTAAAACTAACCCTAAAAATAACCCTAACCCTAATCCTAACCCTCACCTTACCATAACCCTCACCCTAACTCAAACCCTCACCATAAAACTTACACTCACCCTAACAATTACCCTAACCCTAAACCTCAACCTAACCCTCATCTTCACCCTAACCCTAACACAAACCCTAATCCTAAACCTCAGCCTCCTTCTCCGCCTAACCCTATATCTGACTGTAAACCTCACCCTCACCCTAACCCTAAATTTAACCCTAAACACCACCCTAACCCTAACCCTAATCCACAACCGCACCCTCAATTTCATCATAACTATAACCCTAACCCTAAAAATAAAACTAACCCTAACCCTAACCATCAACTTAAACCTAATCCTCACCTCCACAATCGCCCTCAGGCTAAACCTTAGGTTAAGCCTAACCCTCACCCTAACCCTCACACTCAACCTCACCCTAACCCTAAACCTAACCCTAACCCTATCCCTAAACCTCAACCTAACCCTCATCCTCACCCTAACCGTAACACTAACCCTAACCCTAAACCTCACCCTAACCATCCCCCTAACCCTAACTCTAACCCTAAACCTCACCCTTACCTAACCCTAACCCTAACCCTAAACCTCACCCTAACCCTAACCCTCACCCTCACCCTCCACCTCAACGTAACTCTAACCCTAACCTTAACAATTACACTAATCCTAAACCTAACACTAACCCTAACCCTAACTATAACCCTCACCCTCAGCCTGACCCTCACCGCAATCTTAACCCTAACCGTAACACTAACAATAACCCTAACCCTAAACCTAACCCTAATTCTCACCCCCACCCTCATCCTCAGCCTAACCCTAAGCCTAACCTTAACCCTAACCCTAACCCTCACCATAAAGCTAACCCTAACCCTAACCCTACAACTAACCCTAAACCTAAACTTAACCATAACACTAAACCTAACCCTAATCCTCAGCTTCACCCTCACCCTAACCCAAACCCTAATTCGAACTCTCACCCTAATCCTAAGCCTAACCATAACCCTAACCTTAACCTTCACACTCACTATACCCTAACCCTAATCCTAAACCTAACCATATCCCTAAACATAACCCTTACCGTAACCCTCACTATAGCCCTCACCCTAACCCTAATCCTAACCCTAAACCTCATCCTAACACTCACACTAACCCTAACCCTAACCTTTACCCTCATGCTCGGCCTAAGCTTAAGCCTAAGAATAAGCCAAACCGTACACCTGACATTCACCCTAACCCTAACCCTAACACTAACCCTAATTCTAAACCTAAACCTCACTCTCAACCTAACCCTAACTCTAACCCTAAACCTAAACCTAAACCTCATCCTAACCCTAACCCTAACCTTCACCCTCACCCTCACCGTAACCCTCACCCTAACACTAACCCTCACCCTAACACTTACCCTCACCCTAACCCAAACACTAACACTAAGAGTGACCCTCACACTAAGCTAACCAATACCCTAAACAAAAACCTAAACCTAACCCTAACCCTCACCCTCACCCTAGCCCTCACCCTAACCCTAAACCTCATCCTCACCCTAAACCTCACCCTAACACTAACCCTCATCCTCATGCTTGGCCTAAGCCTAACCCTAAGCCTAAGCCTAACCGTAAACCTGACCCTCACCCTAACCCTAACCCTAACACTAACCCGAACTCTAAACCTAACCCTCACCCTCACCCTCACCCTCACCCTCAGCATAAACCTAAGGCTAACCCTAACCCTAACACTAACACTCAACACTGACCCTAACACTAACCCTAAACCTAATCCTAACCCTAACACTAACCCTCACCCTCACCCTAACCCTAACACTAAAACTAAGCCTAACCCTCACCCTCAGCCTCACCCTAAAACTAATTCTAACCCTAAACCTCACCCTCACCCTAACCCTAACGCTAAACCTAAACCTAACCCTAACCCTAACCTAACCCTCCCCCTAACTCTCACCCTAACCCTAACACTAACAGTAAACCTAACCCTAACACTAAACCTCACCCTAAACCTAACCCTAACACTCACCCTAAACCAAACCCTCAACCTCACCCTCAGCCTAACCCTAATCCTAACCCTAACCCTAAACATAACACTCACACTAACCCTACCCCTAACCCTAATCCTAATCCTAACCCTAACCCTATCCCTGAGCCTCACCCTAACCCTCACCCTAACCCTAACCCTAACACTAAACCTCACCCTAACCCTCACCTTCAACCTCACCCTCAGCCTAACCCTAAGACTAACCCTAAACCTAACCCTAACACACACACTCACACTTACCCTAACCCAATCCTATCCCTAACCCTAACCTTAGCCCTAACCCTCCCCCTGACTCTCACCCTCACCCTAACCCTAACACTAAGCCTAACCCTAACCCTCAACCTAACCCTCACCTTAACCTTAATTCTAACCCTAAATCTCACCCTCACGCTAACCCTAACTCTAACCCTAAACCTCACCCTAACCCTAACCCTAAACCTCACCCTCACCCTAACCCTAACCCTAAGCCTAATGCTAAATGTAACCCTAAACCTAAACCTTACCCTAACACTTACCCTCACCCTAACGCTAACACTAACCCTCTCATTAACGCTAACCATCACCCTAAACCTAAACTACACCCTAACCCTAACCCTAAACCTCAACTTCACCCTGGCCCTCCTTCTAACCCTAAACCTCACCCTGACAATAAACCTCACACTAACCCTAACACTAATCCTCAATCTAAACATCACACTCACCCTAAACCTAAACGGAACCCTCACCCTTACCATAACCCTCACCCTCAGCCTAACCCTCACCTTTACTCTTACTGTCACCCTCATCCGAACTCTCACCTTAAACCAAACACTCACCCTAAACCTCACCCTAACCATTACCCTAACCATCACCCTAACCCTAAACCGCACCCTCAACTTCAGCCTCAGCCTAACCCTAAGCCTAAGCCTAAACCTATCCCTAATCCACACACTCACCCTAGCCCTCACCCTAACCCTAATCCTAACCCTAACCCTCATCCTAACACTTAACCTAATGATAACCTGAACCATCACTCTAAACCTAATCCTTATCCCCACCCTCACCCTCAGCCTAACCCTAAGCCAAAGACCAACCCTAACCCTCATCCTCACACTCACCCTCAACTTAAACCTAACCCTAAACCTAACCCTAACCCTCAGAGTAACCCTCACCCAGCGCTCACCCTAACCCTAATCCTAAACGTAAATCTCATTCTAACCCTCACCTTAACCCTAACCCTAACCCTCACAATAGCCCTAACCCTAACACTCAGCCTAACTCTAACCCTCACCCTCACCCTCACCCTCAGCAAAACCCTAACCCTAATCCTAACCCTCAAACTCACCCTAACCCTTATCCTAATCCTAATCCTAACCCTAAGCCTAACTCTCAACCTCAACCTAACCCTCACCCTAACCCTAAATCTAACACTAACCCTAACCCAAAACCTCATCATCAGCCTCAAAATAACCCTAACTCTAACCCTAAATCTCACTGTCACCATAATCCTAATCCTAACCATAAACCTCACCCAAACCCTAACCCTAACCCTAAACCTCATCCTGACCCTAGCCCTCACCCTAAACCTAATCCTAACCCTAACACTCATCCTAACCCTCACCCTAACACTAACCCTAACCCTAACCCTCACCCTCACCGTAACCCTTACCTTACACCTCACCCTAACCCTAAAGTTAACACAAACCCTAAATGTCACCCTAACCGTAACCCTAACCTTCACCCTAAGCCTAACCTTCAACCTCAACCTCAGCCTCAGCCTAAGCCTAACCCTCACCCAAACCCTAACCATATATCTCGCCCTCACCCTAGCCCTAACCTTAACACTCACCCTAACCCTAACCCTAACCCTCACCCTCAACCTAACCCTCACCTTAACCCTAACCATAACATTAAACCTAAACCTAACTCACACCCTCAGCCTCAGTGTAACCCTAACTCAAACCCTAAACGTCACCCTGACCATAACTCTAACCCTAACCCTAAACGTCACCCTAACCCTAAACCTAAACCTCACCCTCACCCTACTCCTCATCCTAACGCTAATCCTAACGCTAAACCTCAGCCTAACCCTCCCCTAAACGTAAGCATAACCCTCACCTTAACCCTAACATTCTCACCCTCAACCTCACACTCAACCTAAACCTAAGCCTAAACCTAAAGCTAACCCTAACACACACACTCACCCTCAGAATAACCCTAAGCCTAACCCTAAACCTAACGCTATGCCTCCCCCTAATTCTCACCGTAACCCTAACCCTAAAACTAACCCTAAAACTAACCCTCAACCTAACCCTCACCCTAACCCTGACTCTAACCCTAAACCTCACCCTCACCCTAACCCTAACTCTAACCCTAACCCAAACCCTAAACCTCACCCTAAACCTAACCCTAACCCTCACCCTCACCTTAACCGTAAATATAAAACTTACCCTAACAATAACACTAACCCGAACCCTAACAATAACCCTAAATCTAACCCTAACCCTCATCCTAACCATATCCATCAACCTAAACCTAACCCTCACCCTAACACTTACCCTCACCCTAACCCTAACCCTAACCCTCATACTCACCCTAAACCTTACCCTAATCCTAATCCTAACACTAAGCCTAACCCTCACAATCACCCTAACACTCTCCCTAACCCTAACTCAAACATTAAGCCTAACCCTAACCCTCACCCTCAGACTCACCCTAACCCTAACTCTAATCCTAAACCTCACCCTCACCCTTAACCTAACACTAACCATAACCCTAACCCTAACCCTAAACCTCACACTATCCCTCAACCTAACACTAACCCTAACCATAACACTAAACCTAACCCTAACCCTCAACCTAATCCTAATCCTCATCCTAACCCTAACACTAACCCTAAACCTCACCCTCACCCTAACCCTAACTCTAACCCTAACCCTAAACATAAACCTAACCCTCACCCTAACCCTAACCCTCTCACTCTCTCCCTAACCGTCACCCTAATCCTAACCCTAACAATAACCCTCACCCTAACCCTCATTCTAACCATAACACTCACTCTAAACCTAACCCTCACCCTAATACTTAAACTCACCCTAACACTAAACCTAACCCTAAGACTAGCACTCACACTAACCCTAACACTCATCCTCAACCTAAACTTCACACTAACCCTAAAACTAATCCTCAATATAAAACTCACCCTCACCTTAACGCTAACCCTAACTCTCACCCTATCCCTAACCCTCACCCTTACCTTAATCCCCACTATCAGCCTAAGTCTCACCATTAACCTTACCGTCACAATCACCCTAAACCTCACCCTAAGCCTAACCCTCATCCTAACCCTCACCCTGATTGTAACCCTAAGCCTAACCCTAACCCTGACCCTCACCCTCACCATAGACATCACCCTAACCCTAATCCTAACCCTAACCCTAATCCTAACTCTAAACCTAACCCTAACCTTAACCATCACCCTTAACCTAATCCTCAACCCCACCCTCACCCTCACCCTAACCCTAAGCCTAAAACTAATCCTAAACCTAATCCTCACACTCAGCCTCACCATAACCCTAATCCTAAACCCAACCCTAACACTAACCCTAAACCTCAACCTAAACCTCACCATAACCCTAACCCTAACACTAACCCTAAACCTAACACTTGCCCTAACCCTCCCCCTAACACTAACTCTATCCCTAAACCTCACCCTCACCCTAACCCTCACCCTAAACCTAACCCTAACCCTTACCCTCACCCTCACCATAACTCTAACCCTAACCCTAACAATAATACTAACCCTAATCCTCACTCTAACCCTAACCCTAACTTAAACCCTCACCCTAACCGTAACCCTAACCCTCACCGTCAGCCTCACCTTAACCCTAACCCAAAACCTCACCGTCAGCCTCACCCTAACCGTAAACTTAACCTTAACCATAACACTAACAATAACCCTAACCCTAACCCTAACCCTAACCCTCAGCCTCACCTTAGCCCTCACCCTAACCCTAATTCTAACTCTAACCCTTACCTTAACCCTAACCCTCATCCTCACCCTAAACCTCACACAAAACCCAACCCTGATCCACAATCTAACCCTAACCCTAACCCTATCCCTCACCTTAACCCTTACCCTAACCCTCACCCTAATCCTAACTCTCACCCTTAGGAGAACACTCACCCTCAGCCTAAGCCTCACGTGTATTCTTACCGTCACACTCACCCTAACCCTCACCCTAACCCTAACCCTCATCCTAACACTCAGCCTAAACCTAACCCTATCCATCACCCTAACTCAAACCCTCACCCCCACCTTCATCCTCAGCCTAACACTAAGCCTAAGCCTAACAATAACACTAACGCTCACCCTCAACCTAGTCCTCACCCTAAACATAATCCTAACCCTAAGCCTCATCCTAACCCTCACCCTAACCCTAACCCTAAGCATCATCCAAAACCTATTCCTCACCCCCGCCATCACCCTCAGCCTAACCGTAAGACTAAGCGTAACCCTAAAGAAAAACCTCAACCTCAGGCTAACCCTCACCACAAACTAAACCCAAACCATAACACTAAAAATAACCCTAATTTTAACCCTAACCCATACTTAACCCTCACCCCCACCCTCACCCTCAGCCTAAACCTACCCCTAAACCTAGCCGTAAAACTAACCCTGATCCTCACCCTCACCCTCACCCTAACCCAAAACCTAACCCTAATCTTCACCAAAACCCTAAGCCTAACCCTAACCCTAACCGTAACTCTCACACTCACCCTCAACCTAACCCTAATCCTAAAGCTAACCCTATCCCTAAACCTAACCCTCAGCCTTACCCTCACCCTAGCTCTCACCCTAACCCTAATCCTAACACTAAACCATAATGCTCACCCTTACCCTAACCTTAACCCTCACCCTAACCCTAACCCTAATCCTCACCCTCATGCTGGGCCTAAGCCTAAGCCTAAGCCAAAGCCTAATCCTCACCCTAATGTTAACCTTAACACTAAACCTAACTCCAACCCTAAACCTCACCCTCAACCTAACCCTAACTCTAAGCCTAACCCTAAACCTAAACCTCATCGTAACACCAACCCTAACCCTCACCCTTACCCTCACCGTCACCGTAACCCTAACCCTAACTCTAACAATAACCCTAACCCTAACCCTAAACCTCTCCCTAACCATAACTCTCACCCTAACACTAACCCTAACCCTAACTCTAAACCTCACACTAACACTAACCATCACCCAAACCCTAAATCTCACCCTAACACTAAGCCTCACCCTAACACTAACACTAAACCTCACCGTAACCTTAACCCTCATACTCACCATCAACGTAAATGTACCCCTAACCTTAACACTAACCATAAGACTCACCCTAAACCTAACCCTCAACCTAACACTTAACCTCACCCTAACACTAACCCTAAACCTAACACTAACCTTCACACTAATCGTAAACCTCACCCTAATCCTAATCCTCACCCTACCCATAAACCTAACCCTAAACCTCACTCTCACCCTAGCCCTCACGGTAACCCTAATTTCTCATCCTCACCCTAAACCTCACACTAACCCTAAATCTAATCCTCAATCTAACCCTCACCCTAACCTTAACGAGAACCCTTACCCGAAGCCTAATCCTAACCCTAACCCTCACATTTATCTTAACCCTCACCCTCAGCCTAACCCTCACCTTTACACTTATTATCACCCTCACCCTAAACCTCAACCTAAACCTAACCCTCAACCTAACCCTCAACCTAACCCTAATCCGAACCATCACCCTAAAACTAATCCTCACCCCCATCCTCACCCTCAGTCTAAGCCTAACCGGAACCCTAACTCTCACACTCACCCTCACCCTAACCTTAATCCTAACTCTAACCCTAACCCTAACAATAAACCTCAACCTAACACTCACCCTAACCGTAACCCTAAAACTAACCCTAAAACTGACCCTCAACCTAACCCTAACCCTAACCCTAACTCTAAACCTATAACTCACCCTCACCCTAACCTAATCCTAACCCTAAACCTCACCCTAAATCTAACCTAACCCTCACCCTCACCCTTATTGTAACTCTAAACCTAACCCTGCCCCTACAACTAATCCTAGCACTCAACCCCACCCTAACCCTAGTCCTAACCATAACCCTCACCCTATCTCTAACGGTCACCCTCACTGTAATCCTAACGCTCATCCTAACCCTCACCCTAACCTAACCCTAAACCTCACCCTAACACTAAACCTAATCCCCACTCTCACCCTAGCCCTCACCCTAACCCTAATCCTAACCCTAATCCTAACCCTGATCCTCATTCGATCCCTCACCTTAACCCTAACCCTAACCCTCACCCTAACCCAAACGCTAACCCTAACCCTCAACCTAACGCTAACCCTAACCCTCACCAAAGCCCTTACCCTAACCCTCAGCATAACCCTAAACTTAACCCGAAACCTAACCCTCATCCTATACCTAAACCTCACCCTCAACCTCACCCTCAGCCTAACCCTAAGCCTAACCCTAAACCTAACCCTAACACACACACTCACCCTCACCCTAACCCTAATGCTAACCCTAACCCTAACCCTAACTCTCCCCCTAACTCTCACCATAACCCTAACCCTAACACGAACCCTAACACTAACTCTCAACCTAACCTTCACCCTAACCCTAACTCTAATCCAAAATCTCACCCTCACCCTAAAACTAACCCTAACCCTAACCAAAACCCTAAATCTCACCCAAACCCTAACACTAACACTAACCCTCAACCTAACACTCACCCTAACCCTAACTATATCCCACAACCTCACCCTCACCCTAAACCTAACTCTAACCCTAACCCAAACCCTAAACCTCACCCTAAACCTAACCCTATCCCTCACCCTAACTATAAACCCTCACCCTAACCTAAACCCTCACCCTAACAATTACCCTGACCTTAACACTAATCCGAACGCTAACACTAACCATCACACTAACGCTAACCCGAACCCTAAAACTCATACAAACCCTCCCCTTCACCCTAACCCTAACACTAACCCTCACCCTAACCCTCACCCTAACCCTCCCCCTAACCCTATATCTTACCCTAAACCTCACCCTCACCCTAACCCTAAACCTAAACTTAACCCTAAAGCCCACCCTAAAACTAACCCTAACCCTAACCCACACCCTCACCCTAAACGGAATTCTAAACCTCATCCTAACCCTCCCCCTAACCCTAACTCTAAACCTAAACCACACCCTCACCCTAACCCTAACCCTAAAACTCACCCTAAACCTCACCCTAACCCTAACCCTCACCCCCAACCTAAAACTCACCGTAACTCTAACCCTAACCGGAACAATAACACTAAACCTAACCCTAACCTTAACCATAACCCTCACCCTCAGCCTCACCCTCACCACAAACTTTACCCTAACCATAACACTAACAATAACCCTAAACCTAAACCTAACCCTAATCCTCACGCCCACCCTCACCCTCAGCTTAACCCTAAGCATAAACCTAAGCCTAAACCTAAGCCTCACCATAACCCTAAACCTAACCCTAACCCAAACCCTAACTCTAACACTAAACCTCACTTTAAGGCTAACTCTAACCCTAACCCTAACCCTAACCCATACCCTAACACTAACCCTCACACTTACCCTCTACCTCAGCCTAACCCTAAGCGACAACCTAACCCTAACCCTAACCCTCACATTCACCCTCAGCCTAACACTAATCCTAAACCTAACCCTATCCCTAACCCTAACCCTCAGCCTAACACTCACCCTAAACCTAACACTAACACTAACCCTAAACCTAACCCTCTCCCTAACCCTCACCCTAAACATATATCTAACCCTAAACCTCAAACTCACCCTGACCCTAACACTAAAACTAAATCTAAACCTCACCCTAACCCTAAGCGTAACCCTCAACCTCACCCTAGCCCTCACCCTAACCCCAATCCTAAACGTAACCCTCATCCTAACCCTCACCACAACCCTAACCCTAACCCTCACCCTAAAGCACACCCTCACCCTAACCCTCAGCCTAACTCTAAGCCTAACCCTAAACCTAACCCTAACCCACACACTTACCCTCACCCTAAACCTAATCCTAACCATAAACCTAACGGTTACTCTCACCCTAAACTCAACGTAACCCTAAACCTAAAACTATCCCTAACCCTAAACCTCATCCTAACCCTCACCCTAACCCTAACTCTAACCCTAAACCTCACCCTCACTCTAACTCAAACCCTCACCCTAACCCTAAACCTCACCCTAACCCTAACCCTCAACTTCACCTTCACTGTAACCCTAACCCTAAACCTAACAATAATATTAAAGCTAACCCTAATCCTCACCCTAACCATAACACTCACCCTAAGCCTAACCCTCACCCTAACACTTACCCTCAAATTTACCCTTACCCTAACTCTAACACTAACCCTCACAATAACCCTAACTCTCACCGTAACACTAAACCTCACCCTAACCCTAACCCTAACCATCATCCTCACACTAAGCCTCACACTAACCCTAAACCTAATCCTCAATCTAACACTTACCATCAATCTAACCCTCACCCGAACCCTTACACTAACCCTCACCCTGATCCTAACTCTCACTCTTTGGGGAAAACTCACCCTCAGCCTAAACCTCACCTTTACTGTTACCGTCATGCTCACCCTAACCCTCACCCTAACCGAACACTCATCGTAACACTCAGCCTAACCCTAACGCTATCCATAATCCTAACCCTATCCCTCACCCTCACCCTCAGCCTAACCCTAGGACTAAGCCTAACCCTAACCCTAACCCTCACCCTCACCCTAGCCCTCACCCTAAACCTAATCTTAAGCCTAAATCTCATCCTAACCCTCACCCTAACCATAACCCTAACCATAACCCAAAACCTATTCCTCACCCCCACCCTCACCCTCAGCCTAAACCTAAGCCTAAGCCTAAACCTAACCCTAAACCTCACCCTCACCCTAGACCCCACCCTAAATCTAAGCATAACCATAACCCTCATCCTAACCCTCACCCTAACCCTAACCCTAAACCTCACCCTAACCTAACCCTAACCGTAACCCTCAACCTAACCCTAACACTCACCCTCACCTAACCCTAACCATAACCCTCACCCTAATCCTAAACCTAAACCGAACCCTCAACCTCACCCTAAACCTAACCCTAAACTTCACCCTCACCCTAGATCTCACCTTAAACCTAATCCTAACCCTATACCTCATCCTAAACCTCACCCTAACCCTTACCCTAACCCTCAACCTAAACCTAACCCTCAACCTCACCTTCAGCCTAACCCTAACCCTAACACTAACCCTCACACTCACACTCACACTCACCCTAACCCTAAGCCTAAATCTATCCTTATCCCTAACCATAAACCTCACCCTAACCCTCACCCTAAACCTAACTCTAAACCTTACCTTCACCCTAGCCATCACCCAAAACTTAATCCTAACTCTAACCCTCATCCTAACCCTCACCCTAACCCTAACCCTAACCATCACCCTAACCCTAACCCTCAGCCTCAACCTCACCCTCAGCCTAACCTTAAGCCTAAACCTAAACCTAACCCTAAACCACACACTCACCCTCATCCTAACCCTAATCCTAATTCTAACCCTAACAATAACCCTAAACCTAACGCTAACCCTCACCCTAAACATAACCCTAACCCAAAACCAAACCTCCACCCTAACACTTACCCTCACCCTAACACTAACCCTAACTCTAACACTAACCCTCACACTAACACTAACCCTCACAGTAACCCTAACCCTCAACCTAACCTTAACTCTAACCCTCACCGAAACCTCACCCTCACCCTGGCCCTCACTCTAACCCTAATTCTAACCCTAACCCTCAACCTAACCCTAACCCTCAACCTAACCCTAAACCTCACACTAACCCTAACCCTAATTCTCAATCTAACCCTCACCCTAACTGTAACCCGAACCCTTAACCTAAAACTCACCCTAACCCTAACCCTCACCCTTAACTTAACCCTCACCCTCAGCCTAACCCTCAACTTTACCCTTACCATCACTCTCACCCTAACCCTCAACCTTATCCTAACCCTCACCCAAACCCTCACCCTAACCCTAACCCTAAACCTTACCCTCACCCTCAGCTTAACACTAATCCTATCAATATTCCTAACCCTAAACCTCACCCTCACCCTAACAGTCAGCTAATTCTTTCCCTCACACTAATCCTAACCCTAACCATAACCCTAACCCTAACTCTCACACTAAACCAAACCCTCACCCTAACCGTAACCCTACACCTTACCCTAACTCTCAACTTAACCCTAACTCTAAACCTCACCCTAACCCTCACCCTAAACCTAAACGTCACCCTAAATCTGACCCTAACCATAATAACAACCCTAACCCTCACCCGAATCCTAACCCTCACCCTCACCCTAATCTCACCCTAACCCTCACCCTAATCCTAACCCTAAACCTCAGGCTAACCCTCACCCTACCCTGACCATAACCCTAACCCTAACCCTCACCCTAATCCAAACCCTAACCCTAACCCTCACCCTCACCCTAACCCTCATCCTAACACTTAAACTCATCCTCACCCTAAACCTCACACTTAATCAAACCCTCACCGTAACTTTAACCCTAACTGTCACCCTCACCATCACCATCATGCTAAGCCTAACCCTAAACCTCACCGTAACCATAAAACTCACCCTAATCCTCAGCTTAACCCTCACCCTAACCCTAATGCTAAGTGTAACACACACCCAAACCGTCATGCTATCAATTACCCACACTACAAGCCTAACACTAACCTTAACCCTCACCATTACCCTACACCTCAGCCTAACCCTAAACAATCCTAACCCCCTCACCCTAACCCTAAACCTAACACTAACCCTCACCTAACCCTAACCCTAACCTTCTACCTCACCCTCACCCTCACCATCACCCGAACCCTCACCCTAACCCTAACGCTCACCCACAACCTAAACCTCAAGCTCACCCTTACCCTAACCCTCAACTAATCCTCACCCTAACCCTAAGGATTACCTAACCAACACCCTCACCCTCACCTTCACCCTAACCCTCACCCTCACACTAGACCTCACCCTAACCATAACCCTAACACTAAACCTCAACCTTACCCTCACCATCAACCTCAGCCTATCCCTAACCGTATCCCTAATCCTAACCCAAACCCTCCCCCTCACCCCAACCCTCATCATAACGCTTACCCTCACCCTCACTCTCACCCTAACCATAACCCTCACACTAACCCTAACCCTCCCCCTTACCATAAACCAAAACCTAAACCTATCCCTCACCCTAACCCTAAGCCTAACCCTAACCCTAACCCTAAACCTCACACTCACACTCAACCTAAACCTAATCCTCAACCTAAACCTAACCCTCACATTAACCCTCACCCAGTGCTCAACCTAACTCTAATCCTAACCCTAAACCTCATTCTAACCCTCACCTTAACCCTAACCCTAACCCTGACAATAACCCTAACCCTAACCCTCAGCCTAACCCTATCCCTCACCCTCACCCTCACGCTCAGCCTAACCCTAACCCTTATCCTAACCCTCACACTCACCCTAACCCTTACCCTAATCCGAATCCTAACCCTAAGCCTAACCATCACCCTCAACCTAACCCTCACCCTAACCCTAAAACTAACACTAACCCTAACCCAAACCCTCACAATCAGCCTCACCCTAATACCAATTCTAACCATGAACCTCACTCTCACCCTATCCCTAACCCTAAACCTAAACCTCACACTAACCCTAAACCTAACCCTAAACCTCATCCTCAACCTAGCCCTCACCTTAACCCTAATGCTAACCCTAACCCTCATCCTACCCTCACCCTAACACTAACACTATCACTAAACCTCACCCGCACTTTAACCCTTACCGTACACCTCACCTTAACCCTAAACATAACACAAACCTTAACTCTCACCCTATCCCTAACACTAATCCTCACCCAAAGCCTAACCCTCACCCTGAAACTCAGCCTCAGCCTAAGCCTAAGCCTAAGCCTACCCATAACACTAACCCTCATCCTAATCCTAAACCTAACCCTCACCCTCACCCTATCACTCACCATAACCCTAACCCTAACACTAACCCTAAACTTAACCCTCACCCTCAGCCTCACCCTAACTGTAACTCTAACCCTAAATCTCAACCTCACCCTAACCCTAATCATAAACCTCACCCTAACCATAACCATAAACCTCACCCTAACCCTAGCCCTCCCCCTAACCCTAATCCTAAACCTAACCCGCATCCTAACCCTCCCCCTAAAGCTAACCTTAACACTCACCCTAACCCTAACCCTCACACTCAACCTTACCCTCAGAATAATCCTAAGCCTAACCCTAACCCTAACCCTCACACTCACCCTAACCCTAACCCTAATCCTAAAGCTGACCCTAACCCTAACCCTCAACCTCACCCTAAACCTCACCTTAACCCTAACCCTAACATTAAACCTAAACCTAACCCGCACCCTCAGCCTGACCGTAACCCTAACTCTAAACCTAAAATTCACCCTGACCCTAACACTAACCCTAACCCTAAACCTCACCCTAACCCTAAAGCTAAACCTCACCCTCACCCTAGCCCTCACCCTAACCCTAATCCTAACCCTAAACCTCACCCTCACACTAAACCTAACTCGAACCCTAACCCAAAACCTAAACCTCACCCTCACCCTAACCCTAACCCTCAACCTCACCATAACTGTAACCCTAAACCTAAACCTAACAATAACCCTAACCCTAATCCTAACCCTCACCCTAACAATAACAATCACCCTAACCCAACCCTCACCATAACACTTACCCTCACCATAACACTAACCCTAACCCTAAAGCTAACCCTCACACTAACCCTAACACTAACCCTAACATTAAACCTCAAACTAACACTCACCCTCTCCCTAACCCTAACGCTAACACTAACTCTAAACCTAAAACTCACCCTCACCCTCACCCTCAGCCTAAACCTAAGGCTAACATTAAACTTAACACAAACCCTCACATTCAACTTTACCCTCACCCTAACCCTAACCCTAAACCTAACACTCACACTCACCCTAACCGTCACCCTCACCCTCACCCTCAGCCTAACCCTAAGCCTAACCCTAACCCTCACACTAACCTAACCCTAACCCTAATTCTAATCAAACCCTAATCCTATCCCTCACCCTCACCCTAACCCTCACTCTAACCCTAAACCTAACCCTAACACTAAACCTAAATCTAACCCTCAACTTCAACCTCACCGTCAGCCTAACCCTAAGCCTAACCCTAAACCTAACATTCACCCTAACTCTAACTCTAACCCTAAACCTCACCCTCACCCTAATCCTAACCCTAAGCCTAATGCTAAACCTCACCCTAAACCTAAACCTCACCCTAACCCTAACCGTCACCCTCAACTTCACCCTGGCCCTAAACCTATCACTCACCCTCGCACATTCGCTAACCCTAATCCTAACCCTAATGCTCACCCTATCCCTAACTCTAAACCTAACCCTAACCCAACCCTCACCCTAACACTAACCCTCACCCTACCCCTACTCCTAAACCTCACCCTAACCCTAACCCTCATCCTAACCCTAACTCTAACCCTAAACCTCACACTCGCCCTAAACCTAACCCTAAACATAACCCTAAACCTCACCCTAACCCTAACCCTGAACCTCACCTCACCCTCAGCCTAAACCTAAACCTCACCCTCACACTAGCCCTCACCCTAACCCTAACCCTAATACTAATTCTCACCCTAACCATAACACTCACCGTAAACCTAACACTCACACTAACCCTAACACTAACCCACACACTCACACTCACACTAACCCTAACCCTATACTTCCCCCTCACCCTAAACCAAACCCTAACTCTAAGCCTCACCCTAACCCTACGCCTAACCCTAACCCTAAACCTAATTCTCCCCCAAACTCTCACGGTAACCCTAACCCTAACACTAACCCTCAACCTAAACCTCACCCTAACCCTAACTCTAACCCAAAACCTCACCCTAAACCTAAACCTAACCCTAACCCTAACCCAAACCCTAAACCTCACCCAAACCCTAACCCTAACACTAACCCTCAACCTAACACTCACCCTAACCCTAACTATATCCCAAAACCTCACTCTCACCCTACACCTAACTCTAACCCTAACCCAAACACTAAACTTCACCCTAACCCTAACCCTAACCCTTACTCTAACCATAAACCTTCACCCTAACCTAAACCCTCACCCTAACACTTACTCTGACCCTAACACTAATCCTAACCCTAACACTAACCCTCATACTAACCCTAACCGAACCCTAAAACTCAAACTAACCCTCAAACTCACCCTAACCCTAACACTAACCCTCACTCTACCCCTCCCCCTAACCCTCCCCCTATCCCTATATCTAACCCTAAACCTCACCCTCACCCTAACCCTAACCCTAACCTTAACCCTAAAGCCCACCCTAACCCTAACCCTAACCCACACCCTCACCCTCAACGGAATTCTAACCCTAACCCTAACAATAACACTAACCCTAAACCTAACCATCACCCTAACCCTAAACCTCACCCCAACACTCCCCCTCAGCCTAACCCTAAGCCTAAGGCTAACCCTCACCCTAACCCTTACACTCACCCTCACCATAACCCTAATCCTAACCCTAAACCTATCCAAAAACCTCATCCTAACCCTCACCCTCACCCTAACCCTAACGCTAATCCTAACCCTAAACCTCACCCTAACCTTCACACTAACCCTAACTCTAAATGTAAACCTCACGCTCATCCTAACCCTAACCCTAAACCTCACCCTAAACCTCACCCTAACACTAACCCTCACCCCCAACCTCAAAATCACCGTAACTCTAACCCTAACCGTAACAATAACACTAACCCTAACCCTAACCCTAACCTTAACCATAACCCTCACCCTCAGACTCACCCTCACTGCAAACTTTACCCTAGACCATAACACTAACAATGACCCTAAACCTAACCCTAACCCTAATCCTCAACCCCACGCTCACCCTCAGCCTAACCCTAAGTGTAAACCTAAGCCTAAACCTAAGCCTCACCATAACCCTAAACCTAACCCTCACCCAAACCCTAACCCTAACACTAAACCTCACTTTACGGCTAACTCTAACCGTAACCCTAAACCTAACCCGCACCCTAACCCTAACCCCCACACTTACCACTTACTTCAGCCTAAACCTTACCCTAACCCTAACCCTCACACTCACCCTCAGCCTAACCCTAATCCTAAACCTAACCCCAATCCTAAACCTAACCCTGATCCTAACCCTCACCCTAACCCTAACCCTAACCCTCACCCTAAACCAAACCCTCACCCTAACCCTCAGCCTAACCCAAAGCCTAACCCTAAACCTAACCCTAACCCACACACTTACCCTCACCCTAACCCTAATC
The DNA here is from genome assembly GCF_024711535.1 of Dipodomys merriami. Lineage (NCBI taxonomy): Eukaryota > Metazoa > Chordata > Mammalia > Rodentia > Heteromyidae > Dipodomys > Dipodomys merriami. The sequence continues at coordinate 651,174 of NW_027203627.1, read as the reverse complement.
CTAACCATAAACCTAACCATTACGCTCACCCTAACCTCACTCTAACCCTAAACCTAAAACTATCCCTAACCCTAAACCTCAGCCTAAAACTCACCCTAACCCTAACTCTAACCCTAAACCTCACCCTCACCCTAACCCTAACTCAAACTCTAATCCTAAACCTAAACCTCACCCTAACCCTAACCCTCACCCTCACCCTCACTGTAACCCTAACCCTAAACCTAACAATAACCCTAAACCTAACCCTAACCCTCACCCTAACCATAACACTCACACTAACCCTAAACCTAACCCTAACACTTACCCTAACCTTTACCCTAACCCTAACTCTAACACTAACCCTCACAGTAACCCTAACTCTCAACCTAACCCTAAACCCCACCCTAACCCTAACCCTAAACCTCACACTCACCCTAGACCTCACTCTAACCCTAATTCTAACCATAACCCTCACCCTAACCCTCACCATCATCCTCACACTAAGCCTGACACTAACCCTAAACCTAATACTCAATCTAACCCTCACCATCACCCTAAACCTCACCCTAACCCTTACACTAACCCTAACACTAATCCTAACTCTCACCCTTAGCGGAACACTCACCCTCAGCCTAAACCTCACCTTTACTGTTACCGTCATGCTTACCCTAACCTTCATCCTAACCCTAACACTCATCCTAACACTCAGCCTAACCCTAACGCTATCCATAACCCTAAACCTATCCCTCACCCTCACCATCAGCCTAAGCCTAAGCCTAATCCTAACCCTCACCCTAACCCTCACCCTCACCCTAGCCCTCAGCCTAAACCTTATCCTAACCCTTACTCTCATCCTAACCCTCACCCTAACCCTAACCCTAACCATCACACAAAACCTATTCATCATCCCCACCTTCATCCTCAGCCTAACCCTAAGCCTAAGCCTAAGCCTAACCCTAACCCTAACCCTCACCCTCATCCTAGCCCTCACCCTAACCTAATCTTAACCGTAACCCTCATCAAAACCCTCACCCTTACCCTAACCCTAACCATAACCCAAAACCTATTCCTCAACCCCAACCTCACCCTCAGCCTAAACCTAAGCCTCAGCCTAAACCTAACCCTAACCCTAAACCTCAACCTAACACTAACCCTCACACTCACCTAACCCACACCATAACCCTAACCCTAATCCTAAACCTAACCCAAACCCTCAACATCACCCTAAACCTAACTCTAAACTTAACCCTCACCCTAGCTCTCACCTTAACCCTAATCCTAAACCTATACCTCATCCTAACCCTCACCCTAACCCTAACCCTAACCCATATCCTAACCCTAACCCTCAAACTCACCCTCAGCCTAACACTAACCCTAACCCTAACACTAACACTCATAGTCACACTCACCCTAACCTTAATCCTAAATCTAACCCTATCCCTAACCATAACCCTCACCCTAACACTCCCCCTAACCCTAACCCTAAACCTCACACTCACCCTCACCTTAACCCTCACCCTCACCCTCAGCCTAAACCTAATCCTAGCCCTAACCCTAACACTAACCCTCACACTCACATTCACCCTCACTCTAACACTAATCTTAATCCCAGCCCTAACACTAACCCTCACCTTAACCCTAACCCTCACCCTAACACTAAATCTAACACTAAACCTAACTCTAGCCCTCACCATAATCCTAAATCTAAACCTAAAGCTCACCCACACCTTAACCCTAACCCTAACCCTAACCCTAAACCTCACCCTAAACATAACACTAAACCTCACCTTCACCCTAGCAGTCACCCAAAACTTAATCCTAACTCTAACCTTCATCCTAACCCTCACCCTACCCTAACCCTAACCGTCACCCTAACCCTAACCCTCAGCCTCAACCTCACCCTCAGCCTAACCTTAAGCCTAAACCTAAACCTAAACCTAACCCACACACTTACCCTCACCCTAACCCTAATCCTAATTCTAACCCTAACAATAACCCTACACCTAACGCTAACCCTCACCCTAAACATACCCCTCACCCTAACCAAAACCCTCACCCTAACACTTACCCTCACCCTAACACTAACCCTAACTCTAACACTAACCCTCACACTAACACTAATCCTCACAGTAACCCTAAACCTCACCCTAACCTTAACCCTAACCCTCACCTAAACCTCAACCTCACCCTGGCCCTCACTCTAACCCTAATTCTAACCCTAACCCTCAACCTAACCCTAACCCTCAACCTCACCCTAAACTTCACACTAACCCTAACCCTAATCCTCAATCTAACACTCACCCTAACTGTAACCCGAACCCTTAACCTAAACCTCACCCTAACCCTAACCCTCACCCTTATCTTAACCCTCACCCTCAGCCTAACCCTCAAATTTACCCTTACCATCACTCTCACCCTAACCCTCAACCTTACCCTAACCCTCACCCAAACCCTCACCCTAACCCTAACCCTAAACCTTACCCTCACCCTCAGCTTAACACTAATCCTATCAGTATTCCTAACCCTAAAACTCACCCTCACCCTAACATTCAGCTAATTCTTTCCCTCACACTAATCCTAACCCTAACCCTAACCCTAACTCTAACACTAATCCACGCCCTCAACCTAACTGTAACCCTACACCTTACCCTAACCCTCACCTCAACCCTAACTCTAACCCTCACCCTAACCCTCACCCTAAACCTCAACGTCACCCTAAATCTGAACCTGACCCTAATAACAACCCTAAACCTCACCCGAATCCTAACCCTCACCTTCACCCTAATTCTCACCTTAACCCTCACCCTAATCCTAACCCTAAACCTCAGCCTAAACCTCAACCTAACCCTAGGCATAACCCTAACCCTAACCCTCAACCTAACCCTCACCCTAACCTAAACCCTATCCCTAACCCTCACCCTCACCTTAACCCTCATCCTAACACTGAACCTCATCCTTACCCTAAACCTCACACTTAACCGAACCCTCACCGTAACTTTAACCATGTCACACTCACCATCACCCTCACACTAAGCCTAACCCTAACCCTCACCCTAACCCTAAATCTCACCCTAATCCTCACCCTAACCCTCACCCTAACCCTAATGCTAAGTGTAACACACACCCTAACCCTCATGCTATCACTTACCCACACCACAAACCTAACCTTAAGCTTAACACTCACCCTCACCCTAACGCTCACCCTAACCTTAATGCTAAGTGTAACACACACCCTAACCCTCATGCTATCACTTACCCACACCACAAACCTAACCCTAACCTTAACACTCACCCTCACCCTACTCCTTACCCTAACCCTAAACCAAATCCTAACCCTCACCCTAACCCTAAACCTAATCCTAACCCTCACCCTAACCCTAAACCTAACACTAACCCTCACCTAACCCTAACCCTAACCTTCTACCTCACCCTAACCCTCATCATCACATGAACCCTCACCCTAACCCTAACGCTCACCCATAACCTAAACCTCAAGCTCACCCTTACCCTTACCCTCAACTAATCCTCACCCTAACCCTAAGGATTATCTAACCAAGACCCTGACCCTCACCCTCAACATCACCCTAACCCTCACCCTCAACCTAGACCTCACCCTAACCATAACCCTAACCCCAAACCTCACCCTCACCCTCACCATCAACCTCAGCCTATCCCTATCCCTATACCTAATCCTAAACCTAACCCTCATCCTCACCCTAAACCTCACCATAACCCTTACACTCACCCTCACTCTCACCCTAACCGTAACCCTTACACTAACCCTAACCCTCCCCCTTACCCTAAACCAAACCCTAACCCTAACCGTCACCCTAACCCTAAGCCTAACCCTAATCCTAAACCTAACCCTCACACTCACCCTAAACTTAAACCTGATCCTAAAACTAAACCTAACCATCACAGTAACCCTCACTCAGTGCTCACCCTAACCCTAATCCTAACCCTAAACCTCATTCTAACCCTAACCTTAACCCTAACCCTAACCCTCACAATAACTCTAAACCTAAGCCTCACCATAACCCTGACCCTAAGCCTAATGCTAAGTGTAACACACACCCTAACCCTCATGCTATCACTTACCACAACAAAAACCTAACCCTAACCTTAACACTCACCCTCACCCTAAACCTCAGCCTATCCCTAACCCTATCCCTAATCTAACACTAACCCTCACCCTCACCCTAAACGTCACCATAACCCTTACCCTCATCATCACTCTCACCCTAACCATAACCCTCACACTAACCCTAACCCTCTGCCTTACCCTAAACCAAACCCTAACCCTATCCCTCACCCTAAACCTAAGCCTAAACCTAAACCTAACCTTAACCCTCACACTCACCCTGAACCTAACCCTAATCCTTCCCCTCAACATCATTTTAACCCTCACCTTAACCATAACCCTAACCCTCACAATAACCCTAAACCTAAACCTCACCCTAACCCTAATCCTTACCCTCACCCTCACCTTCAGCAAAACCCTAACCCTAATCCTAACCCTCACACTGACCCTAACCCTTACCCTAATCCCAATCCTTACCCTAAGCCTAACCCTCAATCTCAATCTAACCCTCACCCTAACCCTAAATCTAACACTAACCCTAACCCAAACCCTCACAATCAGCCTCACCCTACCCTAAATCTAACCCTAAACCTCACTCTCACCCTAACCTTAACCTTAACCCTAAAACTCACCCTAACCCTAACCCTAACCCTAAACCTCATCTTCACCCTAGCTCTCACCCTAAACCTAATCCTAACCCTAACCCTCATCCTAAACCTTACCCTAACACTAACTCTAACACTAACCCTCACCCTGACCTTAACCCTTACCGTACACCTCACCCTAAACCTAAACATAACATAAATCCAAACTCTCACCCTAACCCTAATTCTAATCCTCACCCAAAGCCTAATCCTCACCCTCAAACTCAGCCTCAGCCTAAGCCTAAGCCTAAGCCTAACCCTAACACTTAACCCTCACACTCAACCTAACCCTAACCGTAATCCTAATCCTAAACCTAACCCTAACCCTCACCCTCACCCTATCACTCACCTTAACCCTAACCCTAACGCTAACCCTAAACCTAATCCTCACCCTCAGCCTCATCCTAACCGTAACTCTAAACCTAAATCTCACCCTCACCCTAACACTAATCATAAACCTCACCCTAACCCTAACCATAAACCGCACCCTCAACCTAGCCCTCCCCCTAACCCTAATCCTAAACCTAACACTCATCCTAACCCTCCCCCTAACCCTAAACTTAACACTCACCCTAACCCTAATCCTCACCCTAAACCCCACCCTCAGAATAACACTAACACTAACCCTCACACTCACCCAAACCCTAACCCTAATGCTAATGCTGACCCTAACCCTAACCCTCACCCTCACCCTAACCCTCACCTTAACCCTAACCGTAACATTAAACCTAAACCTAACCCACACCCTCAGCCTCACCGTAACCCTAACTCTAACCCTAAACGTCACCTTGACCCTAACCCTAACCCTAACCCTAAACCTCACCCTAACCCTAAAGCTAAAACTCACCCTCACCCTAGGCTTCACCCTAACCCTAATTCTAAACCTAAACCTAACCCTTACACTAAACCTAACTCTAACCCTATCCCAAACCCTAAACCTCACCATCAGCCTAACCCTTACCCTCACCCTCACCGTAACTGTAACCCTAAACCTAAACCTAACAATAACCCTAACCCTAATCCTAACCCTCACCCTAACCATAACCCTAACCCTAACCCAAACCCTCACCATACCACTTACACTCACCCTAACACTAACCCTAACCCTAATGCTAACCCTCACACTAACCCTAACCCTAACCCTAACCCTAAACCTCAACCTAACCCTCAACCTCTCCTTAACCCTAACCCTAACACTAACACTAACTCTAAACTTAAACCTCACCCTCACCCTCACCCTCAGCCTAAACCTAAGGCTAACATTAAACTTAACACAAACCCTCACACTCACTCTAAGCCTCACCCTAACCCTAACCCTAACCTTCACCCTCAGCCTCACGCTAACCCTAATTCTAACATAAAACCTCACCCTCACCCTAACCCTAACCCTAACCCTAACCCTACACTTAACCCTAACTCTAACCCTAAGCCACCCCTCCACCGAATTCTCACCCTAAACCTAACAATAACACTAACCCTAACTCTACCCCTAAACCTAACACTAAACCTCACCCTAAACTTAACCCTAACCCTCACCCGAACCCTAACCCGAACCCTCACCCGAACCGTCAGCCTAACAATAAGCCTAAATCTAACCCTAACACTAACCCTCACACTAACCCTAACCCTAAGACTAATCCTAATCAAATCCTAACCCTATCCCTCACCGTCACCCTAACCCACACCCTAACCCTAAACCTAACCCTAACACTAACCCTAACCCTAGCCCTCAACTTCAAACTCACCCTGAGCCTAACCCTAAGCCTAACCCAAAAACTAACCCTAACACACACACTCACACTTGCCCTAAGCCTAATCCTAACTCTAAACCTAATCATAACCCTCCCCCTAACTCTCACCATCACCCTAACCCTAACACTAAGCCTAACCCTAACCCTCAACCTAACCCTCACCCTAACCCTAAATCTAACCCTAAATTTCACCCTCACCCTAACCCTAACTCTAACCCTAAACCAAAACCTAAACCTCAGCCTAACCGTAACCCTAACCCTAACCCTAACTCTGACATTCACCCTAACCCTAACTCTAACCCTAAACCTCACCCTCACCCTCACCCTAACCCTAAGCCTAATGCTAAACCTCAACCTAAACCTAAACCTTACCCTAAAACTTACCCTCAAACTAACACTAATACTAACACTAACCCTCACACTAACGCTAAAGATAACCCTAAACCTAAACCTAACCCTAACCCTAACCCTCAACTTCACCCTGGCCAGAAATCTAACAATCACCCTAGCATATACCCTAACCCTAATCCTAAGCCTAACGCTCACCCTAACTCTCACTCTAAAATTAACCCTAACCCTAAACCTCACCCTAACACTAACCCTCACCCTACCCCTACCCTAACCCTCACCCTAACCCTAACCCTCACCCTAACCCTAACTCTAACCCTAAACCTCACACTCGCCCTAACCTTAACCCTAACCATAACCCTAAACCTCACCCTAACACTAACCCTAAACCTCAACCTCACCCTAAACCTCACCTTCAACCTAACCCTAAACCTCACCCTCACACTAGCCCTCACCCTAACCCTAACCCTAACCCTATCCCTCACCCTATACATAACCCTCACTGTAACCCTAACACTCACAGTAACCCTAACTCTAACCCTCACACTCACCCTAACCCCAACCCTAACCCTCCCCTCACCCTAAACCAAACGCTAACCCTAACCCTCACCCTAACCCTAAGCCTAACCCTAACCCTAACACTAACCCTCACACTGACCCTCAACCTACACATAATCCTAAACCTAACCCTAAACCTCACAGTAACCCTCACCCTAGTGCTCACCCTAACCCTAATCCTAAACCTAAAACTCATCCTAACACTCAACCTAACCCTAACCCTAAACCTAAACTTCATCCTAATACTAACCCTAACCCTCACCCTCATGCTCACCCTAGACATCACCCCAAACCTAATACTAACCATAACCCTAATCCTAACCCTAAACCTAACCCTAACCCTAACCATCACCCTTAACCTAATCCTCAACCCCACCCTCACCCTCAGGTTAACACTAAGCTTAACCCTATCCCTAAGCCTAACCTAAGCACTCACACTAACACTAACCCTAATCCTAATCCTAACCCTAATCTTCACCCTCAGCCTCATCCTAACCCTCACCCTAACACTAACATTAACACTAACCCTAACCTAACCCTCACCCTAACCCTAACCCTCTACCTCAACATAACTTTAACCTGAACCCTAACAATGACACTAACCCTAAACCTAACCCTAACCCTCATCCTCACCGTAACCCTAACCCAAACCCTCACCCTAACGCTATCCCTAACCCTAACCTAAACCTCACCCTAACCCTAACCCTAACCATCACCCTGAGCCTGACCCTCACTGTACTTAAACCTAACCAAAACACTAACAATAACCCTAACCTTAACCCTAATCTAAACCTCACCCTAACCCTAACCCTAACCCTCACCCTAACCCTAACCCTCACCCTCACCGTAACCCTCACCCTAACACTCACCCTAACCCAAAACATAAACCTAACCCTAAACTTTACCCTAAGGCTAACCCTAACCCTCACCCTCAACCTAGCCCGAACCGTAGCCATAAGTATAAACCTAAACCTCACCCTAAACCTCACCCTAACCCTAAAACCCTAACAATCACCCTAACCCTAACCCATTCCCTCACCCTCACACTCGCCCTAAGCCTAAGACTAAGTCTAACACTAACCCTAATCTTCACACTCACCCTCACCCTCATCCTCACAGTAACTCTAACCCTAACCCTAACAATAACACTAACCCTAACCCTAACCTTAACCCTCACCCTCAGAGTAACCCTCACCTATCCCAAGCCCTCACCCTAACACTAACCCTAACACTAACCCTAACCCTAAAACTAACCCTAAGCCTTCCCCTAACCCTTAACCTCAGCCTCAACCTCACTGTAAACTTAACCTGAAAGATAACACTAACAATAACCCTAACACTAACACTAATCCTAAACCTCACCCTCACCCTAACCCTAACCCTGACCCTGACACTAACCCTAACCCTCACCCTAACCCTGAACCTAACCCTAATCCTAAACCTTGCCATCATGCTAAACCTAACACTCACACTCACCCTTGCCCTTATCCTAACCTTAATCCTAACCCTAAACCTCATCCTAACCCTCACCCTAACAATAACCCTAACCCTCAACCTAACCCTAACCCTAACCCTCAAGTTAACCCTAACACTCACACTCACCCTCACCCTCAGCCTAACACTAAACCTAAGCCTAACCCTAACCCTCACACTCACCCTCACCTTAACCCTAATCCTAAAAATAACACTCACCCAAACCTCACCCTAACCCTCCCACTAATCCTAACCCTAAACCTCAACCTCAACCTCTCCCTAACCCTAACTCTAACCCTGACCCTAAACCTAAACCTCACCCTAACCCTAACCCTACCCCTCACCCTCACAGTAACAGTAAACCTAATCCTAACAATAACCCTAACCCTAACCCTAACACTAACCCTAACAATAACTCTCACCCTAACGCTAACCATCACATTAAAACTAACCCTAATACTAACACTAACCCTCACGCTAACCCTAACCATTGCCTTAACCCTAAACCTCAACCTAACCCTATCCCTAAACCTCACCTCACCTTAGCCCTCACACAAACCCTAACACTAATACTCAATGTAAACCTCACATTCACCCTAACCCTAACCTTAATCCTCAACCTAACCCTCACCCTAAACCTAACCCTCATTCTAACACTCACCCTAACCGTAACCCTAACCATCACACTAACCCTAAACCTCAACCTCACCCTCAGCCTCAGTCTAACCCTAAACCTAAGCCTAAACCTAACCCTAACCCTCACCCTCAATCTAGCCCTCACCCTCACCCTAATCCTAACCCTAACCCTGATCCTAACCCTAACCCTAACCCTAACAATAACCCTAACCCTAACTCTAACCCTCATTCTAACCCTAACCCTCACCCTAACCCTAACCCTCACTCTAAAACTTACCTTACCCTAACACTAACCCTAACCCAAACAATAATCCTCACACTAACCGTAACCTTCACCCTAACCCTAACCCTAAACCTCACCCTAACCCTAATCCTAACCATCACCCTCACCATAACTCTAACCCTAACCTTAATATTAACACTAATCCTTACCCTAAACCTAACCCTAACCCTAATCCTAACCCTCAGCCTCACCCTCCGCCTCACCCTTACCACAAACTTAACCCTAACCATAACACTAAAAATAACCCTAACCCTCACTCTAAGCCTAACCCTCACCTTAACCCTAACCCTAACACTAAACCTAACCCTAAACATAATATGAACCCTAACCCTAAACCCGAACCCTAACTCTCACCCTATACCTAACCCTAAGCCTCACCTTAACCGTAACACTCACCCTCACCCTCACCCTCAGCCTAACCCTAACCCTCACCCTAACCCTATCCATAAACCTCACCCTCACCCTAGCCGTCCCTCTAAACCTAATCCTAACCCTATCCCTCATTCTAACCCTCCCCCTAACCCTAACCTTAACACACACCCTAACCCTAACCCTCACCCTCAACCTCACCCCCAGAATAAGCCTAAGCCTAACCGTAACCCTAACCCTCACACTCACTCTAAACCTAACCCTAATCCTAATGCTGACCCTAACCCTAACCCTGACCCTCACACTGACCCTCACCTTAACCCTAACCCTAACATTAAACCTAAACCTAACCCACACCCTCACCCTCACCATAACCCTAAATCTAACCCTAAACGACACCCTGACCCTAATCCTAACCCTAAAACTAAACCTCAACCTAACCCTAAACCTAAACCTCACCCTCACCCTGGCCCTCACCCTAACCCTAATCCTTACCCTAATCCTCATCCTAAACCTCCCCCTAAACGTAAGCATAACCCTCACCTTAACCCTAAGGTTCTCACCCTCAACCTCACCCTCAGCCTAAACCTAAGCCTAACCCTAAAGCTAACCCTAACACACACACTCACCCTCAGCCTAACCCTAAGCCTAACTCTAACCCTAACACTATGCCTGCCCCTAATTCTCACACTAACCCTAACCCTAACACTAAACCTAACCCTAACCTTCAACCTAACCCTCACCCTAACCCTGACTCTAACCCTAAACCTCACCCTCACCCTAACCCTAACTCTAACCCTAACCCAAACCCTAAACCTCACCCTAAACCTAACCCTAACCCTCCCCCTCACCCTCACCTTAACCGTAAATATAAACCTTACCCTAAAAATAACCTAACCCTAACCATAACAATAACCCTAACCCTAACCCTAAACCTCATCCTAACCATATCCATCACCCTAACCCCAACCCTAACCATAACCCTCACACTCACCCTAAAACTTACCCTAATCCTAATCCTAACCCTAAGCCTAACCCTCACCCTCACCCTAACACTCACCCTAACCATAACTCCAACATTAACCCTAACCCTAACCCTCACCCTCAGCCTCACCCTAACCCTAACTCTAATCCTAAACCTCACCCTCACCCTTACCCTAACCCTAATTATAACCCTAAGCCTAACCCTAACCCTCACACTAACCCTCAACCTAAAACTAACCCTAACCCTCACACTCACCCTCAACCTAACCCTAATCCTAACACTAACGCTAAACCTCACCCTCACCCTCAATCTCAACCTAAACCTAAGGCTAAAATTAAACTTAACACAAACCCTCACACTCACCTTAACCCTCACCCTAACCCTAACCCTAACCCTAACACTAACACTAACCCTAATTCTAACCCTAACCCTAACACTAAACCTCTCCCTAACCCTAACCCTAACCCTCACCCTAACCCTAACCCTCACCCTCAACCTCACCCTCAGCCTAACCCTAAGCCTAACCCTAACCCTAACCCTCACACTCACCCTAACCCTTACCCTAATCCTAATTCTAACCCTAAGACTAACCCTCACCCTCACCCTAAACCTCAACCTAACCCTAACTCTAACACTAACCCTAACCCTAACCCTCACAATCAGCCTCAACCTAAACATAACTCTAACCCTAAACCTCACCCTCACCCTAAAGCTAACCATAATCCTAAGCCTAAAACTCACCACAATTCTAACACTAAACCTCACCCTCACCTAGCCCTCACCCTAACCCTAATCCTAACCCTAACCCTCATCCTAACCCTCACCCTAATACAAACCCTAACCCTCAACTTCATCATCAGCCCAACCCTAACATTAACCCTAATGCTCAACCTAACTCTAAACCTCACCCTCAGCATAACCCTTACCCTAACCCTCATCCTAACCCTAAATTTAAGCCGAACCCTAACTCTCACCATAACCCTAACTCTAACCCTCACCCTAACTCTAACCCTCAACCTCACCCTCAGCCTAAGCCTAATCCTAAACCTAACCCTAAGCCTAAACCTCACACTCACCCTAACCCTCACCTTAACCCTAACCCTAACATTAACCCTAACACTAACCCTCACCCTCAGTATCACCATAAAACTTACTCTAACCCTTAATCTCACCCTCACCCTTAACCTCAACCTCAGCCTAATCCTAAGCCTAACCCTAAATCTAACCCTAACACAAAAACTCATCCTCAACCTAACACTAATCCTAACCCTATCCCTAAACCTAACCCTCCCCCAAACTCTCACCCTAACCCTAATACTCACCCTAACCCTAACGCTTAACCTCAACCTAACCCTCACCCTAACCTTAACCCTAACACTAACCCTAACTCTAACCCAGGAACTAACCCTACCCCTACCCCTAAATCGAACCCCAAACCTCACCCTCACCCTAACCCTAATTCTAACCCTAACCCTATTCCTCACCCTAACCCTAACCCTAATCCTCACCCTCACGCTTACCCTCAGCATAACTCTAAACATAACCCTAACAATAACACTAATCCTAACCCTAAAACTAACCCTAAACCTAACCCTAACCCTAATCCTAACACTCACCCTCACCCTAACCATTATCCTAACCCGAACCCTCACCCGAACCCTAACCCTCACACTCACTGTAACACTAACCCTCATCCAAACCCTCACATTTAACCTCACCCTAAAACTAAACCTCACCCTAACACTAATGCTAAACCTCACCCTCATCCTAGCCCTCACCCTCACCCTAAACCAAACCCTAACCCTCATCCTAACTCTCTCCCTATCCCTAAACTTAACCCTCACCCTAACCCTAAACCTCACCCTCAACTTCACCCTCAGCCTTACCCTAAGCTTAACCCTAAACCTAACCCTAATACACACACTCACCCTCACCCTCACCCTAATACTAACCCTATCCCTAACCCAAACACTCCCCCTAAATCTCACCCTAATCTAACGCTAACACTAATCCTAACCCTAACCTTCAACCTAACCCTCACTCTAACCCTAATTCTAACCCTAAACCTCACCCTCAGCCTAAACCTAACACTAACCCTAACCCAACCACTAAACCGCAGCCTAACCATAAACTTAACGCTCACCCACACCCTCACCATAACCGAAACCTTAATCCTTACCCTAACAATAATTCTAACCCTAATCCTAAACCTCACCCTAAACATAACCCTCACCCTAACCCAAACCCTCACCCTAACATTTACCCTCACCCTAACATTTACCCTCACCCTAACACTAACCCTAACACGAACACTAAACCTCACACAAACCCTAACCCTAACCCTAAACCTAAACCTCAACCTCACCCTCACCCTAACCCTAACACTAACCCTAACACTAAACTTCATCCTAACCCTCCCCCTAACCCTAAATCTAAACCTAAACCTCACCCTCACACTCACCCTAACCCTGACCCTAAACCTCACCCTAACCATAACACTCACCATAACCCTAACCCTCACCATAACATTTCCCTTCACCCTAACACTAACCCTAACCCTCACCCTCATCCTAAGCCTCACAATAACCATATCACGAACACTAACCCTCACCCTCACCCTAGCCCTCACCCTAACCCTAATTCTAACCCTCATGCTCAACCTAACCCTAACCCTCATCCTCACCCTAAACCTCACACTAACCGTAACCCTAATCCTCAATCTAACCCTCACCCTAACCTTAACCCTAACCCTTACCCTAACCCTAAGTCTAACCCTAACACTCACCCTTATTTTAAACCTCAGCCTCAGCCTAAACCTCACTATTACCCTTACCATCATCCTCACCCTAACCGTCCCCCAAACCTAAACCTCATCATAACCCTCACCTAACTGTAAACCAAAACATCACCCTAACCCTAACCCTCACCCTCAACCTCACGCTCAGTCTAAACCTAAGCCTAAGCCTGACCCTTACCCTAAACCTCACCCTCTCCCTAGCCCTCACCCTAACCCTAATCCTAACCCTAACCCTCATCCTAACCCTTACCCTAACCCTAACAATAACCATCATCCTAACCCTAATCCTCACCCCCACCCTCAGCCTCAGCCTAACCCTAAGCCTAAGCCTAACGCTAACCCTAAACCTCAATCTCAACCTCACCCTAACCCTAATCCTAACCCTAACCCTAACCCTATCCCTTAACCTCAACCTAACCCTCACCTTAACCTTAATCCTAACAATAACCCTAACCCTAACCCATGAACTAACCCTCCCACTAACCCTAAATCTAACCCTAATCTTCACCCTCACCCTAACCCTAATCCTAAACCTAACCCTAAACCTAACACCAAACTTTATCCTCAACCTCACCCTCACCGTAACTCTAACCCTAACCCTAACAATAACACTAACCCTAACCCTAATGCTCGCCCTAACCCTAACCCTATCCCTACACGTCAACCTAACCCTCACCCTCACCCTAACCCTAACACTAAACCTAACCCTAACCCTCGCCCTAACCCACCACCTAACCCTAACTCTAACCCTAAAACTTACACTCACCCTAACCTAACCCTAACCCTAAATCTCACCATAAACCTCACCCTACCCTCACGCTCACCCTCAGCCTCACCTCACCGCAAACTTAACCCTAACAATAACACTAAAAATAACCTTAACCATAACTCTAACACTAACCCTAACCGTAACCCTTACCTAATCCTCACCCCAACCTAACCCTAACACTAACCCTAGCCCTTACCCTAACCCAAAACTTAACCGTAACCCTAACCCTAACCGAAACACTAACCCTAACCCTAAACCTCACCGTAACCCTATCCCTAACCCTAACCCTTAACCTAAACCTAATCCTCAGCCTCACCCTCACCCTAACGCAAAACCTAACCCTAAACCTCACCCTAAACCAAAGCCTATATCTAACCCTCAACCTCACCCTCACCCTAACCCTAACCCTAACCCTAACCCTAAACTCCACCCTAACCCTAAACCTAAACCTCACCCTCACCCTCTACTTCACTGTAATTCTAACCCTAACCCTAACAATAACACTAACCCTAACTCTAACATTGACCCTAACCATAATTCTCAACCCCACCCTCAGCCTCAACCTCACTGCAAACATAACACTAACCATAACACTAACAATAACCCTAATACTAACCCTAACCCTAATCCTCACCCTCACCCTCATCCTCAGCCTAAACCTAGGCCTAACAATAACCCTCAGACTAACCCTCACCGAAACCCTAACCCTAACCCTAACCGTAACCCTAAACCTAACCCTAATCCTCAGCTTCACCCTCACCCTAACCCAAACCCTAACCCTAACCCGAAACCTCACCCTAAGCCTAACCCTAACCCTAACCCTAACCTTCACACTCACTCTACCCTAACCCTAATCCTAAACCAAACAGTATCCCTAAACCTAACCCTCGACGTAACCCTCACCCTAGGCCTCACCCTAACCCTAATCCTAAACCCAAACCTCACCCTAACCCTAACTCTACCCATAAACCTCAACTTCACCCCAACCCTAACACCAACCCTAACCCTAACACTAAATCTCACCCTAACCCTAACCCTAACCCTCATCCTAACTCTAACCCTCACCCTCACCTTCACCCTCAGTCTAACCCTAATCCTATCCCTAAACCTATCCCTAACACACACTCACCCTCATCCTAACCCTCCCCCTAAATCTCCCCCTACCTCTCACCCTAACACTAACCTTAACACGAACACTAACCCTAACCCTCAACCAAACCCTCACCCTAACCCTAACTCTAACCCTAAACCAAACCCTAAACCTCACTCTTACCCTAACCCTAACGTTCATCCTCACCCTCACCTTAACCGTAACACTAAACCTAACCCTAACAATAACCCTAACCCTATTCCTAACCCTCATCCTAACCATAACCCTCACCCTAACCCAAACCATCACCCTAACACTTACCGGCACCCTAACACTAACCCTAACCCTAACACTAACCCTCACAGTATCCCATACCATAACCTAAACCCTAAACCTCAACCTAACCCTCACCCTCACCTTAACACTAACGCTTACCTAACCCTCATCCTAAGCCTCCCCCTAACCCTAAATCTAACCCTCAAACTCACCCTCACCCTCACCCTAACCCTAACCCTAAACCCCACGCTAACCCTAACCCTAGCCTTCATAGCCTTCACCCTCATGCTCAGCCTAAGACTTAGCCTAAGCCTAAGGTTAAACTTAACCCTGACCCTCACCATACCCCAACACTAACACTAACCCTAACTCTAACCCCGAATCTCACCCTCACCTTAACCCTAACTCTAACCCTAACCCTAAACCTAAGCCTCATCCTAACAATAACCCTCACCCGCAACCTCACCCTCACCATAACCGTAACCCTAACCCTAACAATAACCCTAACCCTAACCTTAACCCTCATCCTAAACATAAACTTCACCATAACCCTAACCCTCACCCTAACACTAACCCTCACCCTAACACTAACCCTAAAACTAACCCTAATCATCACCCTAACCCTAAACCTCAACCCTAACCCTAACCCTCAACCTAGCCCTCAACCTAACCCTAACCCTCATCCTCACCCTAAACCTCACACTAACCCTAACACTATTCCTCAATCTAACCCTCACACTCACCCTAACCCTAACCCTCAGGCTTACCCTAACCCTCACCCTCAGCCTAACCCTCACCTTTACCCTTACCATCACCCTCACCCTAACCCTCACCCTAAACCTAATCCTCATCCTAACCCTCACCCTAACGGTAACCCCAAAAATCACCCTAACCCTAACCCTCACACTCATCCTCAGACTCAACCTAACCCTAAGCCCAAGCCTAACACTAACCCTAACCCTCACACTCACCCTAACCCTAATCCTAACCCTAACATTCATCCTAACCCTTAACCTAACCATAACCCTAACCATCTTTCTAAACCTAATCTTCATCCCCACCCATACCCTCAGCCTAAACCTAAGCCTAAGCCGAACCCTAACACTAAGCCTTACACTCACCCTCACTGTAAACCTATTCCTAAACCTAAACCTAATCCTAACATTATACCTCACCCTAACCCTCACCTTCAAACTCACTGTAACTCTAACCCTATCCCTAATCCTAACCCTCACCTTCACCCTAACCCTAACCCTTACCCTAACACTCACTCTCACCATAACCCTAACCCTAACCCTCACCCTAAACCTCACCCTCACTCTAACCCTCACCCTACCCCTAATGCTAATCCTAAACCTCATCCTAACCCTCACCCTAATCCTAAAACTCTAACCCTAACCCTCACCCTCACACTCGGCATAAGCCTAAGCCTAAGCCTAATACTAACCCTGACCCTCACACTCACCCTCACCCTAACCCTAACCGTAACACTAACCCTAACCCTAACCCTCACACTAACCCTCACCCTAACACTAACTCTAACCCTAAAACTCACCCTCAACCTAACCCTAACCCTCACCCTCACCTTCACCCTCTGCCTAATATTAAACTTAACCCTAAGTCCAACCCTAACACTAACACTAAGACTAACCCTCACCCTAACCCTCACCTTAACCCTAAACCTAACTCTCACACTAACCCTCACCCTAACACTAACTCTAACCCTAAAACTCACCCTCAACCTAACCCTAACCCTCACCCTCACCTTCACCCTCTGCCTAATATTAAACTTAACCCTAAGCCCAACCCTAACACTAACACTAACACTAACCCTCACCCTAACCCTCACCTTAACCCTAACCCTAACCCTCAACCTCACCATAGCTCATAACCAAACACTAAGCCTAAGCCTAAACCTCACCCTAAACCTCACTTTAACCCTAACCCCAACCCTCACATTAACCATAACCCTCACCCTAACTCTAATCCTAACCCTAACCCTAACCCTAACCCTCCCCTTAACTCTCACCCTAACCCTAACTCTAACCTAAACCTCACCCTCACCCTAAACCTAACTCTAACACTAACCCAAACCTTAAACCTCACCCTAACCCTAACCCTAACCCTCATCCTCACCCTCACCGTAACCTTACCCTAAACCTAACCCTAAGAATAACCTTAACCCTATTCCTAACCCTCAACCTAACACTTACCTTCACCCTAACACTAACCCTAACCCTCACCCTAACCCTCCCCCTAACCCTATATCTAACCCTCAACCTCACACTCACCCAAACCCTAACCCTAAACCCCACGCTAATCCTGACCCTAACCCTCACCCTCATGATCGGCCTAAGCCTAAGCCTAAGCCTAAGCCTAAAACTAAACCTAAACCTCACCCTAACCCTAACCCTAAACCTAACTCCAAACCTAAACCTCATCCTCACCCTAACCCTAATCCTAAACCTAAACCTCATCCTAACCCTAACCCTCACCCTCACCGTAACCCTAACACTAACCCTAACAATAACCTTAACCCTAACCCTTACCCTCATCCTAATCATAACCTTCACCCTAACCCTAACCCTCATCCTAACACTTACCCTCACACTAACACTAACCCTCCCCCTAACACTAACCCTCACACTAACCCTAACCATCACCCTAACCCTAAACCTCACCCTAACCCTCAACCTAGCCCTCAACCTAACCTTAACACTCATCCTCAATCTAAACCTCACACTAACCCTAAAACTAATCCTCAATCTAACCCTCACCCTCACCCTAACCCTCACACTCATTCTCACCGTAAACCTAATCCTAAACATAACCCTAACCCTAAATTTAAACCTCAATGTAACACTCACCCTAACCCTAACACTCGCCGTAAAACTTACCCTCACCCTTATCTTAACCTTCAGCCTCAGACTAATGCTCAACTTTACGCTTACCATCACACTCACCCTAACCCTCACCCTAACCCTAACCCTAACCCTACCCGTAAACCCCAACCTAACCCTAACCCTAACCCTCACCCGCACCCTCAACCTCACTGTAACTGTAACCATAAACCTATCAATAACTCTAACCCTAACCCAAACAATCAACCTAACCCTAACCTTAACCCTCCCCTCATGCTCGAACTAAGCCAAAGCCTAAGCCTAACTCTAACCCTAACCCTCACCCTAACCCTAACACTAACACTAACCCTAACTCTAACCCTAAAACTCACTCTCACCCTAAAACTAATTCTAACCCTAACCCGAAACCTAAATTTATCCTAACTCTAAACCTAACACTCACCCTCACCCTCAGCCTAAACCTAAGCCTAAGATTAACCCTAACCCTAACCCTCACACTCACCCTAACCCTAAACCTAACTCTACCCCTAAACCTCACCATCAACCTAACCCTAAACCTAACACTAAACCTCACCCTAACCCTCACCCTAAACCTAACCCTCACCCTCACCCTCAACCTCAGCCTAAACCTAAGGCTAACCCTAACCCTAACCGTAACACACACACTCACCCTAACCCTAACTCTAATCCTAATCCTAACCCTAGCCCTAACCCTCACCCTCATCCTAACCCTCACCCTAACCCTAACACTAACCATAAGACTAACCCTCACACTCAGCCTCACCCTTACCCTAAATCTAAAACTAAACCTCACCCACACCCAAACCCTAATGCTAACCATAACGCTAACAGCCCCTAAATCTCACCCTTACCCTAACACTAGCACTAACCCTAACCCTAAACCTCAACCTATTCCTCACACTATCCTTAACTCTATCCCTATACCTCACCCTCACCCTAACCCTCATTCTAACCCTAACCCAAACACTAAACCTCACTCTAACCCTAACTCTAACCTCACACTCACCCTCACAGTAACCCTAATCCTAAACATAACCCTAACAATACCCCAAAGCTAATCCTAACCCTCACCCTAACCATAACCCTCACCCTAAACCAAACCCTCACCCTAACACTTACCCTCACCCTAACACTAACCCTAACCCTAACACTAACCCTCACACTAACCCTAACCCTAACCCTAGCCCTAAACCTCAGCCTAACACTTACCCTCATCCTAACCCTAACACAAACCCTATTCCTAACCCTTTCCCTAACCCTCCAACTCACCCTCACCCTAACCATAATCCTAAACCTAAACCTATCCCTAAGCCTAAACTTCACATTTACCCTCAGCCTAACCCTCACCCTAACCCTAATCCTAACCCTAAACCTTATCCTAACCCTCACCCTAACCCTATCCCTAACCCTCACTGTCTCCCTCACCCTCACTTTAACTCTAACTCGAACCCTAACAATAACACTAATCCTAAACCTAAACCTAACCCTCACCCTTACCTTAACCCTCACCCTTACCCTAACATTAACCCTAAACATAAACCTAACCCTAAACCTCACCCGCACCCTCAACCTCAACATAGCTCTAACCCTAACCCTAACAATAACACTAACCCTAAACCTAACCATCACTATAACACTAATCCCCACCCATACCCTCAGCCTAACCCTAAGCTTAAGCGGAACCCTAACCCTAACCCTCACACTCACCCTCACCTTAAACCTAATCCTAAACCTAACCCTATTCCTAGAATTATACCTCAACCTAACCCTCACCCTAACCCTCACCCTAACACTAAGCCTAACCCTAACACTCACCCTAACCATAACCCTAACCCTAAACCTCACCCTAACCCTGATCCTAACCCTCACCCTCACCCTCAACCTCACTGTAACTCTAACCCTGTCCCTTGTCCTAACCCTCACCCTCACCCTAACCCTAACCCTAATCCAAACTCTCAGCATCACCATAACACTAACCCTAACCCTAACACTAAACCTCACCCTAAGGCTAACCCTAACCCTCACCCTCACTCTAACCCTCACCCTAACCCTAATGCTAACCATAAACCTCACCCTCACCCTCACGCTTGGCCTAAGCCTAAGCCGAAGACTAACCCTGACCCTCACACTCAACCTCACCCTAACCCTAACTGTAACACTAACCCTAACCCTAAACCTCACACTAACCCTCAAGCTAACGCTAAATCTAACCCTAAACCTCACCCTTAAACTAACCTTAACCCTCACCCTCACCCTCTGCTAATATTAAACCTAAAACTAACCCCATCCCTAACCCTAACACTAAGTCTAATCCTCACCCTAACCCTCACCCTAACCCTTACCCCACCCTCACATTAACCATAAACCTCACACTCACCCTAACTCTAATCCCAACCCTAACCCTAACCTAACCCTCCCCTTAAATCTCACCCTAACCCTAACCTTAAAAAGAACACTAACCCTAACCCTCAACCTAACCCTCACCCTAACCCTAACTCTACCCTAAACCTCACCCTCACCCTAAACCTAACTCTAACACTAACCGCAACCCTTAACCTCACCCTAACCCTAACCCTAAACCTCATCCTCACCCTCACCGTAACCATAACCCTAAACCTAACAATAAGAATAAACTTAACCCTATTCCTAACCCTCATCCTATCACTTACCCTCACCCTAACACTAAACCTAACCCTCACATTAAACCTCCCCCTAACCCTATATCTAACCCTCAACCTAACACTAACGCTAACCCTAACCCTAAACCCCACCCTAACCCTAACCCTAACCCTCACCCTCATGCTTGGCCTAAGCCTAAGCCGAAGCCTAAGCCTAACACTAACCCTAAACATCACCCTAAACCCAAAAATAACACTAAAACTAACTCGAACCCTAAACCTCATCCTAACCCTAACCCTCACCCTCAACTTCACCCTCATCATAAGAGTAACACTAACACTAACACTAACAATAACCCTAACCCTAACCCTAAACCTCATCCTAACCATAACCTTCAACCTAACAATAACACTCACCCTAACACTAACCCTCACACTAATCCTAACCTTCACCCTAACCCTAAACCTCACCCTAACCCTAACCCTCCCACACCCTAGCCCTCAACCTAACCCTAACCCTCATCCTCACCATAAACCTCACACTAACCCTAACACTAATCCTCAATCTAATCCTCACCCTCACCCTAACCCTAAACCTCACCCTTACCGTAACCCTCAGCCTCAGCCTAACCCTCACCTTTACCCTTACAATCACCCTCAACCTAACCCTCACCTTAACCCTAATCCTCATCCTAAACCTCACCCTAAGGGTAACCCCAACCGTCACCCTAACCCTAACCCTCAGCCTCACCCTCAGCCTCAGCCTAAACTTAAGCCTAAGACTAAACCTAACCCTAACCCTAACTCTCACCATAGCCCTCACCCTAACACTAATTAACACTAACCCTCATCCTAACCCTTAACCTAACCATAAAGCTAACCATCTGTCTAAACCTAATCCTCATCCCCCCCATACCCTCAGCCTAACCCTAAGCCTACGCCGAACCCTAACCATAACCCTCACACTCAACCTCAACGTAAACCTAATCCTAAACGTAACCCTAACATTAAACCTCAATCTAACACTCACCCAAACCCTAACGCTAACATTAATCCTAACCCTAACGGTCACCCTAACCCTTCCCCTAACCATAATCCTAAACCTAAACCTCAACCTAAACCTGATCCTTACCCTCACCCTCACCTTCACCGTAAATCTAACCCTAACCCTAAACCTAACCCTCACCATCACCATAAACTAACCCTAACCCTCACCCTTACACTAACCCTCATCCTCACCCTTATCCTTACCCTAACCCTAAACCTAAACCTCACACTAACCTTAACAATAAATCTCACCCTCACCATAGCACTCACCCTAAACCTAATTGTAACCTTAAACCTCATCCAAATCCACACCCTAACCCAAAACCTAACCTTCAACCTAACCCTAAACCTAATTCTAAACCTCAACCTAACCCTAAACCTGACCCCACCGTAACCCTAACCCTAACCCTCACGCTAAACCTAATCCTCATCCTAACCCTAACCCTCACCCTCACCCTAACCCTAACACTAATCCTAACCCTAAACCTCACCCTATTCCTCACCCTAACCCTAACACTAACCCTAAACCTGACCCTCACCCCCACCCTAACCCTAACCCTAACCCTAAACCTCACCTTCACCCTAGCCTTCACCCTAACCTTAATCCTAAACTTAACCCTCATTCTAACCCTCACAATAACCCTAAACCTAACCATCACCCTAACTCTCACCCTCACCCCTAAGCTCACACTTAGTCTAAACCTAAGCCTAATCCTAAACCTAACCTTAACCTACACACTCACCCTCAACCTAACCCTAACCCTAACCCTCACCCTAACCCTAACCCTCACCCTCAACCTCACACTTAGCCTAACCCTAAGCCTAACCCTAAACCTAAGCCTATCCCACACACTCACCCTCACCCTAACCCTAATCCTAACCCTAAACCTAACCCTAAACCTAACCCTCACCCCAAACCTAGACTTCACCCTAAACCTAATCCTAACCCTAACCCAAACTCTAACCATAACCTTAACCCTAAACCTCGCCCTCAACCTAACCCTTACCCTCACCCTCACTGTAAGTGTAACCCTAATCCTAAACCTAACAAAAACCGTAACTCTAACTCTAACCCTCACCCTAACCATAACACTCACCCTAACCCTAACGCTAACCCTAACACTAACCCTCACCCTTATCTTAAACCTCAGCCTCAGACTAATTCTCACCTTTACGCTTACCATCACTCTCACCCTAACCCTCACCCTAAGCCTAACCCTCATACTTACCCTCACCCTAAACGTAACCCTAACCATCACCCTACCCCTATCCCTCACCCTCAACCTCACCCTCCGACTAACACTAAGCCTAAGCCTAAACCTAACCCTAACCCTCAACCTCACCCTTGCCCTCACCCTAACCCTAATCCTAACCCCCACCCTCACCTTCAGCCTAACCCTAAGCCTAAGCCTAACCCTCACCCTAACCGACACACTCACCCTCACCCTAAGCCTAATCCTAAATCTAACCCTATCCCTAAACCTCAACCTAACCCTTTCCCTCACCCTAACCCTAACACTAACCCTAGCCCTAAACCTCACCCTAACCCTAATCATAAACCTAACCCTATCCCTAACCCTAAACCTCACCCTAACCCTCACCCTAGCCCTCAAACAAACCGTAATCCTAACCCTAAACTTCATCCTAAACCTCACCCTAACCCTAACCTTAACACTCACTCTAACCCTAAAACTAAACCTCACCCTAAACCTAAACCTAATCCTCACCCTCACCCTTACCCTCAACTTAACTCTAACCCTAACCCTAACAATAACCCTAACCCAAAACCTAACCCTAACACTCACTCTCAAAGTAACTCTAACCTAACACTAAACCTCACCCTAACGCTAACCATAAGCCTCACCCTCACTCTAGCCATCATCCTAACCCTAATCCTAACACTAAACTTCAACCTAAACCTCACCCTAACCCTAAAACCCTAACACGCACCCTAGCCCTATATCTAATGCTAAATCTAACCCTAAACCTCACCCTCACCTAACCCTAACCCTCACCCTCACCCTCACACTCTGGATAACACTAAGCCTAAACCTAACTCCAACCCTAACCCTAACACTAACGTTAACCCTAAACCTCACCCTAACCCTCACCCTAAACCTCAACCTCACACTAGCCCACACCCTAAACCTAAGCCTAAGCCTAACCCTCACCCTAACTCTCACTATAACCCCACACCAACCCTCACCCTAACTATAACCCTCACCCACACCCTCACCCTAAAACTTACCCTCACCCTAACACTAACCCTAACCCTCACACTCACCCTAATCCTTACCCTAATCCTAATCCTAACCCTAAACCTAACCCTCACCCTCAACCTCAACCTCAGCCTAACCCTAAACCTAACCCTAAACCTAACCTGTAACACACACACTCACCCTCATACTAACCCTAATCCTAACCTTATCACTAACCCTAACCCTCCCCCAAACTCGCTCCCTAACCCTAACCCGAACACTAATCCTAACCCTAACCCTGAACCTAACCCTCACCCTAACCCTAACTCTAACCCTAAACCTCACCCTCACCCTAAACCTTACTCTAACCTTAACCCAAACCCTTAGCCTAACCCTCACCCTCACCCTAACCCTCACCCTAACCCTAACTCTAATACGAACCCTAACCCTAACCCTCACAATCAGCCTCAACCTAACACTAACTCTAACCCTAAAGCTCACCCTGACCCTAAACCTAACCATAACACTAACCTTAACCTCACCACAACTCTAAACCGAAACCTCACCCTCACCCTAGCCCTCACCCTAACCCTAATCCTAACCCTAACCCTCATCCTAACCCTCACCCTAAGACTAACCCTAACCCTCACACTCACCATCAACCTAACCCTAAACCTAACCCTAACGCTCAACCTAACCCTAACCCTCACCCTCACCGTAAACCTTATCCTAGTTCTCACCCTAACCGTAAATTTAACCTGAACCCTAACTCTCACCCTAACCCTAACCTTAACCCTCACCCTAACCATAACCCTAACCCTCAAAATCACCCTCACCATAAGCCCAAGCCTAAGCCTAATCCTAACCCTAACACTAACCCTCACACTCACTCTAAGCTTAACCCTAATCCTAATCCTAACCCTAAGCGGAACCCTTACCCTCACACTAACCCTCGTCTTAACTCTAATCCTAACAGTATCCCTAACCCTAATCCTCACCCTCAGCCTCACCCTAACCCTAACTCTAATCCTAAACCTCACCAGCCCCCTTACCCTAACCCTAACCCTCACCTTAACCCTAACCCTCACCCTCAACCTCACCTAACCCTAATCCTAACCCTAACCCTCATCCTAACCCTCCCCCTAATCCTAAACCTATCCCTCACCCTAACGCTAACACTCACACTCAACCTCACCCTCAGCCTAACCCTAAGCGTAACCCTAAACCTAACCCTAACACATATACTCACTCTCACGTTTACCCTCATCCTAAGCCTAAACCTAACCCTAACCCTCACCCTAACCCTCACCTTAACCCTAACCCTAACATTAACCCTAACCCTAACCCACACCCTCAGCCTCAATCTAACCCTAACTCTAACCGTGAACCTCACCCTCACCCTAACCCTAACACTCACCCTCACCCTAGCCCTCACCCAAACACCAATCTTAACCCTAAACCTCATCCTAACCCTCCCCCAAACCCTATGACTAAGACTCACCCTAACACTAACTTTCTCAACCTCAACCTCACCCTCAGCCTAACCCTAAACCTAACATTAAAACTAACCCTAACACACACACTGACCATTAGCCTAACCCTAAGCCTATACCTAAAACTAACGTTAACCCACACACTAACACTCACCCTAACCCTAATCCTAAACCAAACCCTAACACTATCCCTCCCCCTAAATCTCACCCTAACCCTAACCCTAACACTAACCCTAACCCTAAACCTCAACCTAACCCTCAGGCTACCCCTGACTCTAACTCTAAACCTCACCCTCACCCTAACCCTAACTCTAACCCTAACCCAAACCATAAACCTCAACCCAACCCTAATCCTAAACCTAACCCTATCCCTAACGCTAACCCTCACCCTAACCCTCACCCTAGCCCTCAAAGAAACCCTAATCCTAACCCTAAACCTCTTCCTAAACCTCACCCTAACCCTAACCTTAACCCTCACACTAACCCTAAACCTAAACCTAAACCTCACCCTAACCCAAACCTAATCCTGACCCTCACCCTTACCCTCAACTTAATTCTAACCCTAACCCAAACAATAACCCTAACCCTAAACCTAACCCTAACCCTCACTCTCACAGTAACTCTAACCCTAACCCTAACACTAAACCTCACCCTAACGCTAACCATAAGCCTCTCCCTCACTCTAGCCATCACCCTAACCCTAATCCTAACCCTAAACTTCATTCTAACACTCACCCTAACCCTAAAACCCTAACCCTCAAACTAGCCCTCCACCTAACGCTAAATCTAACCCTAAACCTCCCCCTCACCTAACACTAACCCTCACACTCACCCTCACCCTCTGCCTAACATTAAGCCTAACCCTAACTCCAACCCTAACCCTAACACTAACCCTAACCCTAACCCTCACCCTAACCCTCACGCTAACCCTCAACCTCACCCTAGCTCACACCCTAAACCTAAGCCTAAGCCTAACCCTCACCCTAACTCTCACTCTAACTCTAACCCCAACCCTCACACTCACCCTAACCCTCACCCTCACCCTCACCCTAACTCTAATCCTAACCCTAACCCTAAACCTAACCCTCACACTCACCCTCACCTTAACCCTAGACCTAATCCTAACCTTATCCCTAACCCTCACCCTCACCCTCTGCCTAACATTAAGCCTAACCCTAACTCCAACCCTAAACATAACACTAACCCTAAACCTAACCCTCACCCTAACCCTCAACCTGACCCTCAACCTCAACCTAGCCCCCACCCTAAACCTAACCCTAACCCCAACCCTCACCCTAACCCTAACCCTCACCTTCACTCTCACCCTAACTCTAATCCTAACCCTAACCATAACCCTTACCCTCACACTCACCCTCACCTTAACCCTAGACCTAACCCTAACCTTAACCCTAACCCTCACCCTCACCCTAAACCTCACCCTAACCCTAACCCTAAACCTCCCCCTCACCTAAGCCGAACCCTCACCCTCAGCCTCAACCTCATCGCAAACTTAACCCAAACCATAACACTAACAATAACCCTAACCCTAACCCTAACCCTAAACCTAACCCTCACCCTACCCCTAACCCTAACCCTAAACCTAAACCTGACCCTAACCCTAACCCTAACCCTCACACTCACCCTAAGCCTAACCCTAATCCTAATCCTAACCCTAAGCCAAACCCTCACCCTCACACTAACCCTCACTTTAACCCTAAACCTAACCCTCACCCTCAGCCTGACCCTAACCCTAACTCTAACCCTAAACCTCCCCCTCCCCCTAAACCTAACCCTTGCCCTCACCTTAACCCTAACCCTCATCCTCAACCACAACCTCAGCCTAACCCTAAACCTAACCCTAACACACACACTCACCCTCACACCAACCTTAATCCTAACCCTATCCCTAACCCTTAACCTCAACCTAACCCTCACCCTAACCTTAACCCTAACACTAACCCTAACCCTAACCCATGAACAACCTTCCCCCTAACCCTAAATCTAACCATAAACCTCATCCTCACTCTAAGTCTAATCCTAACCCTAACCCTAAACCTCACAATCACCCTAACCCTTATACTAATCCTAATCCTAACCCTAAGCCTCACCCTCACACTCACCCTAACCCTCATCCAAACAAAAACTCTAACACGAACCCTAACCCTAACCCTCACAATCAGCCTCAATCTAACCCTAAATCTAAACCTCACACTCACCCTCACCCTCACCCTAACCCTAATCCTAACCCTAATCCTAACCCTTAACCTCAACCTAACCCTCACCCTAACCTTAACCCTAACACTAACCCTAAACCTAACCCAAGACAAACCCTGCCACTAACCCTAAATCTAACCCTAAATCTCACCCTCACCCTAACCCTAATCCTAACCCTAACCCTAATCCTCACCCTAACCCTAACCCTAACCTTCACACTCACCCTTACCCTCAGCATGACCTAACCATGACCCAAACAATAACACTAATCCTATCCCTAAACCTAAACCTAACCCTAACACTAAACCTAATCCTAACACTCACCCTCATCCTAAACCTAATCCTAACACTAACCCTCACCCCAACCCTAACCCGAACCCTCACCTTCACACTAACCCTCATCCAAACCCTCACCCTTAACCTAACCCTAAACCTAAACCTCACCCTAACACTAACCTTAACCCTCACCCTCAAGCTAGCCCTCACCATAACCCTAATCCTAACCCTAATCCTCATCCTAACCCTCACCCTAAACCTAACCCTAACCCTCACCCTAAACCTAAACCTATCTGTAACCCTCAACCTAACCCTAACGCTCACGCTAACCCTAAACTTAACCTGAACCCTAACTCTCAAACGAAACCTAAACCTAACATTCACCCTAACCCTAACCCTTACCCTCACCCTCAGCATAACCCTAAACCTAACCATAACCCTAACCCTCACACTCACCCTAAACCTTACCCTAATCCTAATCCTAACCCTAAGCCTAACCCTCACCCTCACACTAACCCTCAACCTAACCCTAACTCTAACACTAAACCTAACCCTAACCCTCACATTCAGCCTCACCGTAAAAATAACTCTAACTGTAAACCTCATCCTCACCCAATCCCTAAACCTAAACCTCACCCTCACCCTAGCACTCACCCTAAACCTAATCGTAACCCTAACCCTCATCCTAACACAAACCGTAACACTAAATCTAAGCCTAACCTTCACCCTCACCATAAAACTTACCCTAACCCTCACCCTAATCTTAAACTTAACCTGAACCCTAACACTCACCTTAACCCTAACCCTAACCCTCACCCTAACCCTAACCCTCAACCTCAATCTCACCCTCAGCCTAAGCCTAAGCCTAACCCTAACTGTAACCCTAACCCTTACACTCAGCCTAACCTTAACCTTACTCCTAATCCCAAACCTAACCCTAACCCTCACCCTCATGCTAACCCTCACCTTAACCCTAACCCTAACCCTAACCCTAACCCTCACCCTCAGCCTCATCCGAAACCTAACTCTAACCCTAAATCTCACCCTCACCCTAACCCTAACCCTAACCCTAAACCTCACCCTAACTATAACCCTAAAACTCACTCCTACCCTAGCCCTCACCCTAACCCTAATCATTACCCTCCCCATAGCCCTAACCTTAAACCTCATCCTAACCCTAACCCTCAAACTCAACCTCACCCTCAGCCTAACCCTAAGCCTAACCCTAAACCTAACCCTAACACACACACTCACCCTCAAACTAACCCTAATCCTAACCCTATCCCTAACCCTAACGGTCCCCTTAAATCTCACCCTAAACCTAAACCTAACACTATCCCTAAACCTAACCCTAAACCTAACACTCATTCTACCCCTAACTTTAACCCGAAACCTCACTCTCAGCCTAAACTTAACACTAACCCTTACCCAAACCCTAACACTAAACCTACTCCTCAATCTAACCCTTACCCTAACCCTAACCCTACCCTTATCCTAACCCTAAACCTAACCCTAACCCTCACCCTTAACAAAACCCTCACCCTCAGCATAAACCTCACTATTACCTTTACCATCACATTCACCCTAACCCTCAACCTAATACTAAACCTCATCCTAACCCTTACCCTAAACCTAAAACTAAACATCACCCTAACAATAAACCTCACCCTCAACCTCACACTCAGCCTAACCCTAGGCTAAGCCTAAGCCTTGCCCTTACCCTCACCCTCACCATAGCCCTCACCCTAACCCTAATCCTAACCCTAATCCTAATCCTAACCCTCACCCTAACCCTAACCCTAACCCTAACCCTAAAACTAACTGTAACCCTCAACCTAACCCTAACCCTCATTCTCACCGTAACTCTAACCCTAACCCTCACGCTAACCCTAAACTTAAACCGAACCCTAACTCTCAACCTAACCCTTATCCTAACCCACACCCTAACCCTCACCCTCACCTTCACCCTCAGCCTAACCCTAAGCCTAACCCTAACCCTTATCCTAACCCTCACCCTAAGCCTCAACCTAACCCTAACCGTCAACATCACCAAAAATCTTACCCTAACCATCACTATAACCCTAAATTTAACCCAAACACTAACTCTCACCCTAACCCTAACCCTAACCCTCACCTGAACCCTCACCCTCACCCTCACCCTCAGCCTAACCCTAAGCCTAAGCCTAAACCTAACCCTAAACATTATCCTCACCCTAACCATCACCATAACTCTATGCCTAATCCTAACAATAAACCTCAGCCTAACCCTAACCTTAATCCTAATCCTAACCCTAACCTTAACCCACACCCTCACCCTAACCCTCACCTTAACCCTAACCCTAACACTAACCCTAACCATATCCCTAACCTCAGTCTCATCCTAACTCTAACTGTAACCTTAAACTTCACCCTCATCCTAACCCTCACCCTAAACCTAAACCTCATGCTAACCCTAAACCTCACCCTCACCCTAGCCCTCACCCTAACCCTAATCCTAACCCTCACCCTAACACTAATCCTCACCCTAATCCTCACACTAAGGGTAACCCCAAACATCACCCTAACCTTAACCCTCACCCTCATCCTCAGCCTCAGCCTAACCCTAAGCCTAAGCCTAACCCTAACCTTAACCCTCACCCTCACCCTAGCCCTCAACCTAATCCTAATCCTAAACCTAACCCTCATCGTAACCCTTAACCTAACCATAACCCTAACCCTCATTCTAAACCTAATCCTCATCACCAACCATACCCTCAGCCTAACCCTTAGCCTAAGCCGAACCCTAACCTAACCCTCATACTCACCCTTACAGTAAACTTAATCTTAAACCTAACCCTAACCCTAACATTAATCCTCAACCTAACCCTCACCCTAACCATAACCCTTACACTAACCCAAATCGTAACCCTCCCCCTAAACCTAACTCTAACCCTAAACCTCCACTCATCCTCACCCTAACCGTAACTCTAACCCTAACACTAAAACTCACCCTAACCCTAACCCTAACACTCACACTAAACCTAAACCTCAATTAACCCTCCTCCTAACCCTAACTCTAAGCCTAAACCTCCCACTCACCCTAACCCTCCCCTTAACCCTAACTCTAACCCTAAACCTCCCACTCACCCTAACCCTAATCCTAACCCTAACCCTAAACCTCACCTTGACCCTAACACTAACCCTCACCCTTAAACTCACCCTCACCCTCACCGTAACTCTAACCCTAACCCTAACAATAACACTAATCCTAACCTTAAACCTAACCCTAACCCTAATCCTATATCAAACCCCCACCCTCAGCCTCACCCTCAATGCAAATGTAACCATAACGATAACACTAACTATAATCCTAACCCTAAACCTAATCCTAACCCTCATCCTCACCCTAACCCTCATCCAAACCCTTACCCTAACCCTAAAACTCACCCTAACACTAACCTTAACCCTCAACCTCACCCTAGCCCTCACCTTGACCCTAATGCTCACCCTCACCCTCACCCTCACCATAACTCTAATCCTAACCCTAACAATAGCACTAACCCTAACCATAACGCTAACCCTAACATTCACCCTCAACATAAACCTAACCCTAAAACAAACCCTCACCCTAACCCTAACCCTAAACCTCACGCTAACCCTAACCCTAACCCTCAGCCTCACCCTCACCGTCATCGTAAACTTAACCCTACCCATAACACTAACAATAACCCTATCCCTAACCCTAATCTAAACCTCACCCTCACCCTCACCCTAACCCTAACACTCACCCTAACACTAAGCCTCACCCTCACTGTAACCCTAACCCTAACCCTAACCCTAACCCTCACCCTAACCTTAAACCTGACCCTAAATCTAACCCCCACCATCAACTTCACCCTAGCCCTCACCCTAACCCTAATCCTCATCCTCACCCTAAACCTCACACCAACCCTAACACTAAACCTCAATCTAAGCCTCACCCTCACCCTAACAATAACCCGAACCCTCACCCTTACCATAACCCTCACCCTCAGCCTATCCCTCACCTTTACTCTTACTGTCACCCTCATCCTAACATTCACCCTAAACCTAAGCCTCATCCTAACCCTCACCCTAACTGTAACCCTAAACATCACCCTAACCCTAAACCTCAACCTCACCTTAAGGCTCAGCCTAACCCTAAGCCTAAGCCTAAACCTAACCCTAAACCTCACACTCAGCCTTGCCCTCACCCTAAACCTAATCCTAACCCTAACCCTCATCCTAACCTGCAACCTAACCATAACGATAACCATCACTTTAAACCTAATTCTCATCCCCATATTCACCCTCAGTCTAACCCTAAGCCTAAGCCTAACCTAACCCTAAGCCTGACACTCACCCTCATGGTAAACCTAATTCTAACCCTAAGCCTAACCCCTAAACCTAAACCTCAACCTGACCCTCAACCTAACCCTAACCCTAACCCTAACCCTCACCCTCACCTTCCTCCTCACCCTCACCCTCACCCCAAACCTAACCCTCACCCTCACCGTAACCCTAAACCTAACCCTGACCCTAACCCTACCCCTAAACCTAATCCTAAACCTCACCCTAACACTAACACTAAACCTCACCCTCACACTAGCCCTCACCCTAACCCTAATTGTAACCCTAACCCTCATCCTAACCCTCACCCTAACCCAAACCCTAACCCAAACCCTAACCATAAACCTAATTCTAACCCTCAACCTAAACCTAACCCTGACCCTCACCGTAACCCTAACCTTAACCCTGACCCTAACCCTAAAACTAACCTGAACCCTAAACCTCACCCTAAACCTAACAGTAACCCTATCCCTCACCCTAGACCTCATCCTAACCCTAATCCTAACCAAAAACCTCATGCTAACCCTCACCGTAACCCTAACCCTCAACCTCACCCTAACCCTAGCCCTAATCCAAACCCTCAACCTAACCCTAAACCTCACCCTCACCATAACCCTTACCCTAACCCTAACACTAAAGCTAACCCTAAACATCAACCTAAACCTCACCCTAACCCTGATTCTAACCCTAAACCTCACCCTCAGCCTACCCCTAACTCTAAACCTAACTCAAACCCTAAACCTCACCCTAATCCTAATCCTAAACCTAACCCTATCCCTAACCCTAACCCTCACCCCAACCCTCATCCTAGCCCTAAAACAAACCCTAATCCTAACCCTAAACCTCATCTTAAATCTCAGCCTAACCCTAACCTTAACCCTCACACTAATTCTAACCCTAAACCTAAACCTCACCCTAACCCTCAACCTAATCGTCACCCTCACCCTTACCCTGAACTGAACTCTAACCCTAACCCTAACAATAACACTAACCCTCACACTCACAGTAGCTCTAACCCTAACCCTAACAATAAACCTCACCCTAAGGCTAAACATAAGCCTCACCCTCACCCTAACCCTAATCCTAATACTAAACTTCATCCTAAATCTCACCCTAACACTAAAACACTAACCCTCACACTAGTCCTCCACCTAATGCTAAATCTAACACTAAACCTCCCCTTCACCTAACCCTAATCCTCACCCTCACCCTCAACCTCTGCCTAAAACTAAGCCTAACCTTAACTCCAACCCTAACCCTAACACTAATCCTAACCCTAACCCTAACCCTAACCCTCACCTTAAACATCAACCTCACCCTAGCACACACCCTAAACCTAAGCCTAAGCCTAACCCTCACCCTAACTCTCACGCTAACCCTAACCACAACACTCACCCTAACCCTAACCCTCACCCTCACCCTAACCCTCAACCTAACCCTAATTCTAACACGAACCCTAACCGTAACCCTCACAATCAGCCTCAACCTAACACTAACTCAAACCCTAAAGCTCACCCTGACCCTAAACCTAACCATAACGCTAACCCTAAACTTCACCACAACCCTAACCCGAAACCTCACCCTCACCCTAGCCCTCACCCTAACCCTAATCCTAACCCTAAACCTCATCCTAACCCTCACCCTAACACTAACCTTAACCCTCACACTCACCATCACCCTAAGCCTAAACCTAACCCTAACGCTCAACCTAAACCTAACCTTCACCCTCACCTTAATCCTTACCCTAACCCTCACCCTCACCTTAATCCTAAATTTAACCCGAACCCTAAATCTTACCCTAACCCTAACGTTAACCCTCACCCTAAACCTAACCCTCAAACTCACCCTCACCCTAAGCCTAAGCCTAAGCCTAATCCTAACCGTAACCCTAACCCTCACACTCACCCTAAGCTATTTCCTAATCCTAATCCTAACCCTAAGCCAAACCCTCACACTCACACTAACCTTCACCTTAACTCTAATCCTAATCTTAACCCTAAGCCTAACCCTCACCCTCAACCTCAACCTCAGCCTAACCCTAAACCTAACCCTAAACCTAAACTGTAACACTCACACTCACACTAACCCTAATCCTAACCCTATCACTAACCCTAACCCTC
This sequence comes from Dipodomys merriami, assembly GCF_024711535.1. Classification (NCBI taxonomy): domain Eukaryota; kingdom Metazoa; phylum Chordata; class Mammalia; order Rodentia; family Heteromyidae; genus Dipodomys; species Dipodomys merriami. The sequence continues at coordinate 615,940 of NW_027203627.1, read as the reverse complement.
CCCCAAACTCTCTCCATAACCCTAACCCTAACACTCTTCCTAACCTAACCCTCAAACAAACCCTCACCCTCACCCTAACTAAAACCCTAAACCTCACCCTCCCCCTAAACCTAACTCTAACCCTAACCCAAACCCTAACCCTCACCCTAACCCTAACCCTACCCATCACCCTAACCTTATTCCTCACTCCCATTCTCACCCTGAGCCTAAACCTAAGCCTAAGCCTAAAGATAGCCCTAACCCTCACACTCACCCTCACCCTAACAATAATCCTAACCCTACCCCTAACCCTTAACCTCAACCTAACCCTAACCCTAACCTTAACCCTAACACTAACCCTAACACTAACCCACGAACTAACCCTCCCCCTAACTCTAAATCTAAACATAAACCTCACCCTAACCCTAATCCTACCCCATCCCTAAACCTCACACTAACCCTAACCCTAACCATCACCCTCACTCTCATTTTAACTCTAACTCTAACCCTAACAATAACACTAATCCTAAACTTAAACTTAACCCTAAACCTAACCATAACCCTAATCCTAACACACACCCTCACCCTAAGCCTAATCCTAAATATAACCGTAACCCTCAACCTGACCATAACCTTAACCCTCATCCAAACCCTCACACTAACTCTCACCCTAACCCCAACTCTCACCCTCACCCTCAAGCTAGCCCTCACCCTAACCCTAAACCTAAACCTAACCCTCATCCTAACCCTCACCCTCAACCTCACCCTAACCCTAGACCTAATCCAAACCCTCAACCTAACCCTAAACCTCACCCTCACCATAACCCTAACCCTAAAACTCACCCTTTCCCTAAACCTATCCCTAACCCTAAACCTCACCCTAACCCTAACCCTAACCCTTACACTCACACTCACCCTAACCCTAATCCTAAACCTAACCCTATCCCTAAACCTAACCCTCACCCTTACACTCACCCTAACCCTAACCCTAACACTAACCCTAACACTAACCCTTACACAAACCCTCACCTTAACACTAACTGTAACTCTAAACCTTACCCTCACCCTAACCCTAACCCTCAATTTCACCCTCACACTCAGCCTATCCCTAAGCCTAACCCTAACCCTAAACCCTCACATTCACCCTCACCGTAACCATAACCCTAACCCTAACCCTAACCATAACCCTAACCCTAACCCTAAACCTCATCCTAAACATAACCCTCACCCTAAACCCAACACTCACCCTAATATTTACCCTCACCCTAACACTAACCCTAATACTAACACTAAACATCACACCAACCCTAATCAACACCCTAACCCTAAACCTCACCCTAACCCTAAACCTCAACTTCACCCTAGCCCTCACCCAAACCCTAATCCTCATCCTCACCCAAACTTCACCCTAAGCGAACACTAATCCTCAATCTAACGCTCACCCTCACCCTACCCCTAAACCTAACCCTCACCCTTACCTTAACTCTCACCCTCTGTCTAACCCTCAGGTTTACCCTTACCGCCCCCCCCCACCCTAACCCTCACCCTAACCCTAACCCTAACCCTAACCCTCACCTTGACCCTAACTGTACCCCTAATCCTCACCCTCACCCTAACCCTTACTCTAACCCTAACACTAAACCTCACCCTAACCCTAACAATAACCCTCACCCTTTCACTAACCCTCACACTCACCCTCACCCTCAGCCTAAACCTAAGGCTAACCTAACCCTACCCCTAACCCTCCCACTCATCCTAACCGTAATCCTAAACCTAACCCTAAACCTAACCCTCACCCTAATCCTCACCCTCACCCTCAGCCTAACCCTAAGCCTAACCCTAAACCTAACCCTAACCCTCACACTCACCCTATCCCTAACCCTAATCCTAATCCTAACCCTAAACCTATCCCTCACACTCACCATAACCCTCACCCGAACACTAACCCTAACACTAACCCTAACACTAACCCTCAACATCAACCTCACCCTCAGCCTAACCCTAAGCCTAACCCTAAACCTAACACTTACACACACACTCACCCTCACGCTAACCCTAATCCTAAATCTAAACCTAACCCTAACCCTCCCCCTAATTCTCACCCTAACGCTAACCGTAACCCTAACCCTAACCCTCAACCTAACACTCACCCTAACACTAACAGTAACCCTATACCTCACCCTCACCCTAACCCTCATCCTCACCCTCACAGTAACTGTAACCTTAAACCTAACCCTAACAATAACCCTAACCCTATTCCTAAACCTCACCCTAAGCATAACCCTCACCCTAACCCAAACCCTAACCTAACACTTACCCTCACCCTAACACTAACACTAACCCTAACACTAAACATCACACTAACCCAAACTCTAACCCTAACCTTAAACCTCAACCTAACCCTCACCTTCACCCTAACCATAACACTAATCCTAAGCCTCACCCTAACCCTCCCCCTAACCCTATATCTAACCCTCAACCTCACCCTCACCTTCACGTTAACCCTAACCCTAAACCCCACCGTAACCCTAACTCTAACCCTCACACTCATGCTTGGCCTAAGCCTAAGCTTCAGCCTAACCCTAACCCTAACCCTAACATGAACGCTAACCCTAACTCTAATCCTAAACCTCACCCTCACCCTAACCCTAACTCTAACCCTTACACTAAACCTAAACGTCATCCTAACCCTAACCCTCATCCTCACCCTCAACCTCACCGTAAATGTAACCCTAACCCTAACACTAACAATAACCCTAACCATAACACTAACCCTCACACTAACCCTATCCATCAAACTAACACTAAATCTCACCATAACCCTAACCCTAACCCTCACCCTTACCGTAACCCTCACCCTCAGCCTAAAACTCAACTTTAACCTTACCGTCACCCACACCCTAACCCTCACCATAACCGTAATCCTCATCCTAAACCTCACCCTAACGGTAACCCCAACAATTACCCTTACCATAACCCTAACCCTCACCCTCACCCTCAGGCTCAGCCTAACCCTAAGCCTAAGCCTAAGCCTAAGCCTAACCCTCAACCCTCACCCTAGACCTCACCCTAACCCTAATCCTAACCAGAGCCCTCATCCGAATTCTCACCCTAACAATAATCCTCACCCTAACCCTAACCCTAACCCTAACACTAACCCTCACCCTTACCCTAACCCTAATCCTAACCCTAAGCCTATCCCTAAACCTCAACCTAACCCTAACCCTCACCCTAACCCTCCCCCTAAAACTAACTCTAAACATAAACCTCATCCTCAACCTCACCCTAATCCTAAACCTCACCCTAACCCTAACCCTCACCCTCACCCTCAACTTAACTCTAACCCTAACACTAACAATAATACTAACCCGAACCCGAACCCTAACCATAAACCTCACCCTCACTGCAAACTTAACCCTACCCATAACACTAACAATAACACTAACCGTAACCCTAACCATAACTTTAACCCTAACCCTAAACCTAAAACTAACACTGTCTAACCCTAAACCTAACCCTCAACCTAAGCCTATCTCTAACCCTAACCCTAAACCTTTACCTCACCCTAACCCTAACACTAACCCTCACACTCACCGTAACCTTAACCCTAACCCTAACCCTAACCCTAACAATAACCCTAAACCTAAACTTAAGCCTCACCCTAACCATAACCCTCAACATAACCTTAACCCTTAATCTAAGCCTCACCTTCTCCCTATCCTAACCCTCACCCTCACCCTTACCCTAACCCTCACCCTTAACGTAACCCTCACCCTTACCCTAACCCTCACCTTTACCCTTACCGTCACCCTCAACCTAACCCTTACCCTAACCCTAACCCTCATCCTAACCCTCACCCTAAACGTAACCCTAAACATCACCCTAACCCTAACCCTCACCCTAACCCTCCGCCTCAGCCTAAACCTACTCCTAAGCCTAACCCAAATCCTAACCATCACCCTCACCTTAGCTGTCAACATAAATCTAATCCTAACCCTAACTCTCATCCTAAACCTGATCGAAAACATAACCCTAACCATCACTCTAAACCTAATCCTAATCCTCACTGTAATCCTAACCCTAAACCTAACCCTAACCCTAACCCTAATCCTCACCCTCACCCTCACCCTAAACCAAACCCTAACCCTAACCCTAAGCTTAACCCTCATCCTCACCCTAAACTTCACACTAACCCTAACACTAATCCTCAATCTAACCCTCACCCTCACCCTAAACCTTACCCTAAACCTAACCCTACCACTCTCCCTACCCCTCAACCTAATCCTAATCCTAATCCTAACCCTAACCCTCAATCTAACCCTAAACATACCCCTAACGCTAAAACTCACCCTAACTCTAATCCTCACCCACACACTCACACTCACCCTCAACCGAACCCGAACCCTCACCCGAACCCTCATCCTCACCCTCACTCTAAACATCACCCAAACCCTAACCTTCACCCTAACCCTAACACAAACCCTAATCCAAACCCTCACACAAACCCTAACCCTCACCCTAACCCTTACCCTTACCCTAACCCTAACCATAACCCTCACACTAATCATAACCCTCACTCTAACCCTAACCCTAACCCTGAGCCTAACCTTCACTCTCACCCTGACCCTCACTTTCAGCTTAAACCTAACCCTAATCCTATTCTTAATCCTAACACTCACCCAAACCCTAAACCTAACCCTAACCCTAACCATCACCATCACCTTCTACATCACCCTAACCCTCACCCTCACCGAATACATTACCCTAACCCTAACCCTCACCCGCACCCTGAACCTAACCTCAGCTTAATCCTCAATCTAACCCTAATCCTCACCCTAACCTTAACCTTTACCTAACAGAAAATCTCACCCTCACCCTCAGCCTAACCCTCACCCTCACCCAAGCCCTCACCCTAACCCTAACTTTAAACCTAACCCTCACCCTCAACCTCCCCTTCTCTCTCAGCCTTACCCTAACCATAACCCTAATCCTAACCCTAACCCTCAACCTCACCCTCACCCTCATTCTAACCCTCACCCTCACACGGAACCTCACCATCACACTAACCCTCACACGAACCCTAACCCTCACCCTATTCTTAACACTAAACCTCACCCTCAATTCCCCCCTCACCCTCAGCCTAACCCTAACTCTAACCCTAATCCTATACTAACCTATTCCGCACCCTCACCCTAGCCCTCACCCTCAAACTCCCCCTCCCCCTCACACTAACCCTCAACCTCACCCTAAGCATCACCTTAACCCTAACCCTCATACTGAACCTAACCCTAACGCTCACCCTTACCCTCACCCTCAAACTAACCCTCACCCTAAACAGTATCCTCACACTAACCCTAACCCTAACCCTAACCTTCACACTAATCCTAACCCTCCATCTAACCATATCCCTACACCTCAACCTAAATCTCACCCTAACCCTAACCCTAACCCTAAATGTCTCCCTAACCCTAACTCTAAACCTCACCCTCACCCTCACCCTACCGCTCACCATCACGCTAACGCTCACCCTAACCCTAATGCTCACCCTAAACCTAACCCTCAACCTAAACCTAACCCTCACCCTGACCGTCACCCTAAATCTAACCCTAAACCTAACACTCACCGTAACACTAACCCTCACAATAACCCTAACCCTAACCCTCAACCTAACCCTCACACTAATTCTAAACCTAACCCTAAAACTAAACTTCACACTAAACCTAAACCTTACCCTAACCCTAATTCTCACACTAAACCTAAGAGTCATTATATCCCTAAACCTACCCCTCAGCCTAACCCTCACCCTAAACCTAACCCTAACCCTAATCCTCACCCTATCGCTAACCTTAACCCTAACACTAACCATAAACCTCATCCTCACAATAAACCTCACCCTATACCTTACCCTCACCATAACCCTAACCCTAACCCTAATCGTCAACCACACCTAACCTTCACCCTCACCTGAACCTTCACCCTCACCCTCAACCTCGTCCGCACTCTAAACCTCACCCTAACCCTAACAGTCACCCTCATGCTAATCCTCACCGTAACCCTAACCCTGACATTAAAGAAACTCATACACTAACCTTCACAGTAACCCTCACCCTGACCCTAGCTCTCACCCAAAACCTAACCCTAACCCGAACCCTAACCCTCACCTTCACCCTAACCCTCACCCTAACCCTTACCCTCACCCTAACCATAACCCTAACCCTAATCATAACCCTCACACTAATCGTAACCCTCACCCTAAGCATAACCCTAAGCCTAACCCTAACCTTCACCCTCACACTGACCCTCACCCCACCGTAACCCTAACCCTATTCCTAATCCTAACCCTCACAATCACCCTCAACCTAAACCTAACAGTAACACTAACCCTCACCCTCATCCTCACCCTCACTGAACACAAACCCTCACCCTAACCCTAACCTCAGATTAACCCTCACCCTCATCCTAATCCTCAGTCTAACCCTAACCCGAAGGTAAATGTAATCCTCACCCTCACACTAACCCTCACCCTCACCCTAGCATTAACCCCAACCCTAACCATAACACTTACCCACACCCTAACCCTTAACCTCATCCTCACTCTATCCCTAATCCTAACCCTAATCCTAACGCTAATGCTCAAACTACCTCTCGCCCAACCCTAACTGTAACCCTAACCTTCAACCTCATTCTAACCCAAACGCTCAGCCGAATACTCACCCTCAACCTAAACCATACTCTCACAATAAACATCACCCTAACCCTAACCCTCAACCTAACCCTAACCTAACCCCCACCCTAACACTAACACTCACCCTAACCCTTACCCACAACATAATCCTATCCCTCACCCACAAATTTACCATCACCCTAACCCTTACCCTCACACTAATCCTCACCCTAACCCTCAACCTAACACTCAACCTGACCCTCAGCCTCGCCCTGACCCTCACCCTAACCTTTACCCTCACCCTCACCCTAACCCTCACCCTAACCTTTACCCTTACCCGAAACCTAAACCTAAACCTAACCCTCAACCTAACCCTTATCCTATCCCTAAACCTAACCCTGACCCTCACCCTAACCCTAAAACTAACCCTCACACTGACCCTAACCCTAACCCTCAGCCTAACGCTCATCCTAACCCTAACCGTAACCCTAAAGCTCACCCTAACCGTAACCCTACCCATAAAACTCACCCTAACCCTAACCCTCACCCTCACCCTCAGGCTAACTCTAATACTAAACCTAACTCTCACCCTCACCCTAACTCTAACCCTAAACCTAATCCTAACCCTCACCCTCACCCTCACCTTAACCCTAAACCAATCCCTAACCCTCACCCTAATCCTAACCCAAACCCTATACCTCACCCTCACCCTCACCCTAACCCTAACCCTAACCCTTACACTAAACCTCACCCTAATCCTTACCCTCAACATAAACCTAACACTAACCCTAATCCTAACCCTAAACCTAACCCTCATCCACACCCTAACACTCAAACTAACCCTAACCCTAACCCTATTCTTAAACCTAAGCCTCACACTTAAACTCACCCTAGCCCTACACCTAACCCTAACCCTCACACACACCCTCACCCTAACCATCACCCTCACCCTAACCCTCACCCTAACCCTAACCCTACCCTTCACTCTACCCCTCACACTAACCCTAACCCTAATCCAAACCCTCAACCTAACCCTAACGCTACCCCTAACCCTCACCCTCACAATAACCCTAAACCTAACACTAACATTCAACCTAAACCTAATCCTCACCCACACCCTAACCCTCACCATCACCTTAACCCTCACCCTCACTCTCAAAATCACCCAAACCCTAACCCTCACCCTAACCCTGGCCCTAACACTCACCCTAAACCTAACCCAAAACCTAACCCTCAATCTCACCCTATTCCTCACCATAATAAGCCTAACCCTTGGCTAAAAGAAACCCTCAACCTTAAACTCACACTAACCCTCACCTGCACCCTCAACCTCACCCTCACCGAACACAAACCCTTACCCTAACCCTAACCTCAGCTTAACCCTCACCCTCAACCTAATCCTCACCCTAACCCTAACCCAAATGTAAACTTAACCCTCACCCTCACACTAACCCTCACCCTCACCCTAGCCCTAACCCTAATCCTAACCCTAACCCTAAACTTCAGCCTCACCCTAAACTTACTCTTACCCTCTTACCTGAACTAACTCTTACCCTCACCCTAACTCTAACCCTAACCATAACTATAACTCTTACAATAACCATAACCCTCAGCCTAACCCTAACCCTAACACTAACCTTTAACCTAACCCTCAGCCTCACCCTCACCCTCACCCTCACATTCAGCCTAACCCTAACCCTAACCCTATTCCCAATCCTAACCCTCACCCTCACCCTTATGCTACCCCTCACCCTCACCCTAACCTTCACCCTCACCCTAAAGATCACCCTAACCATAAACCTCACCCTAATCGTAACCCTAACCCTTACCCTAATCCTAACCTCATGTTAACCCTAATCCTGACATAAACGATACCCTCACCCTCAACCTGACACTAACCCTCACCCTAACCCTAGTCCTTACCCTCACCCTAACCGTAACTCTAACTCTCAATCTCACCCTCACCCACACCCTCAACCTCAGCCTAAACCCAACCCTAACACTAACCCTAACCCTAACCCTCACCCTGACCCTCACCCTCACACCAACCCTAACTCTAAACCTAACCCTCACCCCAACCCTATCCCTCACCCTAACAATAAACCTCACCCTAAACCTAATCCTAACCCTCACGCTAATCCTAACCCTCACCCTCACCATAAACCTCACCCTAACCCTTAGCCTCACCCTCATACTAAGCCTAACCCTAATCCTAACCGTCAACCTAACCCTAAACCTAGCCCCAACCCTCACCCACACACTAACCCTAAACCTAAAGCTAACACTCAACCTAACATTAATCCTCACCCACACCCTAACTCTCACCCTCACTTGAACCCTTACCCTCACCCGAACCCTCATCCTCACCCTAACCCTCACCCTAACGGTAAATTTCACCCAAACCCTAACCCTCACCCTAACCCTTGCCCTAACTCTTACCCTAACCCTAACCCTCAACCTAACACTTACCCTCACCATAATCCTCATCATAACACGAAAACGTGGCTAAGAGAAACTCTCAACCTAAACCTCACACTAACCCTCACCCTCACCCTAGCCTTCACCCTAATCCTAACCCTAACCCTAAACCTCACCCTCACCCTAATCCTCACCCTAGCCTAACCTTAACCCTTAAATAAACTTAACCCTCACACTCACCCTCTCCCTAACCCTCACTGTCACCCTACCCACACCCTAACCCTAAGCCTAATCCTAACCCTCACCCTAACCCTAACCCTAAACCTCAGCCTAAAACTTATCCTAACCCTAAACCTAAAACTAACCCTCACCCTAAACCTAACCCTAACCCTAACCCTCACACTAACCCTAAACCTCACCCTCAACTTCACCGTCACCCTCAGCCTAAACTTAGTGCTAACCCTAATCCTAACCCTCACCCTTAACCTAACTCTAACCCTAAAACAAATTCTCCCCCTCCCCCTCACCCTCACTCTAACCCTCACTCTAACCCTAACGCTCACACTCAACCTCCCGCTCCCCGTCAGCCTAACCCTAGTCCTAACCCTGATCCTAAACCTCAACCTACCCTGACTCTAACACTAAACCTAACCCTAAACTTCACCCTAACCCTCACCCATATCATAGTCCACACCCTAACCCTAACCCTAAGCCTAACCCTCACACTAACCCTAACCCTAATCCTCAGCCTAAACCTCATCCTAACCCTAAACCTAAAAGTAACCTTCACCCAACCAAACCCTATCCCTATTCCTAACCTAACCCTAACCCTCACACTAACCTTAACTCTAACCCTCAGCCTAAAGCTCATCCTAACCCTAACCCTAACCCTAACTCTAAAACTCAACCTAACCCTCATCCTAACCCTAACCCTAAAACTGACCCTCAATTTAACCCTCCACATAAAACAAACTCTAACCCTAAACCTCACCCTCACCCTAACCCTAATCCTAAATCTAACCCTAAACCTCACCCTGTCACCCTAACACTCACCCTCACCCTAAACATCACCCTAAACTTAATCCACAACCTAACCCTAACCCTAACCTCAGCTTAACCCTAACCCTGATGTAAACGACACTCACCGTCAACCTCACCTTAATCCTCACCCTAACCCTAACCATGACATAAACGAAAACCTCACCCTCACGCTCACACTAACCCTCACCCTCACCCTAGCCCTCACACTCAGCCTAACCCTAACACTAACCATCAAACTCACCCTCACCCTCACCCTCAGCCTAAACCTAACCCTAACCTAACCCTAACCCTCACACTAACACTAAACCTCACCCTCAGCCTAACCCTCACCCTTACCATTACCCTCAACTTCACCTTACCCTAACCCTAACCTTCACACTAACCCGAACCCTCACTCTAAGACTAACCTTAACCCTCACCCTAAAATTCACGCTCACCCTAACTCTAACCCTAACCCAACGCTAACCCTAACCCTCACGCTAAGCCTAACCCTAAACCTCCCCCTCACCCGAACCTTCACCCTCACCCTCACCCTAAATATCACACTTACACTAACCCTCACCCTAATAATAACCCTAACGGTCACCCTAACCCTAACCCTCACCTTAACCCTCAACCTGACCCTAATCCTCACCCTAACCTAACGTTAACCCTTACCTAAACTAAACCCTCAAACTAAACCTCACCCTCACCCTAGCCCACACCCTAACCCTAACACTGAACATAACCCTCACACTAACCCTAACCCTAACCCTCAGCCTAAAACTTATCCTAACCCTAAACCTAAAACTAACCTTCACCCTAACCAAACACTAACTCTAAACCTAAACTTATCCCTAACCCTCACACAAACCCTAAACCTAACCCTCAGCCTAACGCTCATACTAACCCTAACCCTAACACTAACACTAACCCTCACCCTAAACCTAACCCTCACCCTAAACCTAGCCCTAACCCTAACCCTCAACCTCAACCTCACCCTCACCCTCAGCCTAAACCTAGTCCTAACCCTAATCCTAACACTCACCCTCACCCTTACTCTAACCCTAACCCTAACCCTCACCCTAAACCTAACCCTCACCTTAACCCTCACCCTAACCCTAAATCTCACCCTCAACCTCACCCTCATTCTCAGCCTAACCCTAGTCCTAACCCTCACCCTATACCTTACCTTCAACCTAACCCTACCCCTAACCCTAACCCTCAACCTCACCCTCACCCTCACCTCACCATAACCCTATTCCTCACCCTCAACCTAAAGCTAACCCTAACACTTGCCCTCACCCTAACCCTCACCCTAACCTTAACCCTAAACCTAACCCTCACCCACATGCTCACCCTTACCCTAACAATAAACCTATACCTCACCCTCAGTCTAACACTCATCCTAATGCTTAGCCTCACCCTAAACCTAATCCTCACACTAACCCTAAACCTAACCCTAACCCTAACCCTCAACTTAACCCTCACCTAAATCCTAAACCTGACCATAACCCTCACACTAACTCTAACACTAAACCTAAACCTCACTCTCACCTAACCCTCACCGTCACCCTAAACCTCACTCTAAACCTAACCCTCACCAACACCCTAAACCTCACCCTCACCCTCACCCTAAGCCTAACCCTAACCTTAATCCTAAACCTAAACCTCACCCTCACCAGAAACCTAGCACTAACCATAAATCTCACCCTCACCATCAAACTAACAATAATCCTAAACCTAACCCTCACACTCACCCTAAACCTAACCGTAACCCTCACACTTGCCCTCACCCTTACCTTAACCCCAAACCTAAACTTCAGTCTAACCCTAACTCTCACTCTAACCCTCACCATCAATCTCACCCTAACCCTAAGGTTAACCCTAACCCTCACATTAAACCTCACCCTAAACCTAACCCTAACCCTAAACCACACCCTAAACCTAACCCTAACCCTAAACCTCACCCTCACCCTAACCATCATCCTAACACGAAAAATCACCCTCACCCTAACCCTCACCCTCAACCTAAACATCACCCTAACCCTAACCCTCACCCTAACCCTAAACATAACCCTCACATTCACCCTAACCCAAACCCTAACCCTAACCCTCACCCTCAAACTCACGCTAACTCTAACCCTCAAACTTACCCTAAACCTCACCCTAACCCTTAACCTTACCTTAACCCTAACACTAACCTTAACCCTCACATTAAACCTACCCTCACCCTCACCCTAACCCTAACCCTACCACGCACCCTAACCCTCACCCTAACTCTAACCCTCACCCTAACCCTAACCCTAACCCTCACCCTCACCCTAGCCCTCACCCTTAACCTAATTTTAACCCTTACCCTAAGCCTAATCAAAAACCTAACCCTCACCCTCACCATCATCCTCACCCTAAACCTAAACCTAACCCTACCCCTCACCCTCACCCTAAACCTAACCTTAACCCTCACCTTAACCCTCACCCTAATCCTAACCTTGATCCTAAACCTCACCCTAAAGCTAACACTAAACCTAAACCTCACCCTCACCCTAACCCTCAACGTCACCATAACCCTCACAAAAACGCGAACCCTCACCTCAACCTAACCCTCTCTCTCACCCTCACCCTAAACCTAACCCTAACCCTAATCCTAAACTGAACACTCACCTTCACTCTAAACCCAACCCTAACCATCACCCTCACACTCACCCTGACCCTAACCTCAACCCTAACCCTTACACTAACCCTAACCCTCAACCTAACTCTAACCACAACCTTCACCCTCACCCTCACCCTAACCCTAACAATAACCCTATGCCTCACCCTAACCCTTATCCTCACACTTACTCTAAACCTCACACTAACCCTAAACCTCACCCTAACCCTGGCCCTACCACTCACCCTAAACCTCACCCTTATCGTAACCCTAACACTAACCCATACCCTAAACCTAACCCTCACCCTAAACCTCACCCTAACCCTTACCCTCACCCTCTCCCTCACCCTTACCATAAACCTACCCATCAGCCTAACCCTCACATTAATCGTTACCCTCACTATAATCCTAACACTAAGCCTAATCCTCACACTAAACTTAAAACTAACCCTAACCCTAACCCTCACCTTAATCCTTACCATAATCCTAACCCTGACACTAACCCTCACCCTAAAGCTAACGCTAAACCTAAACCTCACCCTCACCCTAACCCTCACTGTCACACTAACCCTCAACGTCACGCTAACTCTCACCCTAACCCTAACACTCACCCTAATCCTCACCCTAACACTTACCCTCACCATAACCTTTACCCTAACCCAAACCCTAACCCTCACCCGAACCTGAACCCTCACCCTCACCCTAACCCTCATTCTAATGCTCACCCTAAACTTAACCCTAAACCTTTCCTAAACAAATACATCACCCTCACACTAACCCTCACCCTAAACCTAACCCTAAACTTAAACCTCACCCTCACCCTCACCCTCAGCCTCACCCTCAGACTCACCCTAACCCTAAACCTAATCCTAACCCTAACCGTGTTCCTCAACCTCACTCTAACCCTAACCCTGTCCTGCACCCTAACCCTAACCCAAACGCTAACCCTAACACTCAACCTAAACCTTACCCTAACCCTAATGCTAACCTTAACCCTCACCATAACCCTGACCCTAACCGTTACCCTTACCCTCATCCTCACTCTCACCCTAACCCTAACCCTTACACTTACCATATCCCTATACCTTACCCTTAACCTAACCCTCACCCTAAACATTACGCTCACCCTAACCCTCACCCAACACTAACCCGAACCCTAACCCGAACCCTAACCCCCACCCTAACCTTCACCCTAACCTTAACGCTAACCCTAACCCTCAGTCTCAACCTAAACCTCAGCCTAACCCTTACCCTCACACTAACCCTAATCCTAACCATAAACCTCACACTAAACCTAACCCTCAACCTAACCTTAACACTCATCCTCTCCCTAATCCTCACCCTAAATCTAACCCTAACCATTACCGAACTGAAACCCTAACCCTCACCCTAATCCTAAACCTAACCCTCATCCTAACACTAACCCTTACCCTAAACCTAACCCTAATCCTAAACCTAACCCTAACCCTATCCCTCACCCTCAACCTCACACTCACCCTAACCATAAACCTCACCCTAACACTGTCAACCACAACGTAACCCTCACCCTAACACTAACCGTCACCCACTCCCTAACCAACACCCTCACCCTCACCCTCACCCTCACCCTAACCGTAACCCTAACACTCACCCCAAACCTAATCCTCACCCTAAACCTAACTCTAACCCTCACCCTCAACCTAACCCTAACCCGAACCCTAACCATAAACCTCGCCTTAACCCTAACGCTAAACCTAACCCTCACCTATACCCTAAACCTCACCCTCACCCTCACCCTTACCCTAAACATCACCCTAACCCTATCCCTCAGCCTAACCCTAACCCTCACCTTAACCCTAATCCTCACCTTCAACTTCACCCTAAGCCTAATCCTATACCTAAACCTAACCCTAACCCTTTCCTAACCGAAAACCTCACCCTCACCCTAACCCTCACCCTAAGTCTAACCCTAACCCTAAACATCAACCTCAACCTCATCCTCAACCTCAGCCTCACCCCAACCCTAAATCTAATCCTAACCTTAACCCTCACCCTCACCCTTACTCTAACCCTAACCCTAAACCTAATGCGATACTAACCCTAACCCTCACCCTAAGACTAATTCTCAATCTCACCCTAAACCTCACCCTAAAACTTACCCTCAGCCTAACTCTCACCCTAACCCTAAACCTAAACCTAACCCTCACCCATTCACATTAACCCTTACACGAACCCTATGCCTCACCCTCACCCTAACCCTAACCTAACCCTCATCCTCACACTAAACCTTACCCTAAACCTAAACTTCACATTAACCCTAACCCTCACCCTAAACCTATCCCTACACCTCACCCAACCCTAACCCTGAACTCAACCCTAACCTTAACCCTCACCCTAACCCTAAATCTAAGCCTCAGCCAAACGTTCATCCTAACCCTAACACTAAGCCTATCCCTCACCCTCACCATAACCTTCACCCTAAAGTTTACCCTCACACTAACCCTAACCGTCACACTAAACCTAACCCTCACCCTAACCCTAACCATAATCCTCACCCTAACCCTTATCCTAACCCTAACTATAACCCTAAACATTACCCTAACCCTAACCCTCACCTTCACCCTCACCCTCACCCTCAGCGTAACACTAAACCTAACACTAATCCTAACCCTAACGCTCACCCTTACACTCACCAGAACTCGAACCCTAACCGTAAACCTAACCCTCACCCTAAACATCAACGTAACCCTAACCCTAACCCTCACGCTCACCCTAACGCTAAAACTCACTCTAACTCTCACCTTAACCCTAACGCTAACCCTAACCCTCACCATCACCTTAACCCTCACCCTAACCCTAACCGTCACACACAACCTAACACTCACACTCACACGAACCCTCACCCTCACCCTAACCCTAACCCTAACCCTCACCCCAACCCTAACCCTCAACTTAACCCTAACTTTAACCCTCACACTCACCCTAACCCTAACCCTAAACCTAACCCTCGCCGTAACCCTCCCACTCACCCTCACCCTAACCCTCATGCTAAACCTCACCCTCACCCTAACCCTCAACTTCACACTAAACATCACCCTAACCCTAACCCTCACGCTAACCCTAACCCTTACCCTAACCCTAAACTTAACCCTAACCCTCACCCTAACTCTAACCCTAAGCCTAAACGTCACCCTAACACTAAGCCGAACCCTAACCCTTACCCTAAC